>NC_136994.1:3781110-4188610 GCF_032717465.1 Coenobita brevimanus | reverse complement strand
TGGTGGAGAGGTATGAGTGAGGTGGGGTGTAAGTTAGAGAGAGGATAGCCGGAATGCGGAAAGCAGACTGATATGGAGGCGATTCGTTTGAGGCTACCCCTTGCAGGATTTGGGCGTCTGCCTACAGTGAGTTTAACAGATGGGCTATTATTCTCTGTGAGAAGAATGAAGGACAGTCAGGCCTCGTTATAGATCGCCGTTTCTTATACTTTTTCTGGCTGTTAAGTCTACAGTAAATTTTAGAAGACTACCTACCCATGTTTCATTGCTGTCTATAAAGCACTGTCATTTTCCCACCAATTTATGTTACTAACTGCATAGAATAAACTGTGGTTTGTTGGAACACAACCCCGACTTACAACGAGGAACCCCTGTAAGGAGATTTTATCATGATACAAGTTCCCGTAAAGAAGCTATTTTCACATGGGATGCAACCTATTGCAAAATTAATCCCTGATCCTACAATCTCTGCTTTAGAAAACTGCAATTCAGTGTGGGAGAAATATCATAGTTAACAATCTCAGGCACTCTTCTCTAAATAAGATTGCTTGGCTGGAAATGGAAGGAAATACTATAGATATCCTGAGCATGAAAATGTCAGTGGTACCAGTAATAACGATCTAAGGCTCCTGTAACTACTGCTCCACTAAATGATGTCATATAACGTTATTTAGAATCGAATACTAGAGTTATGCTGACCATGAGACAGTTAGATGTATGATACTGCTCATATAAGATACAAAACTGCTAGGAAGTATGTTTCTATTCCTGCGGAAAGAATTATTTGAAAAAGTAGACAAACAAGGAAAGTGAAGGAGAAGTATTATACATCTTAGCTACCAAGAATCTTTTTTGTTTAAATGAAATAGTGCCGTGCTAAGGATTTTTCTCCCCTAATTCCAGTATTACACCCGTTTACATGAATAATGAAGGAGGAAGCTTTGGTAATTGTTTTCCCTTTTGGAAAGTGCTGTAGTATGATAGTGGCTTTGTGAATCATAAAATGCAAAACTGAAATGAACGACCTGGCACCAAGAGAAAAAAATCGCTGCTCTAGCTTTAAAGACAAAGAGTTTTTAACCCGCCCCGTCCAGTCGATATATGGGTACGGTGCAACGTTTTGCATTTGCCAGTCCTGGCGACGTACCGGTACGTCATGCAATTGCAAAGTGCATAATTTCCACAATTTTCAAATTTCGCGCTTGATTTTCGGTACGTATCGTCGCTTGACCTTCCCCTACCTACCACCAGGTGGGGACACTCAGCAACCCCGCGCGACCCGCGCTCACCTGCGGCTCGTTCACTCACCTGTTAGCAACGGTCCTGCTCAGACATGGCGACGAGAGGTCTCTCAGAGGTCGAAATTCAGGTGCCCTGGACGCCTTTACAGGTGACAGTGATTCCCCACTGGACAACAAGGTTGTTGACAAAGATTATGTGCAGCCAGAGGACGAGGAAACCACCAGCAGTGATGAAGAAGTCCCGTTCCCCAGGAAGCGGTAGTACGTGACTTACCGTGCTGCTAGAGAGGGGCAGCCGGCCAAAAAACCACGTGCAACATCCTATGCCCAGCCCCAACATGATGTGGAACCCGAATTTGATGACGAGGACGAGGACGAGAACGGAGCCGTGGGACGTGCTGCCATGTGGTATGGACGTGAGGTGATTACTCATCGTGGCCCCGAGCGCACACCATGTCGGACGAACAGGTATGGGCCTAGTATTTTGTTTGGGGAGGTAGGAAGTGCCGTGGAGGGAGTGGGGAGTGAAAGGGAAAGTGCAGGGAGGAGTATGGAAAGTGAGAGTGGCGTGAGTGAGTCATCGCTCTCCCTAGGTAGTGTGAGGCGGCAGGGTGTATCACGTGGGCGAGTGCGGGTGCGTTCTGTATCACGTGGGGTTGTGATGGAGGGGGAAGGTGGGGAGGAACCACTCCCAAGCACGTCTTATGGTCCCCAGTATCCCCAAACACGTGGGCAAGTGAGGGTGCGTGAAAAATCACGTGGTGTTGTGATGGAGGGGGGAGGTGGGGAGGAACCACTCCCCAGCACGTCTTATGCTTCCCAATATTCCCGAACTTCATCCCCACAGCCCCCTAATGTTCCTCAAGGCCGTAAGGGTAAGGGAAAGAGAAAGGGTAAAGGCAGATGGAAGAGGAGTGAGAGTGGGGAAGCCCTCCGCACTCCTTCTCCCCAACCTCCCCCACCAGCATCTCCTTCCCACCTAGACGAAGGCGGTGATGGGGATGATGGGGACAAGGGATTTGTGAGATGGAATTGGGAGGATGGGAGTGATTTTTCTCCCCTCATTCACCTCTTCACTGAGCATGGGCGTGCTGGCTGCATTGCTCCCGGAATTCACCGTAATTCCACCAGGATGGATTTTTTCCACCTGTTTTTTAGTGAGGCATTCGTGGAGCAGATTGTTGACCAAACCAACCGTTTTGCAAGCACCCAGCGCCGTGAGAGTGAAAGATTGGGAACAAGGAGCAGGCATTGTATCAAATATGATTACCCTGTCTCCCTTTCAGAAATGTTCCTATTTTTTGCCCTGGTCCTTATGATGGGTATTATACGAAAGAACAGAATTCCGGCTTACTGGACAAGGGACCCTGTTATGCTTACACCAATATTTGGGCAAGTCATGAGCCGTAATCGCTTCCAACAAATTTTAAGTCGCCTCCATTTCTATGATGCTGATGATCCTGCAAATGCGAATGACACAGATAAGATAAGGCGAATTAGGTTGGTCTTTGATCACCTGAGGCAAACCTTTCGTTCATCATTTTATCCCTATAGAGACCTCGTCATAGACGAGAGTCTCGTGTTGTGGAGAGGTAATATTTCATTTAGGCAGTATATACCCAGCAAAAGGCACCGTTTTCGGTTCAAGATCTTTGTTACGTGCGACTGTAGGACTGGATACGTGCAAGACATAGTCTTGTACAGCGGTGCACAGACAGACATAATAGAAGATCGAAGTATTGGACTGTCGGGAGCAGTGGTAAAGACAATGATAGAAGACTATCTTCATCGTGGTCACGTACTCTACCTGGACAATTGGTACACTAGCCCTCTTCTCGCTCATTATCTACACATGCATGAAACGGGAATCTGTGGAACCGTGAGGGTGAACCGGCGTCACATAGTCAAGGTAGGGCAGAAACTTGACAGGAATGAGGTTGTCTTCTTCAAAGCCAACAACATACTTGCAACTGTGTTGAACCATAATAGAGAAGTAAGCCTCTTGTCAACGGTTCACCGCCCCTTGATGCACCGTACTGATTCCGTTGATTACCGGAGCGAGAACAGGCGTCACATTTGGAAACCTGAGTGTGTTATGGACTATAACATAAAGATGCGCCTGGTGGACCAGTCAGACTCCATGATATCGACGGTAGAGTGTGCCAGGACCACGATGAAGTGGTATAAGAAACTGTTCTTTCACTTGCTAGACATCACTGCTCTGAATTGCCACCACCTTCACGCCATGACAACAGGAGTTCAGGAAACCTTTGAAGGGTTTGTGAGGGAGCTCACAAGAGAGATGTTTGCACGGTATGCTGTTGAAAGGCCCCAACATCGCACCCGCACTGCCCCTATTGCCCAAACTCCCCTGAGAATATCCGGCCGCCATTTCCCCACTCCTATCGCTCCCCAGCCAAACAGACCTAGGCCCCAATGCAGGTGTCACGTGTGTAGCAATTCCCGGGTGAGACTCACCACACAGAGGAAGGACACCCGCTATGAGTGCATCGAGTGTGACGTGGGTCTCTGTATTCACCCATGTTTCAGCGAATATCACACCAATAGGACGCTGAAACTATGAAGTAAATGCGACAAACAGACGCTCAGTGAAATCATCAGTCCTGTTGATCTGAAAATATTAGTATAAAGTGCATACGGGTATAATATAAGTGCAAAAATAGTATGTAAGTGTATAAATATGCTGTAAGTGGAAACATACCTAGCGAGGGTTTTTTGATGCGATATTCTGTTGCTCAGTGCAATAAATAAGGCCCGTAAATATGTAAATATTATTACTGGAAATGCAAACGGGTATAAGTTCAAATTATTGTAAGTGCTGAAATATATTCTAAGTCAAAATATTCCTAGCGTGTGTATAGAGATGCGATATCCTGACGCTCAGTTGAATGAATAAGGCCCGTAATTATGAAAATAGAAGTCAACAAGTGGGAAAGTGTGTAATATATGGCGTAATGCAATGGCGGTAATCACTCCACCTCCCTTAATGCCAGCATGCCAAGGCTGCGGTGTGTATTGTACATCTAGCACGTCAGAGGTGGGCATAGAGGAGAGAGAGAGGTGGGCTTGCCAGGATTCTCAGGTGAGCGCATTTTGCACCAGATCGGGCGACTTTGGAAGATGATTTGCGCTAAAATTCGAACGGTTGCACTGTGCTTTTTTGGGCGATTTTAAAAATGACTGGAAGCATATTGGGCGATTTTGTGTTATGGATATGATGTTTATAAAAAAAAAAGAAGACATGGTGTATATCTGATGTACGAATACTTGTATGACTCAGTAATCCTTACCCAACCACTCCCCTAATGCACTGTGAAGCCCCAGCTAATTATCATCTCTACCTGACCTGCCTTTCCATGATCCCAAGTGTGTGTGTGTGTGTTTGTGTGTGTGCTAGCCTTTTGTTTTAATCCTAAGTCCTCAAAGCTGAAGGCTATGCCTTTCTAGTGAGTGCAGACTTAGTCTTGTTAGTCTGTTTTCATATGAAAGGTTCCGAATATCATGTATCATTTTTGTCATTCTTCTCTGTGCATTTCGAACGAATTTACATCCATTCCTACATGTAGCTGCTACAATGCTAATGTCCATCACTGATGTGCAGTACAATTAGCACCAAAGTCATAATGACCACCTGGTTCCTCCCCTACATCTGCTTCTTTGTCTGAAGCCCTCACACCCTTTACCAAGCCTGCGCAACCCAGGCCTGATCCCATAATTACTGATGAGGCAAATCTCTCCCTCTGCCCCATCTGCCATTTCATACCTTCTGTACTATCCTTCTCTCTCTCTCTCTCTCTCTCTCTCTCTCTCTCTCTCTCTCTCATCCAGATTAAAGTCCATTGTCTCCACTCATCCTCTTATCCCCCTACCCTTCCCCAAAAAGCAATTGCCACCTCCTAGTAAATGTTACACAGGTGCTGCCGTCTGACCCTCTCTCACCTGACCCCACTTTTCTTTGGTCTGACTTTCCGACCACCATCTACTACTACTTCTACTACTACTATTATTACTACTACTACTACTACTGCTACCACCACACACACACACACACACACACACACACACACACCTCTACGGATTAATAATAGAGAAGAATGACAATAATGGGCTCTCACCACTCCCACGGCTGATGGAGGAGAGGTGTGTGTGTGTGTGTGTGTGTGTGTGTGTGTGTGATTTGCTGTGTGGGCTTTTTGGGCATGTTTTCGGGAGGGATTGGGCGCCAAGAGCACCCACCGACCTGGCAACACTGGGGCTAGCAAGCACCAGTTACCCCACAGAGTTGTCAGAGGGAGGTTGTGCAATTCTTTACTCCCCACCTGGACCCCCCTCAGCCCCCATTATGTCTACGTATTTTGTGGCCTGGTGGCGATATGGGGAAGAGAAGGGACTTAACTAAAGAGGAGATAGCATCCATTACCAGTCTGTACAATTACAATTTACTACGCAGAAGGGCAATTTATTCCATACATTTACATCTCTATTGAAGAAGATATGATTAGCTTCTTGCAACTGGAATCGTTTGCCAACTATTTTATGCCCATTGCCTCTAGTATAATTCGAGTGATGAACTGTGAAGTATTTATCAACAGCTATGTTATCATGTCCTTTGAATATTTTGAATACTTGAATTAAATCTCCTCGTATCCTCCGTTTAGTTAGGGTAAAGAGATTCAGGGTTTCTAAACGTTCCTCGTACGGTTTATTTCTCAATCTAGGTATCATCTTTGTCATCCTTCACAGCACTCTTTCAAGCTTTTCCATATCCTTTTTATAATACGGTGACCAAAACTGAATACTCCAAGTGCGGGAGTACTAAGGAACTATACAAAGTGAGGACAGTATTATCGGATTTATATTCAAATGCTCTGCCTATGAATCCAATCAATTTATTGGCTTTTTTCACAGCTTCTGTACATTGTTTCCTTGGTTTCAAATCGTTTGTTATTAAAACTCCTAAGTCTTTTTCATGGTCCAACCTATCAAGTTGAACATTATTCATGCTATAATTAGCTCTTACATTTTTACTGCCAATGTTTAGCACTTTGCATTTATAAATATTGAAATCCACATGCCAGACTTGGGCCCAGTTAAACAGTTGTTCAAGATCTCTCTAAAGTGCTTGCCTTTGCAGTGCTGTATCTGCTCTGTTACCTATTTTATTATCATCAGCAAATTTTGAAATCTTACAACACAATCCTTCGTAAATGTCATTTATATATATTTAGAAAAGAATAGGACCTAACACTGAACCCTGTGGCACTCCACTTGTAACGTTTATCCAGTCTGACTCTTTTCCATTTATTACAACTCTTTGCTTTCGCCCGGTGAGCCAATCTTCTACCCACCCGAGAACACTCCTGCTGAAACAATGTGCCTTTAGCTTTTGAAGGAGTCTTTTGTGTAGAACTTTCTCAAAAGCCTTCTGAAAATCGAGGCAGACCACATCAACAGATTTAGTCTCGTCATACGTGTTCAGTATATCATTGAAAAAGTCAAGCAGATTCGTGAGGCAAGAGCGATTGTTACGAAAACCATGTTGCGAATCGTTTATGAGATTGTTTGTTTCTAAGTGTTTCACAAACTTGTTTCTGATAATAGTTTCAAGCAATTTGCAAACCATCGATGTTAAACTAAATTGGGTGGTAGTTTTCTGGTTGGGCTCTGTTGCCCTTTTTGAATATTGGGGTTACGTTAGCAAGCTTCCGTTCATGTGGCACCTTACTGCTCTTCAGCGGTAAGTTAAAAAGTTCAGATAAAGGCTTTGATATTTCATTCTTTATTTCTTTCAATACTCGTGGAGATATTTTGTCTGGTCCTGGTGTTTTATTCTCTTTTAATTTGTTTATTTCAAGCAGTACGTCACAATCGCTAACTGTAATGTCAGTGATTATGTTGCCCTCTTCTATAGGAATGGGGGAAACAGTAGGATTCGTATTTATGTTTTCTGTTGTAAATACTGATGCAAAGAAAGTATTAAGATTTTTCCCCATCGTAGTTTCATCATCAGTGTGCGCTCCGTTATCTGTGATTAAGGGACTGATTGATGGAGTTATTACCTTTTTCCTTCTTATGTAACTGAAAAATTCTCTGGAATTTGATTTACTGGTTCTTGCAATATGTGCCTCAAGGTTTTTCTTACTGCATTTAATTATTTTTTTGGCTTTTCGTCGAAGGGTATCGTATTCATTTTTGTCACTTTGACTCTTTGTGGTATAATAACTCTTATATGCAGGATTTTTGCTTCTAAGCAATGTTTAATGTCAGAGTTCCACCATTTGGGTTTAGAATTTTTAGCAGGCCATCTGTTCCGCACTGGAATACATAACCTGACAGCATTGTTGAGAGTTTGTGTAAAAAATTTCATGCATCATTGATATCTAAAGTTTCGACAGTGGGATGCCAGTCACCTGCACCTACAATTACGTTTATTTTCTTAAAATTTGCTCTCTTAAAGTCAGGCACTTTCTCGCAACTGGCCCTTGCACTGTCTTCACTGAATTTAATGTTAAATGTAACTGTGATGATCACTTGTACTAAATTCTTTTCCTACAATAAGGTTCCTCACTACATTTCTGATGTAGCTAAGACAAGATCTAGGATGTTAGATCCACGTGTCAGATAATTTACAAATTGATATAAAGAACTTTCCTGCAAGTTTGTATAAAGGTCTAACCCTGTATTTGAGATAGGGCTTCTCCCCATTTTGGAACTGGTAAATTAAAATCACCAAATATTACAGTGCTTTGCATACAAGATATTTCGGCAATTTGATTGTAGATTTCATTATCGATGTTGAGTGGCTGACCAGCTGGACGATAAATTAACCCTAGAGTGACTTTATGATAAGATTCATTTCTAAGCTGAAAATAGTATCAATGTCTTCAATACATGGCTTGGTAATTACGACTGGATGAAATCCTGATTTAATATATAACAACACACCGCCCCCTGCTTGATTCTTCCTTTCACTACTAAAAATGTGATAGCCTGGTAATTTAAACTCCACTAGAAAATCTCTCTGCTCAGTATCTAGCCACAGTTCTGTTATATCAATTACATCATAATCATCGGTAAATACAATGGCCTCTAAATAAGAAAATTTATGCAGACTATGCGCATTTACAAGAATAGCTTTAATGTGTTTTCTTTTCCGATGTTGGGAGCTTTCATTACTTATTGATTTATCAGATTGTATGACATCTACGTTTGCCTCTCGTGATGCTTGTTTTTTCTCCAGAAAATCTTTCGGCATCACTAAGCAAACGACCGAGACAGGCAGAACCAACGGCATTCAAATGCAGTCCATCATTCACAAGTAGTGTTCTCTGCTCGTAAAACTGGTTCCAAGTCTCGATGAACTCAACGCCTTCCTGTAAGTAAAGTGACTTGACTCTGTTATTTATACTAAATGCTCTGCTGAAGAAGGCATTCCCAACATGAATCCTTGGTAGTATGCTTGAATTGAAATATGGTTAGTTTGCTCCTTGTAGCGTCGGATCATCTTCCTGTACTTCTCCATCAGCTCCTCTGATCGGGTTCGCATGAAGTCATTGGTATCTGTATGAATGATAACAAGGCTGTCATTTTCCGCATTCTCAAAAATGTCATCCGCATCCTCTGTTACCATACCTTTGTCATTTTAGGTCTCCATTCCTTCTCTCCTTTCAGCCTCCCCAGTCAGCTTCACTTCTTTTTTCACCATTTTCTTTTCTCTTCTTTTCTTAGTTTTTTTTTTTTTTCTCTAACCATCCACTCTCTCCACCATCCCTCTTTCCTCCCTCTCTCGCACATCCCATCTTACCCCTTCCCCCGTCTCTCCCATCTCCTCCCCACTTCCCCCTGTCTTTCCCCTCTCCCTTCTCCCTCCTCTTTCCCCCACCGCCCATTTTCCCCCCTCCTTTCCACTCTCCCCTCTCCCTCACCTCTCCTTCCTCCCCCTTCACTTAATTTACCACAGGAATGGCCTAATTGCTAACCAGCGTCACATGTAAAGTATTGTGATGTTTATTTTTCTAAATTATGGTTAATGAGCTTCTCTACTGATTCTGTGCTGACAATTTGTGATGACACGGGGAATAATTTGACACATTTGGGCTTCGCGGTGAAATGGTATTTAATTAGGTGCGTGGTATAAAACACTGCCCCGTGAAAATTCTGTTACTGTGGAATTTCCTGTTTAACAACATTGAGAGCCTATGGCTCAATCTTAGCTGAATAAAACCGTATGGCTTTGGCTGGAAAGAATGCTAGAGTTGTCCCCACCATGACAGGGTTAATGGTACCAGTAATAAGCACTCTCACTAATTAAATTTCTTGGCGGCAGCTGGAACAGAATGATAATTATTTCATACATCAAAGTTAATGCGCCATGGCTCTGACCTGGAGTGGTTAAAACATAGAGTGTTTTTAGGTTGCCGTTCTACAAAAGTGGGTGACAAAGAGGCTAATTGTTTGCATCACTCTTTTAATATGTCCCCTGAAAGAGGAACAAAGCCCCGCCCTTCAGTCCTTGTTATTCTCACTTCCATCCTGTTCAAACAATGCTGTCAATCCGCTTTGAATACTTGATTGTTGGACTGCTTTATTCAGCACCACAATACTTTGGCATCGGGGCCCTCGCTATGCCACCACTACCACCGACATCACCACTACCGACATCACCACTACCACCACTATCATCACCACTACCGTCACCATCACTAACATTACCACCATTTCCGTCACCAGCACCTGACGTCGCCACCACAGTCACCGCTATTACCTTCACTACCACTGCTTGAGTCACCACCACGACCTCCACTACTACCATCACCACCATCACGGTATCTACAGTAGCATCACGAATACAGTTGCAGCCAGCACTACCGTGACCATCACCACTATCTTCACCCTGCGACTTGCATCACCATTACTATCACCACTACCATTGCCACCACTGTAGTAACTGCTACTGTAACTACCACCACCATCACCACCGCCACTGTCCCACAACTGTTATCACCAGCACTAACATGACCACCAATAACATCATCGCTTTTGTCATCCCCACTCTCACCATCAACATTACCATCACCTTTCACATCTAGTGCCGTCACCAGCACTCTCGCTATCCATTCCATTCCATTACCACGGTCCGACTGTTGTTTTGCTGCAACTACAACAGCTGCCTCCTTTCACCAGGAACTCTACCACCACTACCATAGCACTATTCTAATATAGACCTACTGTAATCCAGGGTGCGCAGGCATTTTTTTTTTTTTAATGCAAGAAAGAAGGAACCAAACGCCAGGAACCCACAAATCGTTCATTTCAAGAAAAAAAACAAAAACAAAAGAGAGCCTAATTCAAGATCCGTTCATTTCGAGATGCCTGGACACACTGCGTTTGAAAGACTGGAGGTCATAGGAAGTAGGAATTACAGAGGGAGACAGTTCCAGAGCTGGCCTGTTGCATACACGAAGGACTGGGAGTAAATATTAACTCTGACATTTGAGAGTTAGAGAGAAAAGGGATGAGAGTTTGTTGCCGTAGAGGTGGATGGATGCAAGCATACAGTTCAAAGGAGCAGTGACCATTGAAGTAGCGATAGAAAAGAGATAAAGATATAACAGTGCGGCAAAGAGACAGGTTGAAGGGTCCAATGAGAGGACGAGAGTTAATGAGGTGAAAAGCTTTTGACTCCACCCTATTGGGAAGAGCTGTATGTGGCGAGACTTCCCACACATGATAGTTGTACTCTACACAGGGGCGAATAAAACCCGTGTATAAAGTCAACAATTGTGCAGGGGTAAAGAAGGAACGGAGTCGGCTTAGCACACCTAATCTCTTGGAAGCAGATTTTTCAAGAGATAAGATATGATCTTTCCAAGATTAGTCCCGAGTGAATGAAATCCCAAGCATGTTCAAGGATGATGCAGGATTCAGATGGATATTATCAAACATTAGTGGGTACTCCTGTGGAAGACTGTGTTGGGTTGATGGTGTAAAAACTGAGTTTTTGATGCACTAAAAACATTAGGTGTGCCATAGCCTCATCACTTGTTTGTTTAAGTAACTGCTGAAATGGACGTTGCTAGAACCGAATGGAAAGGTAAAAAGTGGAATCATCAGCATACGAGTGGATAAGGTTAGATGTACAGCTTAGTTGGTCATTGATGAATAAAAGAAAGAGAGTTGGTGATAAGAAAGAGGCCTGAGGAACACCACTGTTGATAGATATAGGAGAAGAACGATGGCCGTCTAAAACAGCGGCTATAGAACGACCAGAAAGGAAGCTATAGATGAAGGCACAGAGAGAAGGATAGAAACCATAAGAGGGCAGTTTGGAAATTAAAAATTTATGCCAGACTCGATTGAAAGCCACTGAGACGTCAAGTGCAATAGCATAGCTTTCGCCAAAGTCCCAAAAGGAGGATGACCAGGAGTCTGAAAGTTAGGTGAGTAGATCGCCAGTAGAGAGCCCCTGACGGAACCCATACTGACGATCAGAAAGAAGGTTGTGATAGGAAAGATGCATTAAAATTTTTCTGTTAAAATTTGACTCGAAAACTCTTGAGACACAGGATGTTAAAGCAACTGGATGATAGTTAGAGGGTTGGGAATGGTCACCCTTCTTTGGGACTGGGTGAATGAGAGCCAGCTTCCAGGAAAAGGAACGGTACAAGTTGACAGACAAAGGCGATAGAGTTTACCTAGGCAGGGTGTAAGCACAGAAGCACAGTTCTTGAGGACAACAGGAGGGACTCTATCAGGCCCATATGCCTTGTTAGTATTAAGGCTAATGATGGCAGAGAATTCATCAGCTGAAAAAATTTTAATGTCAGCCATGAGGAAGTCAGAGGGGGGAAGTGATGGAGGAACAGCACTGGAATTGTCTAAGGTGGAATTGGAGGAGAAAGTCTGAGCGAAGAGATCTGCTTTATCAATAGAAGAAACAGCTACAGAACCATCAGAGTAGAAAAGAGGAGGGAAGGATGATGGGGTAAAGTTGTTAGAAAGGTTTTTGGCAAGGTGCCAGAAGGAGTGGGAAGAATTCGAGTTGGAGAGTTGAGAGCATTTAGTACGGATGAAATTATTTTTAGCAGAGCGAAGAACTGACTTAGCACTATTCCGGGCAGAAACATAAACAAGATATGATTCAGGGGTGGGTTGGTTCTGGTACCTTTTATAGGCGCTCTCCTTGTTGCAGACAGCATTAGAACCAGCATGATTAAACCAAGGCTTTCTTGCATTAGTTAAAGGATATGAGAAGGGAATGTATGCTTCCTTGCCTGACAGAATAACCTCCGTAATGAGCAAAGCACATTCAGATGGCTCCCGGCCATGGAAGCAATAATCATTCCAGGGAAAATTAAAGAAGTACTGCCTGAGGGCCTCCCAATCCGCAGCTCCAAAGTGCCACAGTCGACATTTCTTTGGGGGGTCCGCAGGCCGTACCGGAGCAATAGGAGAGATCAAGGTAATAAGGTTGTGATTGGAGGAGCCCAATGGAGTGGAAAGATTAACAACATAGGCAGAAGGATTAGTTATAGGGAAGAGGTCAAATATGTTAGAGCTTTCTCCAAGGCAGTCAGGATATGGGTAGGGTGCTGTACAAGCTGCTCTAGGTCATTAAGGATAGAAAAGATGTAGGCTTGTTCACCAGGTGGATCAATGATAGGAGAGGAGAGCCAAAGGTGGTGGTGAACACTGAAATCTCCAAGAATGGAGATTTCAGAGAAAGGAGAAATGGATAGAATGTGTTCCCTCGTAGAAGTAAGAGGTCGAAGAATCTTTCATAGTCAGTAGAATTAGGAGATAAGTAAACAGCACAGATATGTATAGTCAGAGAATGACAGGAAAGCTGAAGCCAAAGAGTAGTGCATTCAGAAGAATCAAGTTCAGGAACACGAGAGCAAGATAAGTTGTTGCGTACATATACACGACAGCCACCTTTGGCTTTGAAATAAGTATTGAGAATGTAGGAGGAAACAGAAAAGGGTTTGTTGTCAGTTGCCTCAGACACCTAAATCTCTGTCAGGACGAGGAGGAGAGGTGGTGTTTGACAGAGATGAAGTTTTAAGGAAAGGCCACGAATGCTGAAGAAATGAAGAAGTGAATCAGACATTGGTTCCAGGCATCTCGCTAAGTTGTCACCGAGAGAGGGGCAGATGGGGGCATTTATGTTCCCCCCCCCTGGGGACTCCAAGCCCTGGTTATTCTATGCCTTTTTTTTTTTTTTTTTTTAATTTTGAAGTATAGTGTGTACTGTGCATGTAGATTGGTGTTGTCTGTTAGAGAAACTTGTATTGGAGAGCATGCTGGCCTCCTCTCAGTGTTACTGAAACACTGAGGAAGTTCAGCAAAAGGGGATGGTCAGGAACTAGTCCCGAGGGCTGATGAGACGGGAGCTCCAGCTCTCCCTGTCATCAGCTTTCCATCCACCTTGGGAGTACTGCCATGCTCGACTGGTGCAACAGTCTACTCCATGTGTGTGTAGTGCAGTGAAAACTGTGATAGGGATATTGATGAAACTTGGTAGGATGGTTGGCATTGCTACCTAGATGGGCCAATTTCATTTTAGTGTCGATTGATATTTTGTGAAGGGGTTTGTTGGCCCCGAATAAATGTCCCCACTAGTGTTACAATTTCGTGCAAGTGAAAAAGACGGATCGCATTTCCGTGGAATTCCACTAGTCTCTGCAGACAGAGAGAGAGAGAGAGAGGGGGGGGGTTACATTTAAACTCCGATGTCTATTTCTCCATTAATGCAGCAAAAAAACTATTTTATTAACCCCTTAACCGCGGGGCGTCACTTTTGTGACGCTTGGGAGCAAGGGATCATACCGTGGGGCGTCGCTTTTGTGATTCTATGTTATTTTGAATTCACCCGGGCTTCCAAGTGGGGGCTTGTATCATCTATCAGTACTGCCAATGTCCAACACTAGTCAGCACTCCTAATCTCATCTGTACTCCCATCCATTGTTGACAATTTAGCCATTTCTCCCCGTTCTTGACTCCCCTCCCTACCCCCCCTCCATTACACTATCCTTTCGCCTGCCTGGCCGTGCTATGCTAAGTAAATCTTCCCTGGAATTTTTCACTGATTTCATCCATTGAAATAAGCCCTATGCCCTATTCTTATACCAAATAATATATACAAGAAAGAAAAAAGGTAAGTGAGGGTGCCATACACCTGGAATTGGCTAATTATCACCTGACAACACCTCACGTGCACTCGTTCGCTAATTTTCGCTGTTTTTTTCCCCTTGAAATATGCCATATAATCTATTTTCGTAATAAATATACATATAAGGAGGGAAGGGAGAAGCCTAAGTGATATTTACATTCACCTGGAACTACCTAATTTATATTGTATTGTCTAGATTTCCTGCCAATCATTTCAGTGAAATACATAGCTGTTTCAAGAGCTACGTTGGTAGTGCTGAATAACCCTCAAGTAGGCCTCAACCTGGGCCGGCCCTCTTATCAGTTCTCTCTCAGATTCCAAAGAGGAGGTACGGCTCATCCTCTTGCTGACTTCAGGGCCTTTTTTCACCCCCATGCAAGGGCCCTGTGACCTTTACCCCCTACTAAACCTCGTGTGGAAAGAGGTAAAGGGCTGACAATTGATAAAAGAGTGACTACGATCTTTCTATTGAGTAAAACAGTGCAAGTGGAATTGTAAATAATGTGTAAATAATGTGTAAACAGCAAGTGAAAGTAATGAATGTAAATATACGTGAACAATGGAAAATAGTTTTATAAGTTACTTCAAGTGACAGTGCATAACACAGTGTAAATAAAATAGAAATGTAAATAATGTAAATAAAATAGAGAACGTAAATAGAAATGTAAATGAGTAGTATTATAAGAATACGAGTATATACCCTAGGAGTAATGAAAGTGAAAGTTTCACTATAGCATTTCTGAATACTATGAGTTACGAGAGTGAAGATGAAAGTGACATTCACTCTCAATGCCAGTATACAGGACGAGAAAGTGAATGCTACGTATTTTACTGAAAGAAATTGAATCCCTACAGTGGCAATAAACTAATACTACTGAAGGAAACTTATGGATAAAGACTGTAGATATATATAAGTGTTATGTAGTTATAGAAATATAAAGTGTGAGGGGTTTTATGAATAATAAATGACAGAGTACCAAGAGCGAACTAGCGGAAGTCCGGCGGTCAGACGGGCTCATAATTTTCATTGCTTTCACAGTGTTTTTTTTTTTGGAGTATGGATCCCAAACTACTTGAAAATCATAGAGTAGTATTTATAGTGTTAATATCTGGCTGTGGTAATCATATTACGGGTTGTCGGGAACTGTAAAGTGGAGACTTCGTTACCCAACTTCAGAGGTCTCCACAAGTCCTACGGTAACTGATGAAGGCTCAACAAATATTCCAGGAGAAAGCTGAAGGTATGTGCCATAAGCATATATAATTTTAATATTCTAGGACTAATAACTGATTTTTGGCAAATACTTTTTGAGAGTCTGTCGGAGCTCGAATAACCCCGCGGCACACGCAAAACATCGGTAAACATGCCCGCGGTGTAGGGGTTAAGAAATAAATTGTGCTAGCTGTGGTGGTGATGGTGGTGGTGATGGTGGTGGTAGTTTTCATGGTGAATGTGGTGTTGGTACCTGTGGTGGTGGTGGTGGTAGCTGTAATGGGGATGATAGTGTTGGTAGTATTTCTTACTAGGTCATCATTTGCTCAGACTTCTTGGATCAGGCAGTACATAGTACCTGAGGTTAACTTTGATGCCACTAACGATGCTGATAATTATCATCCATGACTGGCAAGAAAAACACTCATATGCAGCCAACTGTACTGACATGCACACCAGAAGAAAAAAGGTGGCATGCTGTGTGACGAGACTTTCCACCTACAAAAGAGAAATAATCATTTCTCAAGCTTTCCTTGTGTCACGAATTCGCTTGAGTGTGTATTTATACAAATTCGTTTATTGGTGAGAAAACCACGAACTCTAGTGGAATTCCCACTGTCTGTCACTTAGTTCAACCGTCCTCATATGCACTTCAGTCGGGATGGCTTTTCACAACATTTGTCACCGTTTCATAAGTGACCATTCTTATGCACGACATTAGTGCTTTCACTGAGTGATTTTATTGCGTGTGTATATCATTCGCCCTCTCTCCATTGACCAATGAAGTTAGGCCACGCCTACTTCCTGTGAACATGGTCATCTCTCACCCCTTTCCCAGTTTGAACTCAGTCAGCTTTGGACCGCCTGGAGAACAGGATCATTTGTGCCCAGCGTAGAGAGCAGCGTCTCCGTTGTACAACGATTTCCTGGATCTCCACCTAGATGGTGATGAGTGAAGTGAGCTTCCAGCGAATAGCAGCGCTTGGTGTTCATCAAGTAGACGCCCAGTCTTTCGTAGCTTCAGCTCCATTCCCTCCACTGACCAGTATTTCCATTCGTTTTTCTAGGCTTAAGTCTGATCAGCTTTTGAATGGAGTGAGTGTATTTCCTTTGTTATTTGAATTCATGAGTCCCTCTGTGACCGTGAATTCCCCTTTTGAATTCATTTTGAGATTCATATAATAAAAACTTATTTTATTGCAATCAATAAATTTACAGTTCTTTTCTTTGAGCTTAATGTAATTAGAATCGTGTTTTATTTCTCCACATTAAGCTTACTTTAGTTTGCCGCTCCTAGTTTGCACAAACTCCTTATATTATTCACAACTGGTATTTAGGCCAGTTCTTCTGTATTAAACTTAAATCCGTTGTTTCAGCTAGGAGTTAAACACCGACAAAAACCTGTCCATTATTATTAGTATTAGTTATTGATTGTCAGGGGTGGAGTCACTTTCTCAAGAGGCTGACAGTACTAACAATCAGAGCTTGTGAGTAATTAGTCTCTGCTGTGTTACTGTTGAGAACGTTTATAAATTCTCATCCACAGAGAATCGGCGAAGCCAGCATAAAGTAAAACTCACTACTTGATTTTTACAAGTCAGTTCCTTGTCTCTACTTTCAAGCAATATTTGGCATTTTTAATTCTTAAATTCACATTCCTCCCGTGACATCTGGCGACCTCATTCCAAGATATTGATTCCTAGCTCTAAAGTTATTAACGAAATACACTCACTCGCTCATTCAAAGGCTGATCAGACTTAAGCCTAGTAAAATGAACTGAAATACTAGTCAGTGGAGGGAATGGAGCTGAAGCTACGAAAGACTGGGCGTCTACTTGATGAACACCAAGCGCTGCTATTCGCTGCAAGCTCACTTCACTGATCACCATCTAGGTGGAGATCCAGAAAGTCGCTGTACAACGGAGACGCTGCTCTCTACGCTGGGCACAAACGATCCTATTCTCTAGGCGGTCCAAAGCTGACTGAGTTCAAACTGGGAAAGGGGTGAGAGATGACCATGTTCACAGGAAGTAGGCGTGGCCTAACTTCAATGGTCAACGGAGAGAGGGCAAACGATATACACACGCAATAAAATCTCTCAGTGAAAGCACTAATGTCGTGCATAAGAATGGTCACTTATGAAACAGTGACAAATGTTGTGAAAAGCCATCCCGATTGAAGTGCATATGAGGACGATTGAATTGAGTGATAGACCCTGGGAATTCCACTAGAGTTCGTGGTTCTCTCACCAAAGTACTGTACAATGTCACGAACTTGTATAAATACACAATCGCGCGAATTCGTGACACTTTGTCAGATGCAAGCTGACAAGGTGTTACAAATAAATGCCCCCACTAGTGTTACAGTTTCAGTTTATACTCTAGAACGAAGGCATTGTTGCAAAAAAGATAACACAGCTTCTGAGAAAAACGTGCAGCCACTTCAGCGTGAATTCTGGGTGATTTAAGCTAAATGTCCTGCTCAAATCAGCAAACAGTTGTATGTAAAGAACTGCATATATATAAGAACAATGTTAATAATGGTGTATCTGTTACTTATGAAATTCAAAGCCTCCTGAGATATGATGGACATAGAGGGTATTATTTCAGTATATTTTAGGATCTTATGCAGCAGTTTTTCTAAGTCATGGTATACTGAATCACAGATTTTCTTAATCGCTCTGATTCCCTTGATCCTGATAATTATATATATATATATATATATATATATATATATATATATATATATATATATATATATATATATATATATGTATATATATATATATATATATATATATATATATATAATACACATATAATATATAAATATATATATTTAAATGTATATTTATAATGTATATAATACAATATGTATGAAATACAATATACATACCAATATATATATATATATATATATATATATATATATATATATATATATATATATATATATATATATATATATATATATATATAAAACCTGCATCCATGTATTTACAGTCCGTTTGTATCAACGCACATCACCTCCACTACCGTGATCTGTACAGCTTCACTAACCACCTCGATTCCTGTCGCTTTCGTCATTATCCAAATATAAACATCACCTTCATCTTCAGTATTGCCAGGATTTTCGTTTCCATTACCACAGTACACAGAATCCACTCTCTGTAGTAGGTACCAAACCACGAGGATGTTTTGTTCATTATTCTTTCATCAATGTCGCCTGCACTTTCATCACCTTCGCCATCTTTCTTGTCATAATCTTAGTTTTCACAGCCCTTGTCACCCTCACTCTCGCTCTCATCGCTTCCATCACCTTCCCTATCATGATCACCATCCACTTTGTTATAATAGCTTTCA
The DNA here is from genome assembly GCF_032717465.1 of Coenobita brevimanus. Classification (NCBI taxonomy): domain Eukaryota; kingdom Metazoa; phylum Arthropoda; class Malacostraca; order Decapoda; family Coenobitidae; genus Coenobita; species Coenobita brevimanus. The sequence goes on along the minus strand of NC_136994.1, from coordinate 4,169,603 downwards.
CTCCCTCAGCATATTACTGTTTCACCAACATTTCCAATGATGTATACGTCTTTTTTGTTGTATTCTTGCTACTGCTACCAGATCACTGTACTCAGCTTTAAGGATATATTTTATAGTGAAAATGTAAGGCTAAACTAGTGCGAAAACTCCCTCAAATGGAAAAAAAAAAAAGTGTAATCGCCTGGAAATGGGAAGAAAAAAATACAGAAGACTTCATCTGGCTGAAAGGGTTTCTCCTTCAACTTCCATAGGTCGATGGTGTATTTTGGTTAATTTACTATTGTTGCCTTCAGATGATTTTATTCAACTTAGGAAAAGTTTTCGAACCAAAGGCTTAGATACATGCAGCTAACATCAAGGACTCTTTAGAAAGGTCTCTCCTGACCTGAATAAAACTGCTTAGTGGTGTTAAGGATGGAGTGAAATCAAGTGTTACAGTACTAAAGGATCTGTACAGTTGGTAATCCTCTCAGGCTGATGACATCTCTTGCCCAGTGTTTTGTTCTTGCTGTTCCCAGACTACATTACTTGGCTTGAGAGACAATATTTAAACTGTAAAGATTACGAACAGACTTTACGAACCTCAATCATTTAGTGACAGCTACAACAAAATAAAAATGATGTCTTAATGCTAATGGCGCAACTCTTGGCCGTGCAGTATGTATCTGCGAGTTGTGGTTAAATGCCGGTTGCTGCTTCCTCTTCTTTTTTCCCCCATATATCTTCTTTTTCTTGCTCTCTCTCTCTCTCTCTCTCTCTCTCTCTCTCTCTCTCTCTCTCTCTCTCTTCATCCGGTAAAATGAACACACTATTCAGCCGGAAGGCGTAACCTACCTGTTTTTAGCAACCTCTGCCTCCCGCCATAACATGTGCCCTTCCTCCTTGTATACCCTTTAAAACCATTCCAAGCATCTCCTAAAACTCCTTTTTTGTTCATCTATATTTCGTCCACCTTAATGCTTTCAATCCTGATGCTCCTTAAATCTTCAGCATGTTATAAAAACACCCCTGTTAACACCATTATGTCACTGCTGATGAAACTGCAATGGCATGTATGGACAGTGGGTATTAGCGCGGAAGTAGTGATATTTGAAGATGCGTAACACGTAGGGCTGCTGAATCTTGGGAAAGGGGCTGCCAAGTCTGTCCTTTGAGCCATACAAATAAATTTAACCCTAACCACGCATGTACTTGGATCCATTCGTCTGGAGCCGCTTAACTCGCTACTAGTGGACTACCAGACTTCCAAGTAAAACCACCCCATCCAAAATTCATTCACCCACCACGCTCAAAAACACTATTTCTACTTTTCTAAGAGCACTTCTTACGAGCCTTTATGATGCCTTACAGCTGTTTTAACTCCATATTATTTTATTTCCACTCAAACACTTTTTACTTGCTTCAATCCCCCCTTGTACCTTTCTGTTTTTCTGGAGAGAAGGAGGAGGAGGAGAAAAGCGAAGAGAGGTTGAGGATAAAGAGGAGGAGGGAATGAAGAAGAAGAAGAAAAAGAAGAAGAAGACAGGAGGAAGAGGAGGAGGAGGAGGCGGGGAAGAAGTAAGAGGTAAAAGGGGAAGTGGAATAGGAGGAGGAGGAAGAGGAGGATATACTCGTAACTCCGCACAAAGGTACGAGCCAAATGGTTTCCCACATCCCAGATACCATTTACTATGTTGCCTGGTGGAGTTTCAACCGAATGGGACTCCTAAGAGTTTATATTAGAGGTATGGTTGGGGTTTAATACCCACATAATGCCATTTAAGGGAAGGTGAGGGTGGTTACCCTCACCTTCATTCTCAGGCCCTTACATTCCTGATGTAGAAAAAACACGAATGACATTATTACTTGTATTATTACTATTACTATTATTATTATTATTATTATTTTTATTATTATCATTATTGTTAACAGAATCATCATCGCCATCATCATCATCATGATTATCATTATTATTATTATAATAATACTATTATTATTATTATTATTATTATTATTATTATTATTGGTAGTAATAGTAGTAGTGTTACACTCAATTTTTTAATCTTCTTTCCCACCTGTTTTTCAAGCTCCCTTAAGTGACTAATAATACTCCTGTATACACTTCTCGGGAACATGCCTGATGTTTTCCTCTTGTGCTTCAGTCAGCATTAAAAAAGTTTTCCTTTCTTCCACCCACATTTACGCCAGCGACAGTATCTTGGCCCACAGTGACCCCTGTGTACCGTACAGCTGAGATTGGAATGCTGGTGAGTTACCACATGGCGACTACACCAGGACAGATGTGACTCTCGTCAAGGTTAGAACATAAACTACTAAACAAGGTCGGATGGATTCCTGATCCTCGGACTTTGCAATGCGACACCACGACAGTGTTAAAACTGCTGAATAAAATTTATGTAACAATAACCATAAACTATGAAGGTTTTTCAATCTGAACGACAGTTATGTCAGTGACTGTAAAAAAAAGGAATTTCTATTTTTTCTTCGAAATAACTAAATATTTAAGTTGTATTACCAACTTCTCAGGGTTATGAGATATTGAAAACTAATAATCGAAATTGTCAAAATAACTATTTTCGAATACACATATACTTATTGTTTTTATTTATGCATAAATACATACATAAGGTACATACCTACCGGATGAAGGCGAGGAAGAGTAAAGGGAGATACGGAGAGAGGGAAGTTAAGGAGGGAGAGGAGGAGAAGGAGAATGGAAGGAGGGCTCCAACGTGTTCTTAAGGAGGCCACCGCCATCACCACCACAACGCAACAATCTCGATAATGGCGCTGCACCAGAGGGACCAAGTTCGAACCCCCAGATTCACCAGGTGGGAGTAATAATTACTCATCCCCAAGCCGGCACAAGGACACATCAGGTGTTATATACAGATGCTCGTGTGAAATGTCCCCCTTAGTTATTTTTCTCTGTGGTACACTCGATCAAAAAAGTATCTGTGCACTTTTGGTGTGAAACAATCTGACACCGGGGACGATAACTATTGCAAAATGCCTGATGATTTTATCCTACGCTGGTATTCTCGCTTTAATCAGGATGCCTTGTGTCGCTTTCTTATGACATTCCTTAGGCACTATTGTTATTATGTGCACGTCCATTTGTTAAAAATTAATAATAATAATAATAATAATAATAATAATAATAATAATGATAATAATAATGATGATAATAATAATAATAATAATAAACAATAAAAATTATTATAATGATATTAATAATATTAATAATAATAATAATAACAATAACAATAATAATAATTTAATTTTGGGACATCACGAAATCCCTTCCGTGAGACACTATTTGGAATGCAGGTACAGACGTTTTCACATTTGCCTCGCAAAGTTGAAATCACTCTAGTATACTGTTCCAGCTAACGCCAGATTACTTGATTTAGCCGAAAGTGAATCATGCGAGATGTAGGCCCGCAGATATTCCATCAGGAATTTGGGTTATTCTTAAAGACTCCGTACAACGAATGGAAGAAAGTTGTGTTACACTCTCAGAGACTAGATCATTCTCTCCCTTAATTTCATTTCTGAAAGTGAGCTTCCGTTCCACTGCCATCACGTTACGCTGATGTAAGGAATTCTCGGATGTGTACACATAAAACAGTCTTCTCAGCGTTCCCTTCCTGAGCCTGCAAATTTGGCCAGAGGAAACAGTCAGCACCAATACGTCTCATTCATACCAACATCTGAATCATGACGACTAAGTATCAAACACCCGCTCACACCCGCTCACTTACAATTGTCTCCCTCCCGGGTAAATAAGATGTCACTCAAGACAGTATAGAAGTAGAGTTTAACAAAAGACAAGCCAAATAATAAACAACATTGATACAATAAGTGGATGATAAGAAAATTATATGACACTATACTGTACTACTAATAAGAACATGCTAGTTAACAATGAGATTTTTTATAAAATTAATGTACATAACATAATGATAAAATACTGATCTATGTTATGGTGATCTATATTATAATGATCCGTTTTCTGTATGTTTGTTTGTTACCGTAACACAACAAAAACAGGCGCATGTAGAGCAATTTTTGTTACAGTAAGGTACCGTTAAAATGATCAAACTTGAAGAATAAAACAATTTCCAGTCCAATCAACCCACCGGTTCCTAAGTTATGACTCACTTCTGGCCTTTTGTTTAGAGTGGAGGGGATGGATTCGTCCTTGGTCTGACACCGAGGTTACCAGCATGACTGATGAAAGAAGAGTGACATGTTTGTTGTATTTATCACTCTTTCGCCTCTACTTCTTCCCTCCTTATAGCCTACTCCTAAAATTGTATAGTATAATGGTATAGTATAATTTAGTATAACAGCAAACACTACTATCCTCTCTCTCTCTTTCTTTCTCTCTCTCTCTCTCTCTCTCTCTCTCTCTCTCTCTCTTGTCAACGGGTATCCCAACATGATAAAATTATGGGAAAATTCCTCGCTTCGTCTCGCTCACGGCATGAGTAATTTAAGTTTCTCTTACCTTTCCACTGAAGATAGGAAGTGACGACGTCGAGCAGAGGCCGCCGAAGGCTGCCTGTAAGCAAGTGAATAATAAAACTACATTAATATAATAGCTGGTTATACAGGATTTACAAGAGAATAAGATCTCATAATAAGTAAATAATGTACATATAATAAATTCGATGTCCAGACGTCTTCACACAAATCAACACGGTCTAGTAGTGGTGGAGTGGACGGTGATGCTGTTGGTAGTTGCATCATGTTCCCATTCAGATTTCGTCAACTTCAGGAGCAGGTAACGATTTCTTCACGTCACTTTCATAATTAACAAGTTTCACACTTTTCCACGCTTTGTGTTCTAAACTAATTTAATAGAGCCTTTTTCCCATAATCGTAGCAATGTAGTCATAGAAGTATTTTTCTTATCATACTATTTCCACTACCGAACGATTACCTATTCAGCTTTAAAGCACCACCTTGTAATGAAATGCTGTCTAACCACTACAGTTCTTAACATCTTCGGAAGTCTTATAATATCGTCTGGAGGAAGCAGGAATAAAACAATAGGCATCTCATCCTAGTGAAGGGGTTACTTGGAGGGTTTGTACTTTTCCTTGGTTAGCTTTATCGTTACTTTTGTATCCGCCTTTGCAAAGCACGAGAGCAGGATAATTTTGGCCGGTGTGTGTGTGTGTGTGTGTGTGTGTGTGTGTGTGTGTGTGTGTGTGTGTGTGTGTGTGTGTGTGTGTGTGTGTGTGTGTGTGTGTGTGTGTGTGAGAGAGAGAGAGAGAGAGAGAGAGAGAGAGAGAGAGCAAAATTACTCATACAGTTCTGATCCGATTTTAGTCAAACTTGTTGGAAAGATAAAGGGTCAGCCAAGGAGCAGAGCTCTCTAAAGGTCAAGGCTACACGGCAAGGCGAACATAGACAATTTTCATTCGATACGAACCAAACACTGCACTGGTGTTCAGCGCAGGAAGAGCATAGAAGTCGATTTGGGAAGCAATTCATCAAAGGTCAAGGTAGCAGCGCAAGGTCAAACATTCGACCCTATAACTCAGACAGTTATGGTTCAGTGTGGATAGATCTTGACAGAGTGACTAAGAGACAGCCAAAGATGAAGAGCTTTGATTTTGGCAATAATAGATCAGTGATAAAGGTCATAGGACTAGGTTAACTAAAAAGAAAAAAAAATCCGATTTAGATTAAGTTGGTGGCAGGCTTAAGAGTCAGTCATAAATGATATAAATCGGTTTTGAGAACAATCGGTCGAAGGTGGAGGTCACGTGACAAAGTCAGATGTTTAACCTTTAAACTATTTAGTGGGCGCTGGTGTTGTATTCGCTGAGTGCTTCCTTGTTATTTGTTGGACAGCATATAAATAGCATTATACCCTTCAATATGATGACATCCACTCACTTGGTGTAGTGCTGCAACAAAATAACAGGGTGATATGGATCCTGTTATGGGGTGATATGGATCCTGCTATTGTACTGTATCTTTCTTTCTTTTTTTTCTGGTAATTAGTACTGTATATATTAACACTTGTTCCTTTATCTTTAGGGGCAGGCGGTGGCTCAGTCGGTAGAGAGGTGGCCTGCAGTCCTGACGGACCCAGGTTCGAATCCCGGCTGGGGCAGGGAACAGTTTAAGGATTTGAATTTCATTAAATCAGGCTTTACTGATCTTCCAGAAGACCCGCCGACATGTCGTAAAAATACCCCCGCTAATACCAATACACCAGTCCTGTATGAGACAGCCGTAGCATGTATTCAATAGGGACGGTGGGTGTTAGCGCCGAAGTGGTGACATGTAGAGGTGTATGGTATGTAGGAGGACTGCTGGGCCTTGATAGCAGGCTGTGAAGCCTATGCCCAGAGTCGGACACATAAAAAAAAAAAAATCTTGCTATTCATTTTCTTCCCATTACCCAGTGTTTATCGGCTTTAGTAGATACCCAACACCCCATTATCTCTCACTCATATCCCACTTATCCTTCACAAAGTATCTACAACCATGGCCTCCTACAAACTTTCGGTACTCTCCATTAATTCTCGCAACATTCAGGCTTTTTCTCACACATGTCACATTATCTGTAACCCCTTCAGCCCTTGGACATCAATTATATTTTATGTTTCCTCTACCCTGACGATTTTCAGGCCAGTCGCCACACAGGGGACCCACGAATCTTTAATATTGTCCATAGGTCTACTCGTACAACCAAACACTCGGCACTGTGCTTTCTTTTTCACAATTATCATGCTTTGTCATGAAACTACATACATCCTTCCACTTCTCATCCGTAATCCATGTGTCTTTAACTATTTTTTGTATACTTTAACTTAGCCTAAAACTTCCATCTTTCGATCTTGATGCTGAGTTATAACAAGGAAGTAACACAAGAACATTAATATAAAGAGCGATACGGAGAAAGGAGTTTGAGACGCAGCATTGTTTTAATATGGCATTAAGCTACAGGAAATAAGCTACAGTACCATATGACAAAAATTTCCTCTAAGTTAAAGTGAGTGAACTGTATACGTGTTTACAACCACAGCCTATATAAATCTTATTCTGATTAGATAAAACTAAGCCATGCTTCCACCTTGAATGACGAACAGTGCTTGGGTGATCTGGAGTTAACAGTGACCTTGAGGGCCAAATGCAATAAAATTAAAGATGAAATGAACTGTAGCATTATCTTACCCCTTCTACTGACTCCTTTCCCCCCCTTTCGTGTCAACACCTCCCTTCCCTCTCCCCGTCGCCCCATTTCGACCTCAATCTCTTGTACCCTATTATGGCCACCCATTCCGTACTCACACCCCCTTTTCTCCCCCTAGCCCCTATCCGCCTTCCTTTACCCCCCCTTGCGCCTCCTCACCCTCACCCTCCCCTTCCCACGGCCACCCTCCTCCCACTTCCTGCCATGGTGTCATCAGCCTGGCATCAGCGAGGTTTAATCGACACACTGAATCGGAATTAATGGCTTTTCTATCAGATCCGCAGTTATGGGATTATTGTTATATTGCATGGCGCTCCAGCCGTTGATTATGTTTCACTCGATGTGTCAGTTAACTCACAAACTAGTCTCTAGGGCACAGCTATGAATTCTGTTAACCACCCTCAGTTTGTGTGCTTGTACACTTAAGTAAGCACTTACATCAGTAGGAAAATAATTGTGGATTCTTAGCCCTCTCGTGACCCAACGTCAACTCTAAGAAGCAAAAAATTGTCTTGTATTAGTAGGAAGAGAACACTAGAGATGTACCAATCATGAAAGGGTCAGTGGTGAGTGTTGTATTAACGTTTAGGCACGTATGACTCATCCGCTAGTGAAGAAAATCGTCCAGTAGTAGGTGAAATGGATTAGAGTTGTCCCAACCATAAGGTTAAAAACTTGTCGTAATGACCTCCAAGAACGGGAAGAACTTTCTTCAATTGACTTAATCGTGTACCTGCAGCCAGAACAAAACTCTTAATTCACACGATGGATAAACCATTTCATTGCCATGAAGAACGGACTTGAGTATTTCATTCTGACTAGCTCGGGACAATTATATTTCACATGGAAAATAAAAAATGAAAGAGCCACCAATAATTTGCTGCGGTGGAAAGATGGATTTAGGTGTATAATTGGGGAACGAACCGAGAGAGGGCCTTTCATCCTCCAATTATAGCCTTTCCAGTCCATTTTTTTTTGTTTTTTACATAAACGGACGTAGTTTGGTGAAAACGGCACGGAGCCGAATTATATTATCCCTCTAATGGTCAGGATAAGTATAATATTGTATTCCTGCCGACTCCAGACAATTTTAGAGAACTGAGAATGAGTCAAAGAAGCCGGAGTGATAATACTGCCTCCATTTATCGTTTCATGGTTGCATCATCTGTATTATTTTATTTACGACAGCACCAGACCAGAATCACTGCAGGATGAAAATATTTACCAGATCAGATTTAGCATATTATTCCGATATAATTATTGCCGTTTCGTTGTGGCTAAATTCATTCGCAACACGAGAAGGTACCCTCTCTATTTACCTATTCTTTGGTAGCTTAAACATGTTCGTCCCAGATTTTCTCATCTAAATGGCACTATTCCTAGTCAAACACCTGTACAGGTAGGTCGTTCACATGTTAAGCGTGTCTCTTTAACTTCGGAGGAGAATTTCTGAGTGGTCTTTTTTTTTCTCGTGACCTCTCTGAATTCAAATTAAACTTGCTGAGTTGGCTGATGCCCTTGAGTCTCAAAACAGGATTCTCCAGGTTTAGCACCCTATGTTGCAGATTACGTCACACCTATATGAAATAAAAACACTAAATCACTTCTCGGACGTTCTACAGACACAAATATCAAAAATTAATATTGTATCTGAGTTGCTGTATGTCAAACTGCACCTGGACAACCTACAACTTTCTCTGGAGTCTCTTCTCTCCCAAGTCACAACTTTCGTTCGTATTCTAATTGATGCTGTCGGTGGTCGTGTCACTCTAGACCTGGTACCTATCTCTGATCTTCATTCTGTATCAGAGTGGGCTCACTCTATCTTTGACTTATCTCCAGTGGTTTCCGTCTCCATTGGGTTTTTAACTGGTAGCATGACCTTTGACCTTAACTGACCTTCAAAGGTCAAACTCAAGATCACGGATACTCATGGGGTTATAACTCGAAACTGGTTAAGGGTAGAGATATTTACTATTATCAAGATACAGGAAGTCTTCTATGGGCTTCCATTTGGCACCATGACCCTTGACCTTGAGTGACCCTGAAAGGTCAAAAGCAAGATAACAGATTTTCAGAGGGACATAACTTGAAAACGGTTGAAAATAAACAGATATTTACTCGCATCAACATATAGGAAGTTCCATATGGCCTTTCATTTAGTACCAAGAACTTGACCTTCACAGATCAAACACAAAGTTACGGTTTTCCATAGCGTTATAAGTTGATAACGGTGGAACCCCACATGAGCTTTTAAATTGGTACCATGAACTTCGACCTTAAGTGACCTTGAAAGGTCAAACTTAAGGTCATGGATTATCAGAGGGCTATAACATGAAAGCGGTTGAACATTGAAATAATTACTGTTATAAAGATGTAGGAAGTCTCATATGGGCTTTCATTGGCACTGTGACCTTTGACCTGGAGTGACCTTGCTGTCGGCGAGGTTTGTTGTGCCTGGCATCGCTTATTAGAACTCTTACGCTTCTCATGGGGCAACACTGGACTGGATGATGGATGGATATATTATTATTATTATTATTATTATTATTATTATTATTATGCACCCACTCCGTTTACATGACCACTAATTTAGGAGAGAGAGAGAGAGAGAGAGAGAGAGAGAGAGAGAGAGAGAGAGAGAGAGAGAGAATGGGTGCAATCTGTCCCGAATTCCCTCAGTCAGTCCGCTGAACCACTTCTTGGTGAGCTAATTTCCTTTCTCTCAGACGATAATAAACCTGCAGCCTCCCTCTCTCTGTCTTCTTCCTTCCCTTCCTTCGTTGTAGTCTCTCTCTCTCTCTCTCAAGCATACAGCGCTAGCGAACTGAAGGGAGAATTGTTGTCCGTCGGAACATTATTGGCACCTGCTTTTTTCATTCTGTCTTTATTTTTTCTACGTTCGTTTATCTCCGCTCGCCTGTACGAAAGAGAGAGAGAGAGAGAGAGAGAGAGAGAGAGAGAGAGAGAGGGGGGGGATTTTCCTTCTAGCTGTAAAAGTGTTCATGCGTGTGTGTGTGTGTGTGTGTGTGTGTGTGTGTGTGTGTGTGGGAGAGAGAGAGACATACCGAGCGGGTGAGATGGATTGCAAGACAGACATAAAGACACTGGAGAGAGCATTTTGCCCTTAGTGGGTATTGCGTGTATCGGAGACATATAGGCAGTGGTATGAGGGAGGAGGAGGAACTCTTGATGGTTTAGGGAGACAAATGCGCCAGACAATAATGATACTGGTGATGGATGGGAAGAGAGGAGCAGCGCTGTTGCAGTGTGGTGGCCTGTGATGGTGGCGAAGTGTGGGATGGTGATGGCAGTAGTGATGTTGTGTGGTGGTGATGTGTGGTGTGGTGGTGGTGACATAGTGTGGTGATGCAGTGGTGATCTTGTATAGTGTGGTGTTATTGGTTATGATGCACAGTAGTGTTCAGATGTTCTGCAATTTAAATGGTAATGCACTATGGTGATGAGTCAGTGTCGTGATGGTGGTGTAGTAATGCGAGGTGTTAATATAGCGTGGGTGATGGTGTTTTGAGTGGCAATGATGTAGTTTGGTGTTGATGTAATACAATGGTCATTTGCCTTGTTTTCATATGGTGCAATGGTCTAGATGATGGCAGTGATGTATACTGATGACATGTGTTGATGGTGATGTGTTGTGTGTTATATTAGTGTTGTGTTGATGTTGTGAAGAGTGGTGCTGTCATATTGGTGTTATGATTTAGTGTGGTGATGTTGTTGTAGCTTTGTGATGTTGATGTAACACAGTGGAGATTTTGGTAATAGTTTATTACGGTATATGATATTGCTATAATAGAGTGTGGTGTTGAATTACTGCGGTGTGGTGATGACGTAGGGTGTTAATATACCGTGGTATTGTGTGGCGGTTGTGCAGCGTATGTAGTATTTATATAATGTGGTGCTGATGTATTGTAATTTGGTGCGGTGGTGGTTTAGCGTAATGCTGATATAACGGGGTGCTGATGTATTGTAGTTTAGTGTGGTGCTGATGTAGCGTGGTATGTTAATGTAGTGTGTGTCTGCCGATGTAGCGAAACGTAATGGTGATGTCTTGTGGTGGTGGTGTAGTTCACTGTGTTGCTAATGTTGTGTGATGCTGTAGTGTCGCGTGGTACTAATATACTCTGGCGGGGATAGAGAGTAGTGCTGTGCTAGTGAGGTGTGGAATTTTTGACGTGTGGTGTGGTGGTGGTGGTGAAGATAGACTGTAGAGACATGGTAATAATAACGTAACATGGTGATGAATTAAGTGAAAGTACTTAAGTACTGCTGATATAGTGAAGAACAGACGGATAGAAAGATATACATTTCGATAATTAGATAGATAACTAAACAGATAAACACACACACACACACACACACACACACACACACACACACGGGGGGAGGGGAGGAGAGGGAGGCTTACGCACCCTAGATTATACGAGTACGTGTCGGAAATTGTCCAGAACTTAAAGTGGCTTAATTATATCTGGTTCTTATAACTCACTCTTAAGAGAAGAAATCAAATGAATATTAGAGCTGCTGCAACCATGAGACGGTTAATGGTGACAGTAATAATTTAAGCACTGTAGACCCACTCTCAGCTGAATGAAATCGTCAGGCGTAAGTTTATATACATTTCAGCACTATAGTTGATCCAACCACGAGAGAGTTGAGCTTACGTACATTATACACTAGAGGTGTAAACTGAGTCACTTAATTTTCAATGATTTTTAACAAGCCGCAAACACAAAAAGGGTAGAAATACAGTGAATGACTTACAAGGGAATGGGGAAGAATGATAACAGTATTATGATACCAAAACTTTGGCAAAAGTATGACAACATTAAGTTGTAGTACATAAAAGTGGATGGTATTACTGAGCAATTGTATAGCTTGTGCCTGGGACGTCGCATTGTGCTGGCTGATGTGTGATGTGATATGTGTTGGCCTCTCTTCCGTGTGTGTTATGGATGAGTATTGGACGGCATTCGCCATGTTCCTTTAATGCAACATGAATACTCGTAATCTGTGTGTGTGTGTGTGTGTGTGTGTGTGTGTGTGTGTGTGTGTGTATTATAATGTATGTACAATATGCCCCGAGTGTTCAACATAACACGTATTGTATGGGCTGTGTATGTGTGTAGATGTATATACATGTGTCTGCGTGCTTGTGTGTATTGCAGACTGTGCACTGTGTGCTGTAAGTGTACATCAAAATGTCTACTGTATGTATTTTGCAAGTGGGTATGTGTATGTGTGTGATATGTATTTGTTCAGCATATACAGTTTATGTTCCGCTTACTATACCGGTATATACTTTATTTGGACTACATCAAGGGTGCTACACAGTGTACCATGTCATGCCACTCGCAGATATATGCAACTCCTCTGCACGAGTATAAGCGATTCATCCCCATGTCAAAGTAGGTGTGGGGCAGCACAACGGTCGCTATGTTAGGACGTGAAACACAGGCGAGCTGACACAGGCTTGCTGGAATAAATGCAAACAAACGTCGGATTTTCCTGAATAAACATCGTAATCAAGTCAGAGGTACCTATTTACCCTGTAAACTAAAGGCTTTCGATTTAGTACCTTTTTATGAACTTCAAGTGCTTTACATCACTTTCACAGTTTCATTAACTCCCTTAATCCGGTGACGTATTTTTTCTTGCTACAACCAGATGACTGATTTCACCTTAGGAAAGATCTTCCGAAGTGGATATATATCCTTCAGTCACTCTTCGTTACTGCATGCTCTTCCTATGTTTAATAATATCCCTTGTTGATAGTCTGTAAAATCAGTAAATATGTTACCAAAGTGTAATAGCTCTGGACAAATCTCGAGAAACAGACACCTGTATTGAGAAGTTCTGCACACAGAGAGCACTCGATCTCAACATATTTCGGACTAACCATCCAAGCTTCTCTCACAAAAATGAATGCTGTGAAGACGACATAGCGCACAGCAACCTGAGGCATTAACCCTAGACCAGCAGGAGAGTCAGTGGTCATTAGTAACAAAGGACAGCCATGCATTACTGAGTACTGCCCCTGTCCCCTCCCACTCCTGATGCTCTCACTGTTTGGAAGGAGGGATAGAAAGCAGCGGGTGGTGGACGCGAGGGAGGGAGAGGAAGAGAGGCGGAGAACGAGACAAAGGATAGAAAGCAGGAGGTAGAAAGCAGTAAGGGAGGAATAGAACAAGAAGCAGGGAATACTCGTATATAGTAGAGAAAGAGGGTCGAGTTCGTGACAGGATAGGAGGTACAGGCGGGAAGGAGAATGCAAGGAGTACAAACAAATGCAAATTACAATAGACCAAACGTTGAAGAGAAAAAAGAGTACATGAGAAAAGGAACAGAAAGTGGAACAGAGGCTGAACGCGAGGCAGAGGATAGGAATCGGTTAGCGGGAGGTGGAAAAGAGGGGGAGGGGGGAACGAAACACGAAACAAAAACAAGACACAAAATCGAAACAGATGACAGAATTCAGAAAGCAGGAGAACTGAACACAAAGAGAAAGGAAGAGAATACGAAGCTGAGAGCGGAGAGTTGGAAAAGCACAAGTAAATTATGTGGTATGAAAAACAAGGATTAAATTAATTAAATAGACGTTCGGCATGATAATGGCGGTGAGTAATTATAAGAAATGGAGGCCAAGAAAGGAGAGTGGATGAGCAGTAGGACGAGGAGATGGATTAGATGGGGAGAAGTTGAAATAAGACTTGAAACGTCAAGCTGAGAAGCAGCAGACTTGATTGGCAGTCACGCGTCAGCCTTTTTTTAATTGGTGTTCTGTTTCTCCCTCTCTCTCCCTCTCTCCTTCATAAAGGTCCATCGTTCAATCGTCTTTTCCCGCTGAAAGACGCGATATTTTCTTGTTGTTTGTGGAGGTCTGAAGTTGCAAGTACCTGGGTGCGGTGATTGCTCAATATGGACAGACAGGGAGAACGGATGTCCTGGCACTGCCAAGACCTAAGGGTAGTGAGGCAAAATGCAATGAAGCGTATCTGAGGAAAGCTATGTGGAGGCGGGAGAAGTATGTGTGGGTGGATGAGGATGAGAGGATGCTGCTCCAAAATATCGAACGATGAGAATTTTTGGAGTACGTGGTAAGGAGGTATAGACGGTAAGCGCCGTCGCTCACCAACCTTTACGTACACAACACTCACTCAGAAAAAAGTAAGGAAGTATTTGTTTTATGTATTTTCTGAGTAGGCAGTGGGCTATCGCGCTAAGGTTCGAATAACAATTCGGCTGGAGGTTTCTCCATCATTTAAACGCTGCCATTGATCTAGCGTGATCCCCTACAGCTTAAATGGTCTGGATTACGATAACTTAGCCTCAGGTTCTTCTACGCCCCAGCTCCTTCTAGGTCCAGATGGGTTGTAAAAGTCTGCCTGTTGTATTGTAAAAAATGGTCACAATTGCGGGTCTTCAATATCGCGACTGATTTTAGAATTGCTACAGCCCATTTAGCTATCCATACTCCAACCCTTTATTGCCCCACCGGGAGCACTGAGTTCCGCGGTTAGAATACCAGCCAGATAGTTAAGGCCACTGTGATCAGTCAACACCTCCCCTCTCCTGCAAAATTGCATAATTTTTTTGAACTTATTTTTGTACTTATTCTTATTTCTTTCTCTCTCCTTTCGCTCCATTGGATGGACAGGAAAAACAAATGCCGGAGGTTAAAGTTAAAATTAAAAACAAAAAAGTCAACCGGCCTAACAAACCTCACAATACCCTCTGGCCAATTTCCCAGCACACAAGCTGACACCCAAGATCAAAACCACGGGAATAATACATTGTCTGGCTGAGTATTAATTCGCCAACCTAGAGCTTTGTTAATTGCCTGCCTATCCGATAACTGCGCTTGTTATGTTGATTCTAACTGCAGTACTCCAGAAATACATGCAGGTCCACACAACAGGAATCTGTTTCATCCACTAATTACGGCACGCTTAATTACTCAAGTTGATTTCGTCGTTAATTAGCAGGAGGGCGATTTTAGAATTATGCAGGGAATCAAGAACGATTTATTTTCAATGGCATCATGAACCCCATTTTTAGACCCACTGTGAGAGTCAAGGAGATGAAGGGGAAAATAATAGCTAATAGGAGAAATTTTACTATGAAAAAAAAAAAACACACCAAGACAAAGAAAACAGAAGAATAAACACACACACACACACACACACACACACACAGATATTTGCGCAGGTAGAAAAATATACAAAGATAGCTCTCTTTCTCTGTACGTACACACACACACACACACACACACACACACACACACACACACACACACACATCGACGCAAACCCACCAACATACACCCAAACCCACCCACACCTACCCAAACCCACCCACACCTACCCAAACCCACCCACACACGCCCAAACCCATATATATATATATATATATATATATATATATATATATATATATATATAGCCATCCATCCATCATCCAATTCTACATTGCCCCATGAGGAGCATAGGAGCCCGGGGCTAGGCAGTTGGTCCCGACATTTTAGATGAGTGACCAGCCTCACTCATCCCTGAGTGGCATTACATGAGCAATCAACCCTAATCACCCCTTAGATATAAACCTTCATCGGCTCAATCCGATTGGAGCACAATAATTATCCACTAAACCACCAGGTGCCAAAATTTGGTTATATGGTTTCAACCCAGCGTAGTAATTGTTTCCTGGTGTACAGGAAACCATTTGGTTTGTCACTCAATGTAGAGTCACCCACAGGCAGAAGGAAGAGGAAAGTTTGAAGGAAAGAAAGAGAGAAGAGGGAGTGTAAAGTCACCCGTAGGCAGAAGGACATGGGAAGAATGAAGGAAAGAAAGAAGAGGATGGAAGGAAAGAAGGATGGAGGAGAGGAAAGGGCAGACACCCAAGAGCAGCACTACATCGAGTGAGTGGATGGTGAGTGCCCCCACCTACCATATATATATATATATATATATATATATATATATATACTGGAGAGAGAGAGAGAGAGAGAGAGAGAGAGCAGAGTACGATACTTAGCCTGCCTGTATTAATCTGATCTATCCTTAATTACTCTAAGCTAACCCAACCAAATAGTTAGGGCATCCGGAAATATCTTTGTTGATCTATTTATCTATCTACCTTTCTGTGTATCTATCTATCCATCCATCTGTCTTTTTATCTATCTATCTATCTATACAGAGCATATATGAAGTTAATATATGTTAGGAAATATATAAAACCTAGTTTGACTAAGTATAGTTAGACATAACTGCGGTTTTAGCCCCTTTTCCTTCATCATACATGTGTACTGACGATACGGGAGCGCTGAGCATGGAGAAGTCTATAGCCCACATGCTGAGATGAAGCTATTGTATGATGAGTTGGTGAGGAGGTGCCTATCAGGAAAGCTGGAAAGAAAACCATTTAGGTAAAATGAGAGATGATTACAGATTACCGCGCTATGGACGAGAGTCCACGTTAAGCAGAAGTACAGGAAATCAGATTTAACCCCTTAACCGCGGGGCGTCACTTTCGTGATGCTCAGGAGCAAGGGATCATACCGCGGGGCTTCACATTTGTGATTCTGTGTTATTTTGAATTCGCCCAGGCTTTCAAGTGGTGGCTTGTATCATCTATCAGTACTACCAGTGTCCAGCTATACTCATTTCTGCTAATGTCACCTGTACTCCCATCCACTGTTGACAATTTAGCCATTTTTCTCCTGTCCTTGACTCCCCCCCTCCTTACCTCCCCTCCATTACCCTCTCCCCCCACCTGACCAGTTGCGCTGCCTACACAAATGCTGGACGGATTTTTCTACTAATTTTAAACATTGAAATGTGCTCTTTGCCCTATTCTTATACAAAATAATATATAAAAGAAAGAGAAAAGGTAATTGATACTGCCATACATCTGGAATGAGCTAATTATCACCTGGCAACACCTCACATGCACTCGTTCGCTAATTTCCTCTTGAAGTATGCCGTATGTCCTGTTCTCATATTAAAAATATATATAAAAAAGGAAGGGAGAAGCCTTACCACAAATTTAAACTCAGTTCATTTTTTCCTTCAGTCCATATCCCCTTTGGCCCTTTTCCTCACAGAACCACAAATCTCACCCTCTACCGATTTATCTCCATTTTGTTTTCCCGGTTACCATCTCCTTACAAACTTTCGTAACAAGGGCGGCACCTGTTGTTATATCAAATCCCAATATGCAGTTGACACTATTTTAAACTTCACTTCATCCAGTTTTGATTACTCATTATATAAATTAAATTGCCAAAACATTACCAAATATATCTGTGTAGTTTATCGTTCTCCCAATGCTTCTTCAGAACCCAGTGTATTTGATTCCATATCCACTCAGTTGAGTAACCTTGACCTTGCCCTTGGCAATGAAATTACCATTTTGGGTGATTTTAACATACACAATGTTGAATGGTTATTGCATTCTGCCCGGACTGACAACGCTGGTCTAGAGTGCGAGCTGTTTGCGGAATCGTTTAATCTCACCCAGTTGGTAAAGCAACCAACCAGAACACCTGATAATCCTGACCATAATGCCCATCTCTTGGATTTATTCTTGACAAATAATCCAGATCAATACAGGATAGAGGTACTGTCACCACTTGGATCCTCTGACCACAATCTCATCAAAGCCTCATTAGTTAACCCTCCTACACCTCCCCATTCTGAACCTGTCAGGGTGACCCGATGGCACTTTGACAGGGCAGACTGGGATGGATTTAGAAATTATCTTGCTGATGTTCCATGGCAGTCTTTCTTCTCTAGTGATTCCAATTCTACCCAGTCCCACATTTGTGACTTAATACTAGCTGGTATGGATTTATTCATACCAAGTCAACAATTCACTAAAAGATCAAACTCTCCAAAATGGCTTGATGGCAATTGTGCCAGAGCAACAGCCCAAAAGTCATTAGCATATAACTCTTACTTAACCCGCGCCGTCCCGAGGACGTACTTCCACGTCCTCACGTTTTGTCACAGCTAATCCCGAGGACGTACTTCAACGTCCTGCAATTGCAAGGTTCATAATTTCCACAATTTTCAATTTTCGCGAGTCATTTTTGGTACGTATACACGGGACACCTTCCTCAACAAGATGCCAGGCAGAGACAATGCCTTACCCAGCATGACCTCTTCCCCCCCCCCTGCATGCCCTTTTCTCAGCAATTCACCTGTTATCAGTGACCTGGCCAGTATAGCCATGTCATGCCACGGTACGAAATTCAGAGCCAGAGTGATTCCCCAATCAATGACAATGTGGAGGACAACCTTTACATAGCATTAGAGGAAGAAACAGTTAGAAATGATGATCAGGTAATGTGGCAAAAAAAGGTCAGGTATTAGTGAGTGAACCAATGCTTATAATGCCTATATTACTGCTTGAAAACCAATATACTCTTGTACTACATATAAATTCGTAACAGTAAATAAATAAATACCGTTTATGAGTGGTGTGAAATAGTTATCCTCCCATAGAACTCGTTTTCTTTGGTGCCAGCCTGATAGAAAACCCAGTAAGGTAAGGAGGCTCTCCTACCTGTAATGAGTATTTTAAACCTCAGGTGAGCGATTTCTCTATGAATTTTCGATGTTTCTCACCAAAAGCGAAAGTTTTAGCAAAAAAAAAAAAAGGTCGAAAATTGCCCGGGATTGGGGGGTACCAGTGGTCGAAAAGTGGCCGGGACGGGGCGGGTTACAATCAAAAACATCTGAATCACTCTCCCAGTTTAAAATTGCTAGAAATCATGCAAAAGCTGTATTAAATCTATCTAAATCAAACTTTCTTCAAGAGCAAGCATCAAAACTAATTAACAACCCTAATGGCAATAGAATATTCTGGTCAATTCTTAATTCTTTCAATAATAACTTTAACAAGTCATCTTCCATTCCCCCACTAAAATCTTCAGATGGCAATATTACAAATGACCCACGTGGGAAAGCAGATATCTTTGCAAGTACCTTTGCCAGAAATTCTACCATAGATGATACCAGCCAGAATGTCTCAGTACTGGAACTTGACTCTTCCGAAATTGCCCCACTTATAATACAGACAAGATACGTAAAATCCATCCTAGACAATTTACCTACCAACAAAGCTCCAGGCCCAGATGGAATTCCGCCAATTGTTTTGAAAAAGTGTTCTCCTGAACTTGCCTCTGTCCTAGCTAAATTATTCAGACTATGCATACGTACTTTTTTATTCCTAAATTCATGGAAAGAAGCCAATATCCACCCAGTTCCGAAGAAAGGGAGTTCGTCTGACCCCTCCAATTACAGACCAATAGCTGTCACATCTTCTCTTGGTAAGGTATTTGAAACTTTAATTAATAAGCATATTGTTAAACATCTTGAATCCAACAACTTAATTAGTGATAGACAATACGGTTTTCGCCACGAAAGATCCACCATTGACATACTCAATCTCTTAACTCATACCATCCATCAATCAATTGATCTTTTTGGAGAAACTCATGCAGTAGCTCTTGATATCTCTAAAGCTTTCGACAGAGTATGGCACCGTTCCCTGCTGTCCAAACTCCCTTGCTGTGGACTAACGTCTTTTGTTCCTTTGATTTCTTCTTATCTTAGTGACAGGAAAATAAGAGTAAAAGTAGATGATGTATATTCGAATTTCCACTCAATTAACGCCGGCGTGCCACAGGGATCAGTTTTGGCACTAACCCTATTTCTGGTTTATATTAATGATCTCTTATCTGTCACTCACAATCCCATTCACTCATATGCAGATGACTCAACACTACATAGTTCATTCACACTCAGACATCCATTTACAAAGTCTAATATCTCTACCTCTCAACTCAGTACAGCCATGTCCATAAATCAAGATCTATCTACAATCAGTGAATGGGGACAAAACAACCTTGTCTCTTTTAATGCTTGTAAAACTAAATATATACAGTTTACTAATAGACAGATATTGCCAGATTCGTACATTACCTTCAATGCTACTAATATTCCCATCTCCAAAAGTATTGAAATTCTTGGTGTCTCACTTAATAGTGCCCTCAGCTGGACCTCTCATGTCAGATCACTTGCTAAAACCGCCTCAAAGAAACTTGGATTATCGTACAGAGTCCGTAACTTCTTCGCCGATGAGCAGTTGGCTATAATTTATAAGAGTCATGTGCGCTCTCAGCTTGAATATTGCTCACCCAAAGAAACTTGTATTATCGTACAGAGTCCGTAACTTCTTCGCCGATGAGCAGTTGGCTATAATTTATAAGAGTCATGTGCGCTCTCAGCTTGAATATTGCTCACCCTTGTGGAATGGTTGTGGAGAGGTTGCATTAAAACAACTAGACAAAATTCAGAATAAAGCTGTTAGAATCATTAACAACCCTGCCATTACATATAAACTACCTCCCCTGCAAGTAAGAAGGAATGTTGCTTCCCTTGCATTATTTTACAGATATTTTTTTTGGCAAATGCTCAGACGAAGTTGCGTCCATGGTGCCACCTCTCCATGCCTTCCCTTGTGCTACACGGGCATCTGGTAGCGCTCATGACTGGAATGTCACTCAACCATATTGCAGAACTTCTGCCTATCAGAATTCTTTCATTCCCCAAACTGCATCTCTCTCGAACTTGCTTCCCCAGAGTTGTTTTCCTCCAAATTTCAACCCACAACTGTTCAAGTCTAACTGTTACAGATATTTTATGAACAGAGGACACCAGTAATCTGGTGTATGGATTATTTTTTTTTACCCATTTGTTTTTCCTTCCTCCGTTCTGTTATTTAAAAAAAAAAAAAAAAATTTACATTCACCTGGAACTACCTAATTTATTATGTATTGTATAGATTTTCTGCCAATCATTTCATAGCGTATATATTAGCAGCTGTCACCACGCTGACACTGGCAGCCCTTTACTGGCCCTAGGCAACAGGATTCAGTTTACTGCCATCTTTCAAGGTGAAACCACGTCGGATTCGCGCCTGTCCAATTCCGCCGCTTTTTAGCCCCATGCAAAAGGACCTGTGACCTCTACCCCTACTAAACCTTGTGTGGAAAGAGGTAAAGGGCTAATTGACTGCTGTGAAACGTGAGCTGGCTGATTTATCAATTATATTGATGGACAGTGACTACGATCTTTCTGGTGACTCTAAAACAGAGCAAGTGGAAATGTAAATAATGTGTAAATAATTTGTAAACAGCAAGTGAGAGCAATGAATGTAAATATAACTGAACAGTGGAAAATAGTTTTATAAGTTACTACAAGTGACAATGCATAACATAGTGTAAATAAAATAGAAATGTAAATAATGTATATAAAATAGAGAATGTAAATAGAAATGTAAATAAGTAGTAATATAAGAATACGAGTATATATACTAGGAGTAATGAAAGTGAAAGTTTCACTCTAGCATGTATGATTACTGGGAATTATGAAAGTGAATGTGACAGATTCGTTCTCCACGCTAGCATACAGGACGAGAAAGTGAATGCTACATATTTTACTGAAAAAGAAATTGAATGCCTACAGTGACAATAAACTACTATTACTGAAGGAAACTTATGGATAAAGACTGCAGATATATATAAATGTTATATTGTAATAGGAATATAAAGTGTGTGTTTTTATGAATAATAAATGACAGAATACCAGCAGGGAACTAACGCAAGTGGGAAGCTCGTACGCTTTCTTACTTTCCATTGCTTTCACAGTGTTTTATTTTGGAGTATGGATTCCAAATTATTTGAAAATCATAGAATAGTGTTTCTAGTGATAATATCTGGCTGTGGTAATCATATTGCGGGGTGTCGGGAAGTGTAAAGTGGAGACTTGGTTACCCAACTTCAGAGGTCTCCACAAGTCCTACGGTACTAGACATAGGCTCAACAAACATTCCAGGAGAAAGCTGGAGGTATTTGCCATAGGCATGTTTAATTATAATATTTTAGGACTAATAACTGATTTTTGGCAAATATTTTTACAAAGTCTGTCAGAGCGCGAATATCCTAGCGGGACACGCAAGGAGTGCCAAAACAACCCCGCGGTTTAGGGGTTAAACCAGCGAGGCAACGTTTACGAGTAGGGACATGGCATTTCTGAAAGTTTGCTTCTTATTCATAAATATCCGGAACATTTATTTACTTGCAACTCATATGAAAAGAATTACAGGACAAACAGTCTGACGGCTGGTATGATTCGGATTCGCTACGTACAGTAACCATATTCGAAAACGAATACAAGTGTCTTTACTAGAATGGTGGCATGGGCGCCTGGTGGTTCCGCGCTAGTTTTTTGATAGGATCATGTACATCTTTTTGCACATTTTGAGCTGTGAAATGTTTAAAAAGTCCAGATCAAAAATCGGAGAGCGGCATTTTAAGATGTCAGGTTCTGGAACATGCATAGTAAATTTCAGACCAGTCGACACTTAAAGTTCTGAGGCCGAGGCAATGTGCTATTGTGGCCAGGAGTTGTTAGCCACCCTCGTTCAGCCAACCCGTGTATGTGGCAGCGCCGCATTCACGAGCACAGAAGTTGCCTTCGATGCCTTTCTGTCGAAAAATATCTCTTCAGCTTTGGGCTTGTACTAATGTATAATGCAATAGTAATATTTAATCTGAAGGTTTGACTCTGATAACACAAATATATCACATCTATTATTTAATAACTATTGTTTCTCACACAGTACCAAGCAAATGACATAAATATGTTCCTTTGATTTTACTCCACGATTTCCTGGACTGTAGATTTGAATCAGTGAACACAAAGAGTGAACAAGTTTGAAGCAATCATTTGTTACCGAGGAGAGAGAGAGAGAGAGAGAGAGAGAGAGAGAGAGAGAGAGAGAGAGAGTGTGTATGGTGGGCGCCTGTGAATTTTGGAGAAATAAGGTGGGGGCAGATTGGTGCAGGGAAATGCAAGGGATGAGAAGCCCTGGATTCCTGTGCTCCATTGCAAACAGGCCATGGTGTGAATTTTCTTCCATCACTCACTAAAACTTGCCTTCCTTTGTGATAAATGGTCTTTTTATTGTTTTATTTTAACCCGCCGCATCCCGGAGACGTGAATTCACGTCCTCACATGATGTGCACTCACATCCCGGAGACGTGAATTAATGCGGCAACATTGCAAGGTCCCTAATTTGCACAATTTTCAATTTTCGCGAGTGATTTCACGAGTGATTTTTGGCACGTATACACGGGACATCTTCCTCTATTCCTCTACAAGATGCCAAGCAGGGACAATGCCTTACACCGCATAACCTTTCCCCCCCCCTGCACGCCATTGTCTTGGCAATTCACCTGTTACCAGTGACCTGGCCAATAAAGACATTCAGGGCCAGAGTGATTCCCCAATCAATGACAATGTGGAGGACAAAGTTTACATAGCATTAGAGGAAGAAACAGTCAGAAATGATGATCAGGTAATGTGGGAAAAAAAGGTCATGAATGGTGATGAGTTAGTGAGTGAAACAATGCTTATAATGCCTATATTACTGTTTGAAAACCAATATACTCTTGTACTACATATAAATTCGTACCAAGTAAATAAATAAATACTGTTTATGAGTGGATAAAATAGTTACCCTCCCATAGAACTCGTTTTCTTTGGTGCCAGCCTGTTAGAAAACCCATTCAGGTAAGGAGGTACTTGTACCTAGATCGAGTATTTTAAACCTCAGGTGAGCGATTTCTCTATGAATTTTCGATGTTTCTCACCAAAAGCGGATGTTTGAGTGAAAAAAAAAAAGGTCCAAAAATGTCGGGACTGGGGCGTACCACTGCCCAGAAAACATCAGGATGGGGCGGGTTAAGGATTGGTATCGGAGGAATAATGAATTAAGAGATAAATGCTGTTCATTTAACAAAAAGCTGTGCTTAGTAAAGTAATTTGCCTCTCCGTCCAGAAAGGGATATCCAGTTAATGAGAAAATTACTCATGAGTTTGCAAGAAATCTCCAGGTGCCAACCATCAGAGAGAAAAAAAATGCGAACATAAGGCATTTAACAGTTAAGCGGCCTGCCTAATAATTTGACAGTCAACTGGCGTTACCCAGAATAAAACCCATCTTTCATATTGTCCAACAAGACGTTATCCTGGGATAAATAAACTCTTTTGTCATCAGCCAAAGGAAAAATTCCCTGTTTAGCTCGAGCACGTTATTTACTTGTATCGCATAAAATCATGTGTATGTAGCTGGAATGAAGCCCATCTTCTACGGCCTGGCAACCTCCCTGTAAGTTCTACTTTCTACCGACATCTTTCATGTAAGGAAATCCACCCCGCCTGTGTGTGTGTGTGTGTGTGTGTGTGTGTGTGTGTGTGTGTGTGTGAGTGTGTGTGTTTTGAATTGTTAGTCATCTGACTTGTGGAGCATGGTATGCGGGTTGGTAGGTTGGTGACTGGGTGGGTGGATTGGTTAATGTAAACTGGTGGTTTCACAGGCGGATTACGTGGAGTGGGTGGGTGAGAGGGAGGGAAAGGGTTGTTGGGCTGGTTAAGTGGGGTGGAGTGGGGTTTGTGCATTAACCTGCCGCGTGCCTGCTATTTTTAGCCCTATGGGTCACCTCAGTGCCGGCCATTTTTTTGGCTATAATGATAGATTTTGATGTGGAAACAACGAATTTCGCCATTAAAATGCTCACCAAGGCTCGGAAATAAGTTTTATTGATCCTGCATACTCGTGTACAGGCATAGCCGCTCTCTCATGCTCACCACGTACGTGAGAGAAAGCCGTTTTCTATGTGAGAGGAAGCCGTTTTCTATGTAAGGGATACTCAGGTATTTCTGCTGGGAAGGTATAGTTATGTTCAGTACACTTTTCTGATTACTTATTACTTCAACATCTATCACAAGTTGCATATCTTTCTCACTGTGAATGTATTATCTTACACTTACTTGAAGATAGGTACAACCTGACTTCATTACGTGCAGTCCTGGCACTTACAAGGTATTTACAGCTTCACTATATAGTCCTTACATTTACAAGGTATTTACAACTTCACTATATAGTCCTTACACTTACAAGAAAATAATTACAACTTACACTTACATGAAAATATTTACAAAATGCCTTCACTATGTACAGCACTGGGTGAAGCACACAGGCAGAGTAAGACAGAGCGAGTGTGAGGGGGGAAGCGAGTGAGTGTATGGCCTTGACAGCCTGGTGGATGGTAGAGGAACAGTTACCTTATATGCCTGCCAATTTTTACCCACGAATCTTGAAAAATGCGGTCACAGTGAAGCTTTTGTTTTAAACCATTTTAAAACGGCACTGGCAGTGGCCACGGAATTATGTCAGACCGTTTTAAAATGGCACTGCCATGTGGCGGGTTAAGTGGGGTGGGTGTTGGGGCTACCTGTAGGACAAGGCAAAAGACGGGTTTATGTCGTCCTACTTTTGAGACATACTACACTGAGTAAGGTTGTGAGTATGAGCATTGATGGATGGGTGTGCAGGTGGATGGACGGATTGTGGTAAAAGAGGCCTCTGGGATTAGGTCATTTGAGTGAATACGTCCGAGTTGGAAATAGATCAGTGTGCGGAAAACCCGTCAACAGGGGATATTATTCTGGAATCATACTGAAATAGGTGTATATATCCAGTGGGTTACAAAAGATCCATCATGCAATATGTCTGTTAGTTAAGAGGTCTGTGTTTCAACTGCACGCATCAGTGAGTGACGTAACTACTTTAGATAACGGGTTTATGGGGAAAATAGATTCATTGCGAAAAACATGTCCATGGGTATACGTCCATGTAGAAAACATGCATCCATGGAGAAGTTCAAGGTAGACGGAAAAATTCGTCTGTGGGGAGAAAATACATCAATGGGGATAATTAGTTCATGGGAACATAGGTTTACATAGAAAAGTAGGCGTCTATGAAAAAAAAAAAAAGTCATTAAGAAAAATAGGTCCATGGGAGAGTTTGTTCCGAGTGGTGAAAATGTCCATTGATAAAAATATTCATGGGGTGAATATAGGTACATAGGAGCATACACGTACTGTAAACATACATGGAGATATTTAAAATACATGGGGCTTAAAATATCCAACTTTTAACAGCTTACCACTGCACACCTTGGACCAAACAACCATTAGCCAGACCCTATTACTACTTCGTCATCCAGTTATTATATTTCATAATTACCTTCATTTAGTCATTTAGACATAGAAAGCCAACCGAAACGAAAGGAAAAATCCCTGTTTAACTGTGTTGAGCACCTCATTTCTCCACCTCGATCCTCTAAAATTCACAGGCACTCTCTCTCTCTCTCTCTCTCTCTCTCTCTCCTGGTAACAAATGAATGCTTCGAACTTGTTCACTCTGTGTTCGCTGGTCCAAACCTACAGGAAGTGGAGTGGAACCAAATATACATATTTGTCACTTGCATGGCTCTATACGAGAAAAAAGTTATTAAACAATCAGTATGATATATTCATGTTACCAGAGTCAAACCTTCAGAGTAAGTATTACTATTGCTTTATCCATTAGTACAAGCCCAAAGCTGAAGGGATATTTTTCGACAGAAATGCATCGAAGGCAACGTCTGTGCTCGTGAATGCGACGCTGCCACATACGTGGGTTGGCTGGACGAGGGTGGTTAACAACTCCTGGTCGGAGTAGTACGTTCGTATGAAAGAAAACGGAGGGGGGGTGGGATATTTTCCAAGGAAACGATGCACGAGTGAATCACCTGACTCTGGAGATTAACGTTTTAAACATTTTTCCTATCATCAGCGAGTTTAATTCATTTCAGGGTGATTTCTCGTTACTATGGAGGTTAATAATGGCTATATCTAGCCCTTACATTTCAAATAGCCTCTTTCAAATAAACCCGCATGGAAAGAGCAGGAATGTAAAATATAATACGTTACTGGACAAGGAGATAATGTACAGTAGGTATCAGACAATGTATGAATTAACGACCCTAGAAACCGATCTGTGCAGAGAACTTGTAGGGAGTAGATTGTAGCTCCGGTCGAACAGAGAGGTACTCCCGAGGTGGATGGCAAGCTGGTGACGGAAGAACTAGAGCTCACGTTTTACCAGCCCTCAGGACCTGTTCCTGACCATCTCTCTTTCCTGAGCATTTTCAGCGTTTTCATTAGCACAAAGGGTAGGCCAGCATACTCTCATAATGCCTCTTCCTTCAACTGTTTACACCACACTACATGCACGTTAGATATTATCACACCTATTTCCTCCCCTCTTATTAATGCCAGCTGCATTAATATAAGTAAATCCAGTGGTAACTCAGATAGCCACCACCGGCAGGGTAGGGATGGTGGCACAGCGTCTTCCTGGTCGATATTTAAAAAATTGTGCCGACCGCAGCTGTTGCAAACACTATAATATTCATGCTCGTCAGCAGAGAAGTGCAGGTTCGGCCATGTAATTTACTAACATCCGTGGACTTGGTACCAATTTGAATTCCGTTCACTTTGTTTCTCCAGTCAATATCCCCTCTGACCCTGTTCCTCACAGAACCTCAAATCTCTCTCTACTGAAATATCCCCATTTTATTTTCCTGGTTACCATCTTCTTACAAACTACCGTAACAAGGGCGGCACCTGTTGTTATATCAAGTGTGGATTTGCAGTTGACACAGTTTCAGACGTCACATCAGCTAATTTTGATTATTAACTGTATAAAGTAAATTATCTAAATATTACCAAATATATCTGTGTAGTTTATCGAGAGAGTAATGAGGAGGATGGATGGTGAACTTGTTGAACGAAAGGCAATGATTGACTACGTGTGTGTGGATGAGCGAATGAGAAGACAAGTGTTGGATGCAAGAGTGTGGAGAGGGTGGGGGAATGGAGTCTCGGACCATCACTTAGTGATGGCCAAGGTAGAGCTGCAAAGAAAGTGGTTGAGGAGACGAAAAGGAAGACAGGAGGAAGCAACTCCTGTGAGAAGAGTGGAGAAATTGCAAGATAGTGAGAAAATGACAGAGTATAAGAGCATAGTGGAAGAAAGATTGGGAAGGTATGAGCTAGAGCAGATGGAAGGGGTGGAAGACGTATGTAAGATATTCACGGAAGAGATAGGCGCAGCGTGTGAGGCGGTTTGTGGAGTGAGGAGGAGATGCAAGGGTGTGCAAGGGACAGCATGGTGGAATGATGAGGTGAAACGAGCTGTGGAACAAAAGAAGAAGGCATATAGTGAATGGTTAGCGAGTAGAGGTAGGGGAGAAGATGAGAGAGAGAAGAGAGAGGTATATGTGAGCAGGAGAAGGGAGGTTAGAGACTGGTGAAGGAGAGTAAAAAGAAAGTGGATGAAGAATTTGGAAGGAATCTGAGTGTGAAATGGAGGGAGAGTAAGAAATTGTTTTGGAAGGAGGTAAAGAAAGTAAGGCAGTGTGAAAGAGGAAATAGTAGGGGAGTGAAAGATAGGAATAATAGATTGTTGGTGGAGAAGAGAGAGAAACTGAGGAGATGGAAGGAGCATTTTGAGGATTTGTTGAATGTAGAGAGTGAGAGCAGTGCGAGTATAAGTGGTTGGGGAATGGCTGGGAGAAGAAGAGATGAGAAGAGGGAGGAAGAGATAAGTAGGGCGGAAGTAGTGGAAGTGATGAAGAAGATTAAGTTGGGAAAGGCCCCAGGAATTGATGCAATGTGTGATGAAATGCTTAGGTATGGGGGTGAGATTGTTGTGGAGTGGATATGGAAGTTGTGTAGATTGGCTTGGGAAGAGGGAAGGGTTCCAGAGGACTGGAAATCAGGTATAATTGATCCTTTATACGAAGGAAAAGAGGAGAGAGAAGTATGTCATAACCATAGTGGGATTTGCCTACTTAGCGTGATTGGTAAAATATATGGTTGAATACTCATTGATAGGGTTAGGCATATGACAGAGGAGCTAGTTGGAGAAGAACAAGGGGGATTTAGGAAGGGAAAAGGGTGTGTAGATTAGATATTTGTTCTAAGATGTTTAGTGGAGAAGTATCTAGAGAAGGGAAGGAAAGTGTATGCTGCCTTCATAGACTTGGAGAAAGCTTATGACAGAACAGATACGCAAGGTATGGAAGGTATTAAGAATATATGGAGTGGAGGGGAAATTGTTGAGTGCTGTGAAGAGTATGTACGAGGGAGCTAGGGCTGCGGTGCGAGTGGATGGTGAGCTGAGTGAGTTCCTTGATCTCAATGTGGGACTGAAACAGGGTTGTGTGATGTCTCCATGGCTGTTTAATATATACATGGATGGGGTTGTAAAGGAGGTGCAGGGTAGGGCAGTGGATGTGGGGGTGGCTCTAATGAATGAGGGTGAGATTTGGAAGCTTCCGGTGTTGCTGTTTGCTGATGATACAGTACTGTTGAGTGAAGATGAATGGTAGTTGCAAGGTTTGGTGAATGAATTTGGGACAATGTGTAGGAGGAGGAATCTGAAAGTTAATGTAAACAAAAGTAAAGTTATGATGTTTGAGAGGAATGAAGTCACAGAGTGTGCAGTGAGGTTGGATGGTGAGGATATGGAGAATGTGAGTGCATTCAAGTACTTGGGTAGTGTGATGAGTAGGGATGGAACTTTGGGGGATGAAGTGCGTGACAGGGTACAGCAGGGAAGGAAGGTTGTTGGTACACTGAAAGCAGTGATGAGAAATAGGGAGGTGAGTATGGAAGTTAAGAAGTCACTGCATGATAGTATTGTGATCCCTACCCTGACGTATGGAAGCGAGGCATGGACCTTGCAAGAGGGGAACAAGTCAAGAGTGAGAGCAGTGGAAATGAGTTACTTGAGAGGAGCATGTGGAGTGACGTGGAGGGACAGATTGACGAATGAAGAAGTGAAGGAACGCTGTGGGATGGATGTGGATGTGGTTGAGAAGATTAG
This sequence comes from Coenobita brevimanus, assembly GCF_032717465.1. Lineage (NCBI taxonomy): Eukaryota > Metazoa > Arthropoda > Malacostraca > Decapoda > Coenobitidae > Coenobita > Coenobita brevimanus. The sequence continues at coordinate 4,139,518 of NC_136994.1, read as the reverse complement.
GAGAAATACACTGAGGTGGTTTGGACATGTGAAGAGAATGGAGAATGAAAGACTGACTAAGAGGGTGTATGTAGGTGAGGTGGAAGGAGGGAGAGGGAGAGGGAGAGGTAGACCGAGGATGAGGTGAAGGGATGGAGTTGAGAGGTATATGAGGGAGGGGGGGGTGAGTTGGGGGGAGGGTAGTCAAATGGTCGGTGACAGAGCGACTTGGAGGCGTTTTGTCTGCGGCCACCCTTTGCGGGATTAGGGCGTCGGCTATAGATAAGATAGATAGATAGTTTATCGATCCCCAAATGTTTCTTCAGAACCCACTGTATTTGACTCCATATTCACACTAGCTAGCTAACCTTAACCTCACCCTTAGCACTTAAATTACCGTTTTGGGTTTGGGTGATTTTAATGTTATTGCATTCTGCCAGGATGACGATACTGGTCCAGAGTGTGAGCTGTTTGCAAAATCGTTTAATCTCACGCAACTGGTAAAACAACCAACCAGAATACGTGATAATCCTGACCATAACGCCCATCTCTTCGATCTGTTCCTTAAAAGTAGTCCAGATGAATGATGGATAAAAGTACTGTTACCCTTGGATCCACTGACCACAATCTCATCAAAGCCTCATTAGTCAGTTCCCCCAGATCTCCCCGTTCTGAACCTGTCAGGGTGACCCGATGGCACTTTGACAGGGCAGAGTGGGTTGGATTCAGAAATTATCTTGCTGATATTCCGTGGCAGACTTTCTTCTCCAGTGACATCAATGCTACCCAGTCCCACATTAATTACCTAATTCAAGCTGGTATAATACTGTTAATACCAAGTCAACAGTTCATTAAAAGATCGGACTCCCCAAAATGGTTTGATAGCAATTGTGCCAGAGCTTCAACCCAAATGTCATTATAAAATAACTTAAAATAAAAAACACCTGAATCGCTTAGTCAATTTAAAATTGCTAGAAACCATGGAAAAGCAGTAATAAATGGCGCTAAATCAAATTTTCTTCAAAACCAAACATCCAAATTATTAAACAATCGCATTGACAATAAAATATATTGATCAACTCCCAGTTCTTTCGACAATAACTTCAAGAAGTCATCACCCATTCCCCCACTAAAATCTTCAGATGGTAACATTACAAATGACCCGGAAGGTAAAGCGAATATCCTGGCCAATACAATTGCCAGTAATTCTGCTTTAGAGGAAGTCAGCCATCCCTGTACTAGAACCTGACCCTTCCAAAATTGCTCCATTTAAGATACAGACTAGATATGAAAAATCCATCCTAGACAATTTACCAACCAACAAAGTTCCAGGTCCATATGGATTTCCTCCAACTGTTTTGAAATGTGTTCCCAAGAACCTGCTCCTATTCTAGCCAAATTATTCAGACTATGCATACGTACTTCATTCACTGATTCTCGGAAAGAAGCCAATATCCACCCAGTTCCGAGGAAAGGAAGTTCCTCTACCCCTCTGAATGCAGATCAATAGCTACCACGCCTTCTCTTCTTAAAGTATTTAAGACTGTAATTAAGAAGCACATAGTTAAACATCTTGAAGCCAACAACTTAATTACTGATAGACTATGGTTTTCGCCAAGAAAGATCCACTACTGATATACTCAATCTCCTGACTCATTCCATCCATCAGTTAATTGACCACCATGGAGAAGCTCGTGAAGTAGCTCTTGATATTTCCAAAGCTTTTGACAGAGTGTGGCACCGTTCTCTGCTATCCAAGCTCCCTTACTATTGCCTAACGTCCTTTGTTCCTCTAATTTCTTCATATATCAGCGATAGAATGATAAAGGTTAAAGCAGGTGATGTATATTCCGATTTCCACTCGATTAATGCCGGCTTGCCACAGGGAACTGTTCTGGCTCCAACCCTACTCCTAATTCGTATTAATGATCTCTTATCCTTCACCCATAATACCATCCATTCATATTCAGATGACTGCACTTCGCAGTTCATTCACACATAAATACCCATTCACAAAGTTCAATATATCTAACTCACAACTTAGTGCAGGAATCTCCATAAGTCAGCACTTACCTAAGATCACTGACTGGGGACAATAATAACATTTTCATTAAATGTTAGTAAAACCAACTATATACAGTTCTTTAACAGACACATTGCCTGATTCCTATATTACTTTCACTGCTACTAATATCGTATCTACAAAGGTACTGAAGTTACCTGTGTTCCACTTAACTATGCTCTCAGCTGGACCTCTATGTTAGATCATTTGCTGAAACCGGTTCAAAGAAACTAGGATTATTGTACAGAGTCGTAACTTTTTCACTGACGAGCAGCTAGCTATGATTTATAAGCCATGTGCGCTTTCAGCTGGAATATTACTCACCCTTTTGTAATGGATGTGTAGAGGTTGCACTAAAACAACTAGACAATATTCAGAACAAACCTGTTAGAATTATTAATAAGCCTACTATTACAAATTAACTACCTCTTCAACACGTAAGAAGGAACGTTGCCTCCCTTCATCATTTTACAGATACTTTTATGGCAAATGCTCAGACGAAGTTGCGTCTATTGTGCTACCTTCCCTCGTGCTACACGGGCATCGGGTAGTACTCATGACTGGAATGTCACACTGCCATATTGCAAAACTTCTGCCAACCAGAATTCTTTTATTCCCCGAACTGCATCTCTTGGAACTCGCTTCCCCCGAGTTGTTTCCCCCCAAACTTCAACCAACTGTAACCAACTGTTACATTTTTTTTTCTTTATAAATGGGGGACACCTGTAATCTGGTGTATGGATTATTTATTTTATATGTTTTTCCTTCCTCTGATCTGTTATACATTTAAAAAAATGATAAATATGGGAGTGGCTTATGATAAAACTAGAATGATAAAAACTTGAATAGAATACAATGGACAGTATTTATAGACTCTATGTTGAAGCCGTGGTCCACATTTGGTGTGTACTTGCCCAGCAGTGATAGCAAGATGTAAAAATAAAAAAAAGTCGCATAGGAAGAGGTGTTAGGGAGCTAATCCTCTCATGCCCGAAATTTTTGTAGTATTCAGTCCAGTAAAACCAGATTATATTATTCAGCTTAGAGTAAGTCACAGCAGAATGGCAGTGTTAAAGAGGATCTTGAGACAACGTTGGAAAAAAAAAATGTCAGCGCAGTCACAAAGAGACGACTCAAAAGCAAATAGAAGAACAACTAAAAATACTTAACGATCACAGAACACTAAGGACACATAAATTCCTTGAATCCGGTTGTTCAATTTATAGTTTATACTTCCTACCTCCAAACGATTTTATTGAGACTAGGAGAGACCTTCGAACTGGAAAGGTTAGAAATATTCATAATCAAGTACATCAAACATTGCTCATTAAAATCGTCGTTTGGTAGTGAATTTGAAATGAAAAGTGTATCATTGTGGTGAATGGGTTAATTCTTATTTTCAAGCAGGCTGCCACCATTCAGCTTTATTGAACTTCGGGAAGGCCTCTAGCAGTGAAGGGGTTAATGATGTCAATATCCAGCCTCCTCAGTTCAAAAAAATCTTTCGTAAGCAGAATATATTCGTCTGGAGATAGGAGAAATAAAAAATAAAAATACAACATTGGATTGAGAAGCAATGTTTCGTTATCATGAGAATAACATACGCATACATCACCATGCAATAAAAGTTAAAAATACAGACAGTTGTGCAAGTTTGAGAGGGGAAAACAGAATTGAAGAGCATTCAAGAGTAAAAAAAGAATGGAAGAGAGCTAAAGAACGACAACATCAAGGAGGGTGAAAGAAAGAAAGGAAAAAAAAAAACAGGAGGAGAAGAAGGGATAGGAGGAGAGTGTGAGTCTGGAGGGAAAAAGAAAAATATTGCCATGCGTGTTTGTGTGTGTGTGTGTGTGTGTGTGTGTGTGTGTGTGTGTGTGTGTGTGTGAGAGAGAGAGAGAGAGAGAGAGAGAGAGAGAGAGAAAGTTGGACAGAGAAAGAGAGTGGGTGTGGGTGGGGACTAAACGATTAATATTCTGGAAACATTTTCCGGGAAAGATTTATTACTAAAAAAAAAAAAAGTCACACAGGCAAGAAAGAAGTTCTAGGCTGGAGCAGACAGCAACATCTCTATTAGGCTACTTCATTTTCATCGCCTTCCCACCTTCCTCATCTCAAATGTGCTCGTCTCTCCTGCACACCCACCTCACGTCTCCACCCCTTCCCTTGCCTCTCCAAACCTCTCATTCTCATCCCTCCCCCACCTTCTGTCTCATCTCCACTTGCCCCACCTCACCTATCCTCTTCAGCCTCCCTCCTGCCAGTCTTCATCTCCATCGCTCCTGGGTCAGAGCACTTCTTCCCCATCCGTCTGCCTCAGCTTTACCTGAAGTCACTTCTCCTAATCTCCCACCACAATTCACCTCTTCTTTTCCTCTAGCCCATGGAACACATCACCTATCCTCATCTCACTGCCACCCCTGCCTCACCTACTTCCTGACCATCTCCCAACAATCCCAAACAAGACTCACTTCATCTCTCATTCTCACCCTCCTTTCTGCCTCATTGTCGTCCTCCTTCGCCTCCTCTCCCCTCCTCAACTCACGTCTCTCCCTTTTGCCTCCTTATCTTCTCCCTCCTCCCTAGCTTTACATCCCTGCCTCACCTCTCCTCTTACCATTCTGCCTCCAGTCGTATCATCACCCCATTCCCTGTCCACCCCCTGCTGCTCCCCACCTCTCCTTAACACCCTCCACTGCGCCACGCACAAGCTTCCCTTTTCTCCTCATTCACCGCCTTCCTCATCTTTTCAACTTTCTGTCTCATCTTTTCTCTCCACAGTTCACCTGCATCACTTTGTTTCCATCCCCTTTCTCTCTCTCTCTCTCTCTCTCTCTCTCTCCCCTCCTCCTCCTCCTCCTCCTCCTTCTCCTGCCCCATTCCATCTCTACTTCCTGCCATTTTGTCCTTCGTGGCATCTCCACCCTTCACTCTGTCTCCAATCCTGTCCCTGCCTCTTATTTTTTATCCATCAAATTCCTCTGTCTCTGTCTCTGTCTGTCTGTCTGTCTGTCTGTCTGTCTCTCTCTCTCTCTCTCTCTCTCTCTCTCTCTCTCTCTCCTCTCTCATCTTTTGTTCTTTCTCTTACAAGAACCTTCCTTTAATGCTCTCGTGCCTCTTCTTTCCCCTTTTCTGTCTGCTAGCAAGTTCTTTTTTTTTCCATCTGCCATTTGTCTTTCCCCTCCAACCCGTTCCTTCCCTCTTTCTTGGCAACCAGTTTCTTGCTTACCGTCTTCTCTTACTTTCATAGTACCCTTCAGAGCGCCAACTTCTCCCTGCCCACACATGTTTCCCAGCCTTGAGGAAATAAATTAGTCAGGCTGACTTTTTGGCCAGCCCTTCTTCCAGAGATGGGGGAAAGCCAGGTCTGAGAGATTTTTTTTTTTTTTCGCTATAGTCCAAGACTCTGATTCTCTACGTTTGGGGCGGAAAATGTTTTGGACACACTTATTTCTTCTTTTGGATGATTGTGCCTAAAATGGTAACTTATATGATATATAAACAAGTACGTGAACATACCTAGACAACAATTAAGCGTTGGGTTATTGCGCAGTACATACGGTAATTTACATGTTACAATATGAAAATATGATATACAGGTAGATGCAGACCTATTTCGACGACTGATATTTCTTCTCTTACAGTCAGCGCCAATATTAATCAATAAGTATCTTTTATTTTTGATGCTTAGTTATCTACTTATTAAAAGACTGCGCATAAGGAAATAAATCATCTAGGGTGGAGCACATAGTATCATTATAGGTCAGAGTGCTGAGGCTTTGGGCTTGTAATGAACTTATGGCATCACCGTCGGCCTGTGTGTGTGTGTGTGTGTGTGTGTGTGTGTGTGTGTGTGTGTGAACCTGTACTCGCAGTCACTGATGGCTATAACATCCTTTTTTCTGAACTTTTCAATGTCTCAGTAAAAGGAATTTTTTTTGTTTTTTTGGTTCTCGTCTCTCTTGTTGTAGTGTCTTTCATCTCTGTGTTCAGTTTACTTCCACCCAATTTTTAACAGTCTGGCATTTTTTCCCTTCACCTTTCATGCACCGACAATTTTTTCTTCCCGCATGCCTTTCATCCTCGACACCTAATAGCCCTCCGGATATACTCTTTTCCCCAGTTAGTTGTTCCTCCAGAATGGTGGGCCTTCCATCCAAACACCAACAGATGTTCTATAAATACGATGTCCTTTGTCGCCACATCTCAAGCCATTAGCAGTTTGCGACTGGGTAGTATTCTTTAAACCTTACTCCCCTATAATGCAACCTCCCAACTCCTCGAGGCTTTAATATCTCTTCTCTGCTCCTCTGTTTTCTTTGTCATCTGTATTCCATTTTTTTCACGTTCACATACCCACTGCACACTCTCAGAAGTACAGAGAGGTGATACCAAGGGAATAAGGAAAGGGAAGGAGCAAGGGACGAGGTAATACGAAATCACAGTCTCCGTTCTACCCGCTCAACATTCGTCTATTTGCGTTTCCCATACTCCACTCTAGCTTCTTCATACTTTTCCCTCTTGCCTTATATTGGTTTTGAAGGTTTCGTAACAATTCTCCCTTCCTTTTTAGCGATTCATTCCGCATATATTCCCTTGTGTGTTATTCTTGCACACCTTGTCGATGTTACAAAGATATGAATAAGACACAAGTGTTACAATGTACCACTAGCCAATATATCGTTACGGTAATGTACTACGAAGTGTCCTATACCATCGCGTAAACGGATCTGTCTCAGCCATAGTCACCACAGTACTTATTTTGCAATGAAAGACTGTCTCCATAACTATCCTACTCATACTTAAGTACATCACACCCTCTATCCTACCTACACCTCTCTCTCTCTCTCTCTCTCTCTCGTTTCTACCTACACAGCACTATTCTTGGCGATTATACAACCCTCCCTTGTACCCACACAGTACAGTTCTTGGTGTGTATACAACCCTCCCTTGTACCCACACTATACCTTCTTCTCCATTCACACCACATTTCCCTCTGCCTGCCTCACACTCTTCCTTCCACCTGCTTCATGCACTGCCTGCTGTTAACATCATATTCTACCTTCATTTTTTCTCTTTCTTCTTAGTTGTTGCCTACACACATTCCTCCTCAGCACCAGCACGAACGACATTCGTCTCCATCAATCCGGAGGAGACGAAGACGCACGCTGGGGCAGGAAACGTAGAGGAAGGAGAGATCGGGGAGTCAGTATCACCACCATCCCTCATCCTTCACCCACCCACCAAAGGACCTCTTCCACGCTTCCTCCTCTAATTCCTTTAGTTTGGTTGATGGTGAGATCCCGCAGTTCTGTATTTAACTTGTTCATTCCTATGATCCCCCCCCCCTCTCTCTGGAATGATGCCAAGAGGAGTAAGGGACTAGTGAAAGTTACATTTATTCCTAGAGTGGAAGGGTTTACGAATGAATGTATCCTTCTAGTTGGAATATTTACACTAAGTTAAATAGAAGCCTCTGGAAGTAGCAAGAATGATATATAAGGAAGCCATGGGAGAAGTGGTTAATAAATTGAACCTACCTTGAGGGACAAAAGTTAGCTTACTGTTCCACTAAGTCAACTTCACAACCAGGGTATGGCCGTTGCTTTCGTTCCTGATGAATTATATAAACAAGAATCATCTGTGGGAGGAGAAACATACCTAGCCTTTCCAAACTTAGGCTTGTTAACCAGCAGAAGAAACGACGAAGCAAAGATGGGAAATATTGGCGAACTTTTGTCACCGACTGTTTCTACTCTTCCCTGTACTCTTCATCCTTCCCACCTTTTCAGGTAACCTTCTCTATTTATATTCTGCATTATGCCTTCAGTCTACCTTCATTAACTTGTTGTATACGAGTGTATATTCATCCTATATTGCAATCTTTGCTTTCCCACTTTTTTTTATCTCATCTCTGTACCAAACTCTTGTCCTTTCATTCTACCCTTGGGGAATGGATGTGGAAAGGTTACATTAAAACAACTAGACAAAATTCAGACCAAAGCTGTTAGAATTATTAACAACCCTGCCCTAACAAATAAACTACCTCCCCTACAAGTAGGAATGAATGTTGCCTCCCTTGCATTATTTTACAGATATATTTATGACAAATGCTCAGACGAAGTTGCGTCCATGGTGCCACCTCTCCATGCCTTCCCTCGTGCTACACTGGCATCTGGTAGCGCTCATGACTGGAATGTCACTAAGCCATATTGCAGGACTACTGTCTATCAGTTTCATTCTCCTAACTGCATCTCTTTGGAACTCGCTTCCCCAGAGTTGTTTCCCTCCAAATTTCAACTTACTGCTGTTCAAGTCTAACTGTTACAGGTAACTTATGAACAGAGGACACCGGTAATCTGGTGTATGATTTTTTTTTATATTCATTTGTTTTTCCATCTTCTGTTCTGTTATCTAAAAAAAAAAAAAACAGTGTCTTCACTCATTTTTTTAGGTTATGATAGCATGTTATCTTTCCTCTGTTATTCGCTCCAGGCTTTCTCCTTTCCACCCACGGCTCTCCCTTACTCATCTTCTCTTCCTATAGTAAATATCTGCCTCCGTTGCCTTACAATTCCCTAGGTTCATTTCCTCTAACCTTAATATATTCTACCATTCCCAAATCTTGAGCCCTCCCTCCTTATTTTCAGTCCCATATCTTCTCATCTGTCGCTACAGTATGTCTGTGCCTCCATCCTCTCTGTCTATCACCTCTCAGCCACTTTCCCCTCCAATCCAACAAAATTTTGTCACTCTCAAGTCTTCTTTCCAACCTAAGAGTTAACATCCCGTTCTTTCGGCACACTGTGTCCCTGCTTCTCCACCCTCTCGTGCTTCCTGTTTTATTCCTATAACTGACGCTTGCTCCTGGTAAGGAAAATCTCGACAGTTATGAGGAGCCAAGTAAAATATTCTTCGACATGTGTAAATTTGCCAGATATAAGAAATAAGAATGACTCTAATACAAGTATTCCAAGGAGAATCTTTTCACGGAAAATTAAGCCGAATTTTTAAAACGAATATGGCTGTATAATCCAAATCATGGAAGTGATGGAAAGAATATGGTCAAATAATCGACTATCCCTTGAATGAGGAAACAAGCAGTTACTTAAATAAAGCGAGTACATATTGCGGTTACGTTCACCAGGTACTGCATACTATTTACCTGAAACAGTGGAAGCCATGCTATGTTAAACGGTATCATTTACATACAAATGAATTATATGGCTAACATATAAGCTATTATAGAAATTTAGTTTGTTATACATCGTTTCTTCCTTACGTCGTAATGTTATTCCATATAGCCTAATTCCTAGCTGTTGAAATATTAACGACCGCAAACAAGCAAGGCAATAATTATGGTGATACTCATGAAGTGTGGTGCAAGGTCCAGGCATTGGCACTGTCTGAAGCACATGTAGTAAATTCTTGGACACTGGTATAATTACTGCATACTGCATTAAATTATCTATCTACCATCTATCTATTGCCAGACGCCTCAATCCCGTTTGGGGTGGCCACAAACAAATCGCCTCCAAGTCGCCCTGTCCCCCTCCATTTCACTGCCCTGCTCCCAACTCGCATCCCCCTCTCTCATATTCCTCTCCACCCCATCCCTCCATCTCATCCTCGGCCTCCCCCTCCCTCTTCCCCCCTCCACCTCACTCACATACACTCTCTTCGTCAGTCTTTCACCCTCCATCCTCTCCACATGGCCAAACCACCTCAGTGTGTTCCTCATAACGCTTCCTATCACATCCACATCCACACCACAACGCTCCTTTATATCCTGATTCGTCAGCCTGTCTCTCCATGTGACTCCACAGGCTCCTCTTAAATAACTCATTTCCACTGCTCTCACTCTTGACTTGTGTCCTTCCAACAATGTCCAAGCTTCACTTCCGTACGTTAGAGTTGGTATCACAATACTGTCATGTAGTAACTTTTTCACTTCCATGCTCACTTCCCTGTTTCTTATCACTGCTTTGAAAGAACCAGTAACCTTTCTTCCCTGCTGTACCCTTTCAAGCACTTCACCCTCCAAACCTCCATCCTTACTCATCACACTACCCAAGTACTTAAACGTACTCACATTTTCCAATTCCTCACCATCCAACCTCGCTGTACATTAACTTCACCTCTCTCAAAGACCATCACTTTACTCTTCCCTACAGTCACCTTTAGATTCCGTTTCTTACACACTCTCTCAATAGTCCATCAATGTATACGAGCAAATGCTGAACCCTGTCACCGGAACCACCGTAAATAATCCTCCAGGGTGAAGTGTGAGCATAGTGTAACTAGTAGTTCAACTGACCGCTCCCGGTTTGCACATTAGCGAACTTTGGAACAAGTGTTTTCCTTGTTTTAACTTCGGGAATCAAATTATTTGTTTGTCTTTAGCTGAGATGCCTCACTACTTTTTTCTGCCCGTTGCAGTTACTGACATTTATGTACAAACGGGAAAACATTACTTATTTTAGTTAATAAGTATGCATAGTTACTAAAAAGAATAATAAATAGTTTACTGGGCAGGTACAGATACTTGAAATTTTGCTGTGGCTTCAAGAAACAGTCCTAACATCTCTCCCCTGTATCTTACTACATTTTTTTTTTCTCCCCCTCCCCTTCAATCGCCCTTCACTTTTAAGCTTGTAGCATATCCCTACCCCTTTCCTATCACATCTATTCCCTCTTTTAGCCCTGTAACTAATCCCTACTTCTCCCCTTTCTATCTTATTTCATTTCCCCTCTCTCAAACACCCCTCCCAACACAGACCCCAGCACAGCCCTATATATCTCCCTAGAACCCTTCTTCCTGCCCTCCTCGGTTTTCATGTCACCACCACGTCCCCATTTCAGTGACTCTTGTCTCTTCCCGGAGACGTAAGATTCTGTTCTTCTCTGCACCTGTTTTTATATCCTCGTACATCTCTTTCTCTTTCCCCACACACCTCTCTCGTTCTTCATGCATCCAATTTTCTCTCTTCATGCACCTCTCATTCCTTCACACACCTTTATCTTTTCTAATGCTTTTTTATTTTTTCCTCACGTACCGTACCTCCCTCTCTTCTCACTTCCTTTTGTGGTGTACGGTAAGGGTGTGGGACAAGGGTGCCGACTAAGGATGTAGGATAGGGTGTGGGATGGATTAATTATGACAGGGTGTAGGGTAGGACAGGGTTGTAGGAGAGGATGGGAAAAGGGTGTGAGGTAAGAGTGGATTAGGGTGTGAGATAAGGTGTGGGACTAAAGTAGAATGAGTTGTAGGGCAGTGATGTGGAGCAGGGTGTGGGACGACCAAGGGGATCTGGGACGAAGGGGTGTGGGATAGACTGTGGGACGGGGGTGGAGGTCAGGGCTTGGGGCAAAGGTGTGTGGATAGGGTGTGAGATGGAGCGAGGGAATACGAGACTTGAGATTATTCCAGTAACAGATATGCAACAATATAATAGAGAATACTACACGACGCGGAAGCCGTAGTGACTCAGTGGTATCGTGGTCATATCCTGTTCTGCCATGCCCTCAGCTTCGGTTCTTGGACTCAGCCATGAATGATATTCGGAGGTGAAGTGATATTACATAATTATGTATGTTAGCGTATGCCCAATAAATAGTCACTACAAAACTTCGGCATCGAAACGCATGATCACTCTTCTTACAGACACCGCTTCCCGATTTGCACTTGGCTAGCATGAAAAAAGGCTAATTTTGGCTATCATTTCCCCTCCGTGAAAAATGCCCATTTCCAGAATGAACCACATATAGTCTAATACAGCTGACAAAACGAGGAAATATGTGGCACTGATTCTTGGAGAAACCGGACGTGTGACATGGGAAAGCGGACATGAGAAACCGGACGTGTGACATGGGAAAACGGACATGAGAAACCGGACGTGTGACATGCACAAGGGAGCTAGGAGACAGGCCCATTTCCTCGCCAGGTTTGAAGGCTTTTTGGTACCTCTTCCTCATGCGCTTATTTCTGGATGTAGTAAGCTATTGACCTTCCTTATAAGTGTTATGTAAACTATGTCAATATTGAAAAGACAAAAATATAAAATACACAGTACAAGAGAAGAATAAGGTCTAGCGTGTAAAGTAAACTGGTAAGATACAGGTGAAAAGAAAAAAAAATCCTCAGCCGGCAAGAATACGGACAGTGGTAAAGTATGGCAAGGAAGTTACCACAGTGGAGGAGACATCAGGGTCACAAGCACGTCGGCTGCCAGTTAATTGACTATTGACTGGCTGGGTCTACTGGTACCGTTAACATCAGAGGTGATACCTGTAATTAATGTGAAGTTTCTGCCACTACTACCCTCGCCCACCTCACTCTGCCTTGACAGAAGCACACTCTCTTCTCACATTCTGTCTCTCTAGACTGACAGCCACACACGCACACATCTCTCTCCACCTTTCTGCACTGACACACACAAACACACGACATCTCTCTCATTGTGCCTCTCTGCCCTGATACACGCACACACGCTTGTCTCACACTATACCGTTGTTCCGCATGATCCCCGCCTGTCCTTCATTTTTTGCTTTGTTCCAGTTGCATGTAGTTTCTTGAGGTAAAGGACAATAATTGCCACCACGGTTGTAAGTGTGCGTGTGCGTGTGCGTGCGTGTGTGCGTGTGTGCGTGTGTGTGTGTGTGTGTGTGTGTGTGTATTCCTGCATGTTAGTTTATGACTTGAATGCCAGTGAAGCACCGGTTGAGAAATATAGTTTCGAACTAACCATAACGGTCTTATCGCGATCATAAGTTACTCCTAAGGAAACCAAAAGCATTAGTGGTGCTTCAAGGCAATAAGCCGGGTAGTCAGTAACACTTCTTGATTCAGCTGAGTCTCATACTAAGGCCTGGTCAATAGATTAATGATGATAATCACTGCAGTGTATGATATACAGTACCTGGGAAAGGCATACATTTAGAATTTGCCTCTTCCGTCTGATAAAGTATTTTCATTTTAATCAGGCAAAACCACATGATTTTTGTATGTTTAAATGAGATCTGTTTCAGTAAACAAATTATTGATGGCCATATATTTCTTGCTTCCAGTTCAAAAAATCTCTACTAAGCTACAGGAAACAGTCTGGTAGTAACAGGAGCAGCCTACAAGATTCTCTGGCGATGAGGGGAGGCTTACGAGTGATAACGCTTTACATCCCGGGTGGAGCAGCTGCAGCGTCCTCCCGGGACCCAAACCATCCCATATTTCACTGCACCTCACTGTGAGAAGAACCCTTTTCTGGCACTCGTGAGGCATTATCTACCACAGGGGGGTGGGGGTCCGAATTCCTACACAGTGTATGTACTGTACTTTATCTGTAGGACGGGCCACAGAAGTGGTTGTTTACCAGTGGTTGATGAGTCTGCTCAGCCAGACACATCAGAATTCAACAAGAACAAATATATCTCTCTCTCTCTCTCTCTCTCTCTCTCTCTCTCTCTCTCTCTCTCTCTCTCTCTCTCTCTCTATCTATCTATTTATCTCTATATATATCTATATATATCTATATCTATATAGATACCTATAGATATACTGTAGATATCTATAGATATAGATATATAGATATAGATATATAGATATATATATAAATATATATATATATATATATATATATATATATATATATATATATATATATATATATATATATATATATATATATATATAGATATAGATATATAGATATAGATATATAGATATATATATAGATATATATATAAATATATATAAATATATATATATATATATATATATAGAGAGAGAGAGAGAGAGAGAGAGAGAGAGAAATGGGAGAAATGGAGTTCCCCCGAGCTAAGCCCTGTATTGGACTATATAGCCCCGCTAAGGTTACAGGAGCGAGCTACCACTCCCAGCATGGCAGCCCGGGCGAGGCTCGAACTCTTAATCCCCCGATTACGAGTCCAGCGCGCTACCACTGTGCTACCGCACCCCCCTAGAGAGCGCGAGAGAGAGCGAGCGAGCTAGATATAGATAGATAGATAGATAGATAGATGAAACTAAAGACCAGGACAAGGAGACGATGGACTGGGGCCATGTTCACAATTTATTTCAGTGACGTTTCGAGGAAATCCAACCTCATCATCAGACAAAACTAAAATACGTAACATTAATTAGAAAATGAAGTTTCATCAAAACCTCATTCACAAATTAATAAAACCAATAAAATATATACAAATTAAAAAATGTAGTAAAAAAAAAAATCATTCACAAAATTACTAAAAATCTAACCTATACACGTCTACACCTTGGCAACACACAAAGCAACTAATCAGTAGACGAAAGTCTGTGGAAAAGTAAACTTGGTTGAGCTGTATGAGACTGCTGAATCGAATCAGTGAATCAGTGGATAAATAATTTAATGGAAGAATCATAGGTATTCAGTGAAGGCTTTAAGTCATGTATAAACAATGATTCCGCTATTCTAAGACTAGTTTTATCATTATTTGTCATTAAAATCTCAAAATCATCCAGATCAAATGTATGACCCGAAACAAATGAATGTTCCCTAATTTCCGGGAAGGGAGGGTTTGAGAGTGGTAAAGTGGTTCTATATGAAAGGCCTTTGTGTTCGAACATCCTAATTTTCAGGTTTCGAATAGAACTCCCAATATATCCTGCATTCCAGTAGGAACAATTAAACTTGTACACAATGTTAGAACATAAAGCTTTGGGGATTCTATCCTTATACCTAAATAAGGATCCAATAGTATATTGATTTTTTTTTTAAGATGAACCTAAATGAGACCTGTGGATAAACTGTATTAAGCAGTTTATTTAATTCCTTTCTGATGTGAAAACTGCTGTGCCCATAATAAGGGAGACTAATATGAAGCACTTGTTTGGGAACTAAAGACACAGGCTTCGTGCAACTGAATAATTTATCCAGGAACTTGTGTAAGGTACTTTCAAAAAGATGAAAAGGATATCCATTATTCAAGAAATATGTTCTAAGCCTAGTAATTTATAAATAGAAAAAATTCCAATCCGAGGAAAGGTTATAACACCTGAATACCAAAGTCTTAATGGAGATGAATTTAAAGACCCTGGGTACAAAAGACGAAAAATAATAATTTTGTGAATGATTTCTCCTTTTTTTTTTTACTACTTCATTTTTTTAAATTTAATTTGTATATATTTTATTGGTTTTATTAATTTGTGAATGAGGTTTTGGTGAAACTTCATTTTCTAATTTATGTTACGTATTTTAGTTTTGTCTGATGATGAGGTTGGATTTCCTCGAAACGTCACTGAAATAAATTGTGAACATGGCCCCAGTCCATCGTCTCCTTGTCCTGGTCTTTAGTTTCATATATGCCATCAGGTTCCCTACTGGATCCTCAGTTGTTAATAATCTCTCTCTCTCTCTCTCTCTCTCTCTCTCTCTCTCTCTCTCTCTCTCTCTCTCTCTCTCTCTCTCATATATACAGTATTTGTGAAATACATTATTTAGTTGTCATATCGATAATACAAGAAGCAATGCAGTCTGAAATTACCACACTTGTGCCTCAATGAAATAAAATGTACGTGTCACGGTGTTCTGTTAATATTTTCTGATGCACAACAAAACTCTCCACACCCCTGCCACCGACACCTTTCCCTTGTTTCCCTTTGTCATATTGCTCTTTGTTACACCAACGTTCTGTCTCCGCTTTCACTCTCCCTCTGTCACCCACTGATTCCACGACTATTTTTTTCCCCTTCCCTCTCCACTTTTCCCTTGCCATCTCAACATCATGTCCCAACCCTTTCGTAATAATCCACAAGTTTTATTCTTTTGTGCAGTAGTTTAACTGCTTGGCATCCATAGGAACAGAAATTCCAATAAATGCTGCACTCCTCACACTTGTACTTGCTCCAAAATTACCCTCTTTCCATCTTGAATGCTAAGCTAAAACAAGATAATTAATATGATGCTAGTTATATGTATGTGCTATGGAATGAGTGCCGCCCCAAAGTATTGTTTTATTCTGCCACTGAAATATTGACTATGTGCTAGAATATATCAATGATCAATTATTTTTGTCCAGTCAGAAATGTAAGAGTCCATGGCTAGGGAACTCAGTCCCAGCATTTAAGGTAAATGCTGCCAACTGGAAACTGACAAAAAGCTTCGCCGAGTTAAGGTGGAAGAACTGTATAATATCCCACACATATTAAGTGGTGCGATTGCCGTCCATCACTAGAAAATAGACATTGCCCACAACCTCTAGCTCATCCATTCCTGCCTCACTGCAGTTCTTTCACAGCCCTACAACATACATCCTACCGCCTCATCCATGAATACACTCTCCAGTCCACCAATTTCCTCCGATCTCTCCCTATTCCCCCAGGACATGCTTACTGCGTCTAGGCTGAGGAAATACGGATGGCTTGAGCAGTCACTTCACTGACCCACTGCTTAACCCAACACAACAAGCACATCTGTTTAAGTTCACAACATATTTTCAAGAACACGTTTGCCATTTTACAACGGTGACTCGCTGTCTCTAGATAATTCTTTCATCATAGAGTCAGATTTTCCAGCTGGAGGGGTTACCCTTCATTAACTTCTTCACTACAATCGGGGTATTCTAGCCTGAATACAACAGCCTTATTTTAGCTCAAAGAAAATGAAGGAGACATCATCAGGTTGAAGGGGTTAAAAGTGGTCCAAAACATGAGCAGAAATTATTCTTTTAGTAGTAAAGGCAACTTCAACAGTCATCACTTTCTGGTAAGATGCTAACCAATGAACCACTCCTCATTTCCATAGTCAGTTTTGACAGTGATGCTGGCGAACGCACGACTAGAGTTAATACGAGTATATGTGTTATTAGAAACACGTCATTCCCAGTGAAGCTTAACCCCTTAACCGCGGGGCATCAATTTCGTGACGCTTGGGAGCAAGGGATCATACTGCGGGGCGTCACTTTTGTGATTCTGTGTTATTTTGAATTCTCCTGGGCTTACAAGTGGTGGCTTGTATCACCTATCAGTACTGCCAATGTCCAACAGTAGTCAGCACTCCAAATCTCATCTGTACTCCCATCCATTCTTGACAATTTAGCCATTTTTCCCCATTCCCGACTCCCCTCCCTACCTCCCCTCCATTACCCTGTTCTCTCGCCTGCCCAGCCACGCTGTGCTAAAGCAAATCTCCTCCGGAATTATCCACTGATTTCATCCATTGAAATAAGCCCTATGCCCTATTCTTATACAAAATAATATATACCAAAAAGAAATAAGGTAAGTGATAGTGTAGTGATAGTGCTATACACCTGGATTTGGCTAATTATCACCTGACAACACCTCACGTGCACTCGTTCGCTAATTTCCCACAGAAATTTCCCCTTTGAAATATGCCGTATAATCTATTCTCGTAATAAAAATATATATAAGAAAGGAAGGGAGAAGCCTAAGTGACATTTACATTCACCTGGAACTACCTATTTTTTTCTGTATTTTCGAGATTTCCTTCCAATCATTTTTTAGCATGTACTGCTACTGTCCACCAATAGTAGCACTCCTAATCTCATCTGTACTCCCATCCATTGTTGACTTTAGTCATTTTCCCCCGTTCTTGACTCTCCTCCCTACCTCCCCTCCAGTACCCTCTCACCCCTCCCTACTGCACCTCCTTTACCCTTTCCTATCGCCTGCCCGGCCGCGCTGCACTAAAGCAAATCTCCCCCGAAATTTTCCACTGATTTCATCCATTGAAATAAGCCCTATGCCCTATACTTATACAAAATAATATATACGAAAAGGAAATAAGGTAAGTGATAGTGCTATACACCTGGAATTGGCAAATTATCACCTGCCAATACCTCACATGTACTCATTCGCTAAATTCCCACGGTAAATTCCCTTTTGAAATATCCCTTATAATCTATTCTCGTAATAAAAATATATATAAGAAAAGAAGGGAGAAGCCTAAGTGACATTTACATTCACCTGGAACTACCTATTTCTTTATGTATTGCCGTGATTTCCTACAAATCATTTCTTAGCATGTAAGTTAGCAGCTGTCACCCCATTATCACTGTCAACCCTTGCCTGCTCAGATACGCCGCGCCATTCAGTTCCTTGTCCTCCTCTGTGGTCAAACCATGTCGCACTCATGCCCCACCATTTCCGCCGCTTCTGCGCCCATTGCAAAGGGCCCCATGACCTCTACCCCCAGAAAAACTCATGTGGGAAGCAGGAAAGGACTAAGTGACTCTGCAGTGGAACGTGAACTTGCAGAATTATCAGTGATAATGATGGATAGTGACTATGATCCTTCGGGTGATTCGTGTAATGAGCCGGGTGAGGAAATCGTGCCAGAAACTCCTAGTACGAGTGCTTCAGTGTCCCAAATCATCCCTAGCTCCAAAGGAAAGGAGCCCTTAGTGCAGCAAGGGAAGGAATTTGGGCAGGGAGTGAAAAGGCGGCGGGTTAGCCCCGGAACAATGGCCTCGCATGACCCAGCCCGCCAAGAGTACCGAGGTGAATCACCTCCCCGCTCCCCTAGCTCCATTTCACTCATTTCTTCCTCTTCTTCAGCGGAATTTTCTCCTGAGTCTTCGTCGTCGGAGTCGCCACCAGCACCTACAGTGAAGGCAGGCCATAGAGGAAGAGGTAAATCCCTGACCCATAAAAGTAGAGTTGCCAGTAGAGTAAGGGCTGCTAGTGCTATATGACAACCCAGGGTCAGTGTGAGTGACCTTGAAACAGCACAATCTGCCTCACGGCCACCCTCCACCCTCACCCACCCTACACCGCCACGACAGGGAATCCTGGACCCCTTCACGTGGACGGAAGGGTCCGATTTTGTCCCAGAACATCTTGATTTCAACGAGAGTTCCTCAGGGATACAGACTGCCTTCACTCTTGACAAGGATTCTGAGTGTGTTGACTTCCTTTTGGCCTTCCTCGATGATGAAGTCATGCAGCACACATGTGATGAGACCAACAGGTATGAATCACAACGTGCTGCAAGTGGTACAGGTGCAGCGAAGATGCAACAGTGGACCATGCTAGGAGTGCAGGAGCTGTATGTGTTCTTTGCCCTGATGCTTTTCATGCCACACTCAAAGAAGCATGAGTTGGAAGAATACTAGTCCATGGACCCCTTACTACCCTCCCCCACCTTCAATAAGTACATGGCCAGAGATCGCTTCCAGAACATCATGGGAAACCTGCACTTCGCCAACAACGGTGTACCTTCCCAGACTGACCCACTCTAGAAGATCCGGGAGATTCTGAGCAGAATGAAGGATAAGTTAATGACATTTTTCCACCCCTTTCAGAAGGTTGTCATTGACGAATCCTTGGTTTTGTTCAGAGGACGTCTTAGGTTTGTGCAGTACATTCCAAGCAAATGCCATCGCTTTGGAATCAAGTTCTTTGTACTGTGCGACTGTAAGACGGGGTACATCCTTGACTTCGTCATTTATTCAGCCAGCACTGTCAATCTTGATAAAACACACCCCCTTGGCTTCTCAGGCTGTGTAGTGAAAGTGCTCCTTGAAAGGTATTTTGGTGGGAATCATGTGCTGTATACTGACAACTATTATGCAGCACCGAAACTTGCTAAATACCTTTCAGAGCACGGCATCGGCTCCTGCGGCACTGTCAAGAGTAATCGTGCCCACTTCCCTAAATTCCCAGAGGCAGTAACCTCGCAGCGAGGAGACGTGCACCTATGCAAGTCTGAGAAGATGCTAGCAATACGGTGGCATGACAAGAGGGTCGTGAACATGCTCACCACCATACACAAGGGGGAACTGAAAGACAGTGGGAAGGTCGACCGTAGGACAGGCGAACCTGTGAGGAAACCTGATGCTGTCTTAGACTACAATATCAACATGAGGCTGGTGGACAAGTCCGACATGATGATTGGAGAGATCGACTGCCTCAAGAAGAATACTAGGTGGTACAGGAAAATTTTTCTGCATCTCACAGACATGACGATGCTGAACGCCTTCATCCTGTACAAGATGAAGGTAAAGCCACCCAAGTCCTTCTCCCTGAGGTTGTTCGCCAGGACTTGTGTTCAGCAGCTGCTTGAGAGATATGGTAAGGTGACAGCAGCAGCTCCAAGGCGCCATGCAGTAAGACTTCCCGACAGACTTGAGCAGAGGGCGTACATGGATCGGCACAGACTGGTGCAAATGCCTGCCACAACCAAGAGGAAGGCTGCGATCCGCAGGTGCCAGGTGTGTGCACATACCACCCGACGCACACCTGAGCACAAACGCACCTCTTGGCAGTGCACTGAGTGCCAGGTTCCCCTCTGCGTTACCTGCTTCTTTGATTACCACAGCCAGAAGCAGTTCTAAAAGTGCAAGTGGAAAATGTAAATAATGTGTAAATAGCAAGTGAAAGCAATGGATCTAAATATGATGGAACAGTGTAATATAGTTTTATGTTATTGCAAGTGACAGTGAATTACATAGTGTAAGTAAAATAGCTGTGTAAATATTGAAAATACAATAGAAAATGTAAATAGAAATGTAAATAATTAGTAATGTAAGAATATGACTACAAATACTTGTGGTTATCAGAGCGAAAGTGAATCTGTGGCTCTCTACGTATTTTACTGAAAGAAAAATTGAATGCCTACAATGACAATAAACTACTACTACTAAAGGAAACTTATGGATAAAGACTGCAGATATATATATGTGTTATATAGTAGAGGAATTTAAGGGTGAGTGTTTTTTTTAATAATAAATGACAGAATACCGGCGGCGAACTAGCGCAAGTGGGAAGGTCATACGCGCTCGTAATTTTCATTGCTTTCACAATGTTCTTTTTTTTGGAGTATGGATTCCAAACTACTTGATAATCATAGAATAGTGTCCCTAGTGATAATATCTGGCTGTGGTAATCATATTACGGGTTGTCGGGAAGTGTAAAGGGGAGACTTCGTTACCCAAATTCAGAGGTCTCCACAAGTCCTACGGTACTCGATGAAGGCTCAACAAACATTCCAGGAGAAAGCTGAAGGTATGTGCCATATGCATATATAATTTTAATATTCTAGGACTAATAACTGATTTTTGGCAAATATTTTTAGAGAGTCTGTCGGAGCGCGATTAACCCCGCGGGACACGCAATTCGAGCCAAAACAAGCCCGAGCTTTAGGGGTTAACCATGCTAGGGATGCTGTTCGCTGATATGCAAATTAATCGACTATTGAAGTGAACGTATATCTCTTACTTTCAACAATAATTCTCTCAAGGATCCGCTCTGGACTGGGTGTGATATCTTACTGATTTCCTATCAGTGGGTTATAGGAGAGTAGGGTGGTTGGAAGAAGGAAGAAAGGCCAGTAACGAGGTGGAGAGACAGTGCATGACAATAGATAGTGGAGGGTGGGCTGTCGAGGGAAGTGGTATCATTGGTGAGTACGGAGATTATTTATGTGAGGTCACGTCTCTCAGGCTGCAGTGTCGAGCAACTGGCGAATTGACAGATAATAAGAAGTTATATGAAGGGAGAATATGAACAGAAATACTGATGAAACTTTTGAGTCATAGTACTGATGTAAGTCCAAAACAGACAACATGCGTCTTAATTCCAAAGGGGCTGGCCACGAATAACCCACCTCCACGTGGTTGTGTTCTCCACCATCAAGCTGCCCTTCCTCCATCTGACATTTCTTTGAACTAGATACCTCTCTACCCCGCCCCTCCACCAGATCATCTATAAATATGGAACTCAAAACAAAATTAAAAGACCTCACTTTGAACGTGTGTTTGTGCTGATTTTGGATGTAAGATTTTTACGTTAAGCCACGCTTATTTCGCTTCATGTAATCATTTTCAACATTTCTTTCATATTCAGTTTTTATCTCTTCATGTAATCATTTTCAACATTTCTTTCATATTCAGTTTTAACTATTTATAAATATCAACCAACTTTCCTTTTTTTTTTTTTTTTTTCAATCCTTCCATATTCCCCAAACTCACTACCCCAACCAGCCCCTCTCACCAAATAACCCTCCATTCCAGCCCTGTTACCTCTATTATATCTCTTCATCTCATCCATTAACACTGTTTATTCTCTCCATTACGCCTGATTTCCCTCCTCCCATTTATTTCTATGGCAGCCCTCTTTCATCCCTCCTACTCTGATGCTTCCATCCTTCCATTCCACTTGAAAACCGGCTCACATACTATCCATACAGTTTTTCCATCCGCCCCACACCTCGTTTTCTTTAACTTGCTTCAGATTTTTAAATCCATTTCATATATTTCAGACATCTTTATTCTTCTTTATTCACTGTAAAAAGATATCATCATTTTCCCCAACATGATTATCATTGTCTTCCATCATTCTTCGTCTTTCATTACACGTCATATGTTTCAGTCGTTGCGTGTCTTCTACCATCCCCTCCTTCAGCTCAATCCTACCAATTGCCATTCCTCGTCTTCTCTTCCGTTCTTCCATAACACCAGTTCTTATAGCTCGAAAGTTTTCATCCCGCCTCATCCTCACTCCTATAACCATTCCCTTGACCCTTCTCGTTCAGTCTCATTCCTCCACAAGTTTCTATCCCATCTTTCCTTTTTTTTATATTTTTCTCATGCATATTGTTTAGATCGTAGTCGAATTATTATTATATTTTTAAAATAGATAATTTCGTTATAGGCCAATAGACTTCCTGTTATCTGTACTTCCAATGTACTCCTATTTGTTTTTCTCTCCAATACCTAATCGTCCCCTCCCCCATACCTATCCATTCTATTTCTGAACCTAACCCTTCCCTCCTTCCACTTCTCTCCTCTTACCTTCTTCCCCATCAGTGGTATCGCTTCGAATTTTATATCTCATTCCACCCTTACCTTACTCCATTCCCTCACCTCCCTCCAACCCTATTCTTGTGTTTCTCCCATTTCACCCCATCTCTCTTCACAAACGTTTCCCCTCCTCTTTCCCATGCACTTCCTTCGGTGGACGCCTTTCACTCTACCCTTTTCTAAATTCTCTATCTCTTTCATTCCAAACTCCCATGCGAACCTTTTCCACTGCTCTCTTCTTATTCCACATCTTCTTGACGCATTGGTTCTCTATCGCTCTCATTCAAAGCTCCCATTCCAAACAACTATCCCTTTCACCTAAACTCTTTAGCACTTCACATCTCACATTCCCAACTCTTATTCTACACTTCCACATTTTCCCCTTCCCATGCTAACTCCTACATATCTCATCCCACCCCAACACTCCTCCCATTCCAATCAATCCCCTCTCACTTTCAGTCACCATATCCCATTCACTTTGCACTGTCTTGCTTCTCGTTCCTGACTCCCAGCTTACCACGGCTTCCTTTTCACTCCCACTCGTTTCACTCTTTTTCGGATCCCATCTCACCCTCATCCAGGATTCAGATCCTTACATCCATCCACTTCCAGTCCAGTTTCCCTCTCGTAACACCCGTGCCACCTCCTTTATAACATCTCTTTCATCCTACTTCTAGCATAATTTATCTCCAGCCCTCTCCTTCCCTGTTCCCTACCCACCATTTCTTACCTTTCTATCTTTTTTACTCTCATCCATCTCTCCCTCTTTCCCATTTTCCATCCCCATCCTTTTCAATTCCAGCCATCCCTCCTATCACGCATCCCACTCCTCCTCACTGCTTTACCACATTCATCCTACCGCTTCCAATAATTCTAGCTTTGAATCTCTCTTCGACCCCCTCACTCGGTTCCTTCCAAGCTTGTCTTTTTTATTTATCCTTTTCACCACCACCCATCCCTAATTTTAATACGAGTGTTAACTGGATTCCATCCCTCTCTTTCCTACTTCCCTACGCCATTTGCCTGTCTCATTCTCCCATTCCATCTCTCTCACCTTCCATCCCATGCCTTCATTCCCAACCATTCATTTTCACTTTTCTACCACTTTCATCCAGTTCTAGTCCTTCATCAATCTCATTCTCGTCTAGTATCAGTCTCCCCGTTCGGTCCCTTTATTTTCCCTTTCCGTCCCTATCTTCCATTTCCATTCTCTCTCTCTCTCTCTCTCTCAAAACCCACTTTCCCTCACTATTTTGAACCCTTCATCCTCTCTTTTTCTGACTCCCATTCTCTTGCCCAGATCTCATTTAACCTTTCCTTCTTGTGTCTCTCCTTTTCCTATTCTCTCATCCTTCTTCCTTTTATCTCTAGCTTTCTCCGTCCTACGTGCACCGCTATATCTTTGATCCACTGGTCTGTCACTCATCCTCCCACTTCCATTCATTTCTTCCTATCCTTTCCTTTCCATCCTTGTCATTTCCATCCTTCTCACTTCCATGACTTTCAGAACCTAACCTTCACCCCTTGACTCATTATCCTTCTCACAATTTTCCCTCAATTCGTTTTCTCCTCTTTCCCGTCATCTCCATCTTTCTCTTCCCAATCCTTTCCAAGGCCGCACCAGGAAAGATGGTAAAGTAGTTACTGTTCCCCTCTAACATTCTCCCACTCTCATCTCTCTCTTCCCAATCTCTCATATCCCCATCACTCTCTTCTTCCTTTCTCCCTGTTTCATCTATCTCACTCCGATCACTTTTATTACCACTGACCTCTCTCTCTCTCTCTCTCTCTCTCTGGTTATCCCACTTAGTCTCCCTTTCCATCCCTGCCTCCCCATCTCCAACCCCCATCACTACTAGCCCCTACATCTGTCTATCCAGCTGCTCTGCCACTCTCATTCCCCATGCATCTCTTTCTTTCCACTCTCTGTCTTCCCCAGCCGTCTCATCCTCATCCCCATTAGCCGTCTCTGTCTCACTAGTGTATCCCTCTCTCTCTGTCTCCACTTTCTAACTCTCTCATTCTCTCCATTCCATCTCTCTCATCCCCAGCCCCGAGGCGCCCCGGGGTAAGGCAATCAGTGGGGCCGTTACCTCTCTCACCTGACCGACACAATTGTTCCGGGGTAATGGCACCAGAATTCCTCCTAATCGCACGTCTTGGGAGTTCCCGGCAAATAACCAATAAATGTCGCCTCAGCCTCACTCAGCGGGTAGCACCGGAATGGGAGGGTGAGGGGGGGGTTTGAGTGGTGTGGGAAAGGTGAGGGGTTTGGATTGGTTGAAAGCCACGGTGACGGGGGGGAGGAGATAAGTGAGAGGGCTGGGGGGTAAGGGGGAGAGTTCGCCAAAGTTTGTCACACATCCGAGGACTGATGAGGACTGGGGATTCTTGTGGTGTGTGTGTGTGTGTGTGTGTGTGTGTGTGTGTGTGTGTGTGTGTGAGAGAGAGAGAGAGAGAGAGAATCTGCTGGTGCTATCGTTCATGTCCTAGCTCAGCCAACCATAGCACACCAGTATTATAGTCTAGTAACCTAAAGATGCGAACAACATGAAAATATACAGTGCATACCAAAAACAAAGCACAAACCAATAAATATTTCCCAGTACCATAGGCAGCTCCAGGCAGTGCGCCGTTTGCGTTGAAGAAACTTCATTATTAGTGAAGTTGGAGCCTCCCAGTCGCTCCCGATTTCCTTTGCAATTGTCTCAGCCTATGTGACTCAGTGCAGTTAGGGATTAAGGCTCGTCTAATTCTTCACTTCTGTTTCTCATTTTCCTCTGCTGGCTACTATTGCTGAGCTCAGATATATTGTTATTCTACTCATAAATGGTTCTGAATATATGTCCAAAAGGCACGTGATGGACATGCCCTAAATGTGACACAGACGCAGTGGAATAATAGGCTTGCTTTTGTCCTTGCCTCTCTCTCTCTCTCTCTCTCTCTCTCTCTCTCTCTCTCTCTCTCTCTCTCTCTCCTTTTCTTGTCGTTCCTCCTTCCTTCCATTCTTTCTCTAACCTCCTTCCTTCCCTTCCTTTCCTTCTTCCTTCACTTTCCAGTTTCTTTTTTTCCCCTATTCCCTCTCTTTCCTTCCCTTCCCTTCCCTTCCTTCTTCTTTCCATTCCCTTCATCCTTCCTACACTTTCCTACTTCCCTCCCTTCTTCCTTCCCTTCCTTTCCTTTTTTTCGTGCTCTGTTTTCCTCTTTCCTACCTTGTCCTTCATTCTCCTTCCTACATTCTGTCCTTCATTCCTTCCTTTCCCTCCTCCTTTGATTCTTTTTCTTTCTTAGTCTTTAACTCATAAGTCAGTTTCATCAGTTAAAATCTTCCCTACGATAAAACTGTCAAAAATATCAACAGAGCTGTTGCTGTTTGCTTTCCTTTTGTTTGTCTCCTTTCCCTACCCTTAGTTTCCTTTCCCATTTCTACAAACATGCCTCCTCCCTTGCCCCTCCTCACTACCCCTACTTTATTCCCTCTATAAATCTCTTCCCACATTTTTCCCTTCCCCTATTCCCTCCACCTCTGTTCCATGTATTTTTGCAAGGGGTTAAGTGGGAAGACAAGAGTTTGGGTAAGAAGGACACAGAAGGTGAAAGAGAAAATAGGATTTGAGTGTAGCTGCATGGTGTCTCATGTTCTTGTTTCCAGTGCTGGGTCTGGATTACCGTGTGTGTGTGTGTGTGTGTGTGTGTGTGTGTGTGTGTGTGTGTGTGTGTGTGTGTGTGTGTGTGTGTGTCTGTCTGTCTGTCTGTCTGTCTGTCTGTCTTTCTGTCTGTCTGTGTCTGTGTGTGATGTTATACCATTTCAATTTTCAGGCAGAAGTAACAAATCCGAAGCGTGATCTCTGAGCTCTCTCCAAATCACAGGAATGGCAAAGGGCATACAGCGTGAACCTTGTGCCCATGTTGTGAGAAGCCTGACACATGTGACATAACAATATGGGAGGCCCAACTTTTATCCTGGTCACGCACTTTACAACCAAAGTAATGCTCATAGCACTTTCTAATAAGGGGTGTAAAAGAATGTTTTTGCGATATGAATGTCAATTCATTGCTGATGTAGCAGAAAGAATGTGGACTATTTACAGTTTCTCTGTTATAAAATGGTGGTTGGGGTATCAGAACATCACTTGAATACACAAAAGCACAATCTGTCAACAGAATGGAAAAAAAACACTGTTTAGACATTAAGCTATAGCCTGCAACGGACAGAGAACTGCTACTCAGAAATGGGCACTGTTTGAGTGTTCCAACATGTCCAGTGGCGTGTCTGTGGGCCCCTGATGACTCATTTATCTGGGCTTGTACTTTCAAAAAAATGCTATTGCACTTCACAAACAATGAAAATAGCTGTGTTTGTTAAACTTTTTGTTTCAAATGCTCCGTAGATCACTGATACATATTAAATACTATACGTAATGATGTGCGAGTATGCTGGAGCAAAAAATCTGTGGGCGATAGAGAAATTCTGAAAACATATTTGGATTCAGGATGCAAAAATGCATAAAAAACATTATTTTCCATAGGACAAAATCTTTGTTGACCATCTGCTGGTGAGTGGGCCCTGCACCATGTGAATGTTGTGTTTTTTCTTTTTTTTTTTCATGGATGATACCTGGTGTGGTAAGTACCGTGTACCATGTGCCAAGTAAAAAAATGGAAAGGATCCAGTAATACTGCACACCGTTGTCTATTTATCTATCTATCTATCTATTGTCAGACGCCTCAATCCCATTCTGGGTGGCCACAAACAAATCGCCTCCACCTCGCCCTGTCCCTCGTCATTTCACTGCCCTGCTCACAACTCACACCCCCCTCTCTGATATACCTCTCCACCCCATCCCTCCATCTCATCCTTGGCCTCTCCTCCCTCTCACCCCCTCCACCTCACTCACACTCTCTTCGTCAGTTTTTCACCTTCCATCCTCTCCACATGGCCAAACCACCTCAGCGTATTCCTCATAACTTTTCCTATCACATCAACATCCACAACACAACGCTCTTTATATCCTCATTTGTCAGCCTGTCTCTCCATGTGACTCCTCAGGCTCCTCTTAAATAACTCATTTCCGCTGCTCTTACTCTTGACTTGTGTCCTTCTAACAAGGTCTAAGCTTCACTTCCATAAGTTAGAGTTGGTATCACAATACTGTCATGTAGTAACTTCTTCAATTCCATGCTCACTTCCCTGTTTCTTATCACTGTTTTCAAGGAACCAGCAACCTTTCTTCCCTGCTGTACCCTTCCAAGCATTTAGCCCTCCAAACCTCCATCCTTACTCATCACAGTACTCAAGTACTTAAACGTACTCAAATTTTCCAATTCCTCACCATCCAACCTCGCTGTACATTCACTGACTTCACCTCTTTCAAAAACCATCAGTTTACTCTTCCCTACATTCACCTTTAGATTCCGTTTCTTACACACTCTCCCAAACGCATCCACCAAGCCCCGCAGTCCCCCTTCATCTTCACTCAATCTGCAAACAACAGTACAGGGAGTTTCTAAACACTACCCTCTCTCAGCAGGGCCACTCCAACTTTCACTACCCTACCTTGTACCTCTTTTATTACCCCATCGATGTAGAGATTGAACAGCCATGGAGACATGACACATCCCTGTTTCAACCCAACCTTCAAAGACAAAAATTCACTCAGTCCACCATCCACACACACTGCAGCCTTAGCACAGTCATACATACTCTTCACAGCATTCAACAACTCCCCATCTACTCCATATATTCTTAATACTTTCCACAATCCTTGTCTATCCACCCTGTCATATGCTTTCTCCAAATCCATGAAAGCCGCAAACAACTTCTCTCCCTTCTCTAGATACTTTTGCACTAAAGATCTAAGAATGAATATCTGATCTACACAACCTCTTCCCTTCCTAAAGCGTCCCTGTTCTTCTCCATCTAATTCCTCTGTTCTTTCTCTAACTCTGTCAATAAGTATCCTACCATACACTTTTCCTATTATACTAAGAAGACAAATGCCCCTATGATTACCACACACTTCTTTTTCCCCTTTTCCTTTGTACAAGGGAATAATTATACCTGACTTCCAATCCTCCGGGACTCTACCTTCCTCCCAAGCCAATCTGCACATCTTCCACATCCATTCTATTACTATCTCTTCCCCATGCTTCAGCATTTCACCACACACTCCATCAATTCCTGGGGCTTTCCCCAATTTAAATTTCTTCATTGCTTCCACAAATTCTATCCTACTGATTTCTTCCTGTCTTCTCACCTCCCTCCTTCTCCCAGCCATTCCCCAGCCACTTATACTCACATCACTTCCATCCTCTATGTTCAACAATTCCTTAAAGTGTTCTCTCCATCTGCTCACTTTTTCTCCCTTCTCCACTAGTAATCTACCATTTTTATCTTTCACTCCTCTGCTAACTTCTTCGGCCCTGTCTTACTCTCTTCACCTCTTTCCAGAACATTTTCTTACAGTCCCTCCACTTTACACCAAATTCCTTCCAAATTCCTCATCCACTCTCTTCTTATTCTCTCTTACTAATCTTTTCACCTCTCTCTTTCTTTCTACATATAACTCTCTCTTCCGCCTCTCAACTTCTTCCACGCCCCTATTTCTCAT
Source organism: Coenobita brevimanus (assembly GCF_032717465.1). Taxonomy (NCBI): domain Eukaryota; kingdom Metazoa; phylum Arthropoda; class Malacostraca; order Decapoda; family Coenobitidae; genus Coenobita; species Coenobita brevimanus. The sequence continues at coordinate 4,110,061 of NC_136994.1, read as the reverse complement.
CTATTCATTGCATGCTTTTCTCTTTTGTGCCACAGCCTGTCTCACCTCTTCATTCCACCACGCTGTTCCTTGCACCCCCCTCCGTCTTCTCTTCATCCCACACACAACATCACATGCTGCACATATTTCTTCTGTGAGTATCTTGCACACACCTTCCACGTCCCCCATCCACACCAATTCATATTTGTCCAATTGATCCTCCACTTCTCTCTTATATTCTACATTTTTCTCATCCTCTTGTAACCTTTCCACTCTCCTTGCAAATACTCCTTCTTCCCGTCCTTCCCTTCTTCTATTTCTCCATCTTATTTGGATCTTGATTCTGGCCACCACAAAGTAGTGGTCAGAGAGTCCACTCCCCCAACCTCTATAAGCTCTTGCATCCATTACACATCTTCTTATCCTTTCATCCACCCACAAATAATCAATCATTGCCTTCGTTTCATTCAGTTCACCACCCATCCTTCTCATCACTCACCATGTATACCTGCGGATCATTATATGCCTGAAGTGGGTATTGGCTATCACCAACCCCCTCTCAGCACAAATGTCCACTAACGCTCTGCCATTCTCATCTATCTCAGCAGGCACACACCACTCACCAACTATTCCATCCACCTTCACATTCCCTACTTTACCATTCATATCACCAATCAAAAACAGTCTCATTCCTTCTAAACTTTTCCATGCACACATCCACATTTGTCTAGAACTCTTCTCTCACTCTGCCTGCACGATCTTGCGTTGGCACATACATGCACACAGTTACCTACATTTGTATTCCAACTTTCAGTCTTACCCACACAATCCTTGACACAATTGATCTATACTCTCATATGCTCTTCTTCCATCTTTTACTCACAACAATACACAATCCTTCTTTTGCCCTCTCATTCTCACCTACTCCTGCACATATACCCCATCCATACTACCATTCTCTCACACTCTCACCTTTCCATTTCGTTTCAGTTACTCCACATACATCAACTTCTGCACCCTTAAGCACCTGGACAATCTCTCTCTCTTTCACCTCATCATTCGCACCTCTTACAATCCATGTTGCAATTACCATGTCCTTTGTTCGGTCCTTGGTGGTCATCTTTTGGTCAGTCCTTGTCCGAGGCTTCTTGTTCATCTTTTTAATTAGTTGTTTTCCAGGGAGGGGCACTAACCCTCTGCCAACCCTTTTAGTCGCCTTGTACGACAAGCAGGGATATTGGGGGATTATTCTTAAAAAAAAAAAACCTACTCCCAGGGGGTATTAATTTCATAATGGAAGGAAGTGCTTGTTGGAGATATATAAGAAGGCATGGATGAGTGAAACTGTGCCTGCAGAGTGGAAAAAGGCTGTGATTGTACCCCTGTACAAAAATAAAGGTGAACGCAGTGAGTGCAAGAATTATTGTGGCATAAGCTTACTGAGTGTGGTAGGGAAGGTATTTGGAAGAATTATTATAGAGAATGTAAGAGAGATATCAGAAGTCCTAACGAGTGATGAACAGGGTGGCTTTAGGAGAGGCAAAGGATGTGTGGACCAAATATTTGCGGTGAGACAGATAGTAGAGAAGGCTGGTGAGAAGGACCATAAGGTGTTTATGGCATTCATGGATCTGGAAAAAGCATATGACAAAGTGGACAGAGAAGGATTGTGGAAAGTTTTGTGCATGGACGGTGTACAGGGTAAGCTGCTAGGTGCCATCAAGAGTTTTTATGATGGTAGTGAGGCATGTGTAGGGTTAATGAGCATCTGAGTGAATGGTTCACGATCAGTGTGGGCGTGCGACAAGGTTGAGTGATGTCCCCATGGTTCTTGAATGTATATATGGATGGGGTGATGAGAGAAGTGCAAACACGAGTAATGGAGAGAGGGATGGCATTGGTAATGAATGGTGATGGATGGAATATCTCAAATTTGTTGTATGCTGATGATGCAGTACTGCTTGCAAGTACCGGACAAGAACTTGGTAGGATAGTGCAGAGTTTTGCTGATGTCTGTAAGCGTCGTTCCTTGAGAGTAAATGTAGAAAAGAGTAAAGTGAGAGAAGGTGACTCCCAGTGCAATGTTACAGTGAATGGAGAGAGACTGGAATTTGTGAGAGAGTACAAATACCTGGGTACAGTGATAGAAAAGAGAGGAAAATGTGCTAAAGAAGTTGAAAGTAGAGTGACACAAGGAAGAAAAGTACCTGGTGCAATGAAGGCCTTGATAAGAAACAGAGGCTTGAGTGTTGCAGCTGCATGAGGCTTACATGAAGGAGTGTTAGTGCCAACTTTAACATATGGATGTGAGACTATGGTGTGGCATGAAAATGAAAAGTCAGGCATCATAGCTTCCCTGCTCCTCGTCAAAAGTAATGAATTGGCAAATGTGGGTCCCGATACCAGCAAGAGAGAGGACAGATTATTCAGTACCAAATGAGCTGTGGGTGGGGAAGGTACTGCGCAGTTCTGTTCCTTTAAATTTCCACTCTTATCTCTGTCCTGGCCGTGCAACATATTTCACTATACCAGTAGTGCCTGTGTATAGTGTTTGGGCACTGCTGTGATTAGATTTGGTGTTTGCAATAGGAAATTTAGTGTTTGTGAACCATTCCTGGTGGTCATCAGCTGTTGGACCAATGAAGATTGTGCTACTGTTTCTAATCAACTACACTGCCTCTACCCTGCACCAAATGTGAGTATTCAGCTATAAAAAATAGTGACAGTGAATCATGTGAATATAGTGTACATATCTAGTGTACAAAGAATTGGTGAAATGCGTGCAGTAACTTAGAGGAAGGCAGGAAACTGCCCTACAGTCACAACACTTTGTGGGTACACTGTAGTTTTTTGCATTTAAAAAATCTGTTGTCTGTCAGAAATGGGTTTTATTTTTTCGCTTATAATCGAACACCATACCTCATTTCAAACTGGGACCCCTGACATTCGAAAGCTAATAAAATTCTCTTTCCAATTATGGTATAACATGTAGAGATTGGTTAGTAAACGTTCAACTTATGATGTTGGGAAGTGAGATGTATGCTCCTGACTGTTTATTCATATGGCCCTAACGTACGTACAGTGTTTTTTTTTTTGTTTTTTTTGCTTATTGTGTAGAATAAACATCGATGAATAGGAATATGTGGGTTTTGTTGTAAAATAAATATGTTTGGGTGGTGAAAATGAACCGAGAATACACATTTTTGGAGTGCACGGTGGGCAGGGGGAGGGGAGAAAAGCCGGCGCTCCATGTCCCAGAAAACTTATGAACTTATCTGTGCGCAAAAGGGTTAAGGTAGAAAGTAGCATATTAGAATCCAAGTATACTTTATTAATCAAACCATTTCTTCTATAACAGAATATTAAGTCTACTTAATGAAACCTTTATAAAGCCCAATTGAATATATAAATTTTCCTTAAATATAATGTATATGATTGTATTTGAAAGTACTTGGTATTTTTTGAAGTACTTAAGGTCTAAGTACAAGTACAAGTAAAACCAAAATTTTAAACTCTAAGTACAAGTACAAGTAAAACCAAAATTTTAAACGTTAAGTACAAGTACATGAAAAACTGTACTTAAGTCCAAGTACCAAGTACGAGTACTGTACTTGGACTCAACCCTGCTGGCATCATCATTCTTCCCTCCCATGGGGGTATGTATACAGTTGTAAGCTAGGTCCACATGACATTGTAACCTTGAGTGAGAGTGTGTCTGAATAATAAAATAATCGTGTAACTTGTGCTGAATGGACTTTCTTGACTGATATGCCTGCTCCTGTATGATGTTGGCCTGTCCAGTTTTGTTGACAGCAAGTGTAACCTGAGATTTTTAAAAGCTGGTCATTGGACAGGCTGTGTTAAGTAAGGTAAAGTCAAGGTGATCATACATATATGTGCATATGAGGTCAAATGTTTATTATTCCTCCCATGAAGTGCATCATGTCGTATAATTTTTAGGGTATTTAGATACTGTGTAAATATCTTTTAAAATGTTCCTCATGTTATTCTAGAAATTTTATCATTTTCATGCTAGTGCTGATTGGTAGAACTTGATTTGCTCTATCTGTGTTAGTTGATGGTGTTTATGTTTGAGCGGATTTATGTTGTTGTTGTTGTTCAACATTTGTTGTCTACATTTTGTCTTCGAGATTCATTTTCACCCCTGGCCTCAGCTGTTAATGAATTCACTTCCACCTTCAGTCGTGGCTTCGGCTATGTAGGCTATCTTAGCTGAAGTGTTAACTGTAACAAGGCGTGGGAAGAGAAAATTCATGTCTTTGTGGGGAAGAAAAGTACTGAGTCCGAGTCTGTGAATTCATCTGTGGAGCTGGTGATGTTATTTTCTTACAAGAGAAGAGAGCGAGTAGTATTGAGAGTTTCTGGTTTTCATCTTTCAGTAACCAGTGCACATGCCGCCAACGTTGCTGCCTGACGTAGCATCTACTATAGTTACGTGACTTATATTTTGAAATATTTTATGTTTACAAGTTGTGAGTGGTTAGCATCACTGACTATACAGCAGCCAGCCCATTAGCACCCGAGTTCAAATCCTGGAGCGGGTGGCTGGCAGGGTCACCCGACTAGCATCCTTCCACCCTTTTTGGGTTGGTAGGAAAAATGTGTAACTAGAGTCACAACCTGGGGAGGTAACAGTTGTAACCTGGATGATGCAATGGCCTTGTATCGCAGGATAGTCATTGAATAACCCTCCACAGGCTTAACGGCCTATATTACGGAGATGAGCACAGCAACTAAGCTCCTCAGGACATCTGCCCCAACCCATATCTTTACTTGTGAGTACATGTTTGGGCATACTTTGTTGGCGTTCATGTTAGCACGTTTTGCCTTGATCGTCTGCTTTCTTATGGAGCATTTCATAGCCACACAAAGGTGTTGACCTCCTCATATTAAACAGTGATGGGATTTTCCTCCCATACATTCTCTCCATGTGCATCCCTCCCCACCACAGGCTGGGCACATTGTCACGGGGGAATGTGAATTTATGAATTAAAAATGTTTGATATTACTTGAAAATAGAGACAAGAAATTGACTTGTGAAAATCAAGTAGTAAGTTTTACTTTATGCCGCTTACTTCACCGATTCTCTAAGGACGAGAATTTATAAACTTTCTCAACAATACACAGCAGAAACTAATTACTCACGAGTGCTGTTTGTAGTACTGTTAGCCTCTCGAGAAAGTGACTCCACCCCTGACAATCAATAACTAATGCTAATAATAATAGACAGGTTCTTGCCGGTGCATAATTCCTGGCTGGCACAACGGATTTATGTTTGATACACAAGAACTGGCCTAAGTTCCAGTTATGAATAATGTAAGGAGTTTGTGCAAAATAGGAGCGGCAACTAAAGTAAGCTTAATGTGGAGAAATAAAATACGAGTCTAATTACATTAAGCTCAAGAAAAGAACTGTAAATTTATTGATTACAGTAAATAAATTCATGTTATATGAATCTCAAAATGAATTGAAAAGGAGAATTCACGGTCACTAGGGGACTCATGAATTCCAATAACAAAGAGAATACACTCACTCGCTCATTCAAAAACTAATCAAACTCAAGCCTAGAAAAACGAACAGAAATACTGGTCAGTGGAGGAGAGCTGAACGAAAGTCTGGGCACCTGCGTGATGAATACCGAACGCTGCTATTTACTAAGCCCGCTTCGCCAATTCACCATCTAGGTGGAGATTGAGGAATTTGCTGTACAATGGAGGCGCTGCTCTACGCTGGGCACAAACAGTCCTGTCCTCGAGGCGACTCAAAGCTGACTGACTTCAATATGGGAAAACGGGCAAGAGATGGCCGTGTTCACCGGGAGTAGGTGTGGCCTAACTTCAACGGTCAATGGAAAGAGGGCAAACGATATAAAAATGCAATAAATCACTCAGTGAAAGCACTAATGTTGTGGATAAGAATGATCACTTGTGAAACAGTGACAAATGTTCTGAAAACCATCCCGATCGACGTGAGAACGAGGATGGTTGAACTAAGTGATGCCCAGTGAGAGTTCCACTAGAGTTCATGGTTTTCTAACCAAGGTACAATGTCACGAATTCATATAAATACGCTCATGCGAATTCGTGACACAGATCTTGCAATTATGCATTTTGGGTAGTCGCTCTTGGTGTGTTTTTCTGCCTGGCAGCATATGAAGCATACTTTTATAAGTATACTGTTCGTGTTCTAGTTGATAGCATGCCATGCTTAGGTAACAGATAATCAGGCCTTCTTGCCAGTCTCTCAACTCTCCAACTCGAATTCTTCCCTCTCCTTCTGGCACCTTGCCAAAAACCTTTCTAACAACTTTACCTCATCATCCTTCCCTCCTCTTTTCTACTATATGGTTCTGTAGCTATTTCTTATACTGATAAAGCAGATCTCTTCACATAGACTTTCTCCTCCAATTCCACCTTAGATGATTCCAGTGCTGTTCCTCCATCACTTCCTGCCTCTGACTTCCTCATGGCTGACATTAAAATTTCTTCAGCTGATGAACTTTCTGCCATCACTGGTCTCAATACTAACAAGGCATATGGGCCTGAAGGAGTCCCTCTTGTTGTTCTCAAGAACTGTGCTTCTGTGCTTCCACCCTGCCTAGGCAAACTCTTTCGCCTTTGTCTGTCAACTTGTACCTTTCCTTCTTGCTGGAAGTTTGCTCTCATTCAGACAGTCCCAAATTAGGGTGACCACTCCCAACCCTCCAACTATCGTCCAATTGCTTTAACGTCCTGTATTTCAAAAGTTTTTGAGTCAATTCTGAATAGAAAAATTTTAAGGCATCTTTCCTATCGCAACCTTCTTTCTGATCGTCAGTACAGCTTCCGTCAGGGACGCTCCTCTGGCGATCTTCTCACCTACCTTTTAGACTCCTGGTCATCCTCCTTTCGGGACTTTGGCGAAAGCTTTGCCATTGCACTTGACATCTCAAAGGCTTTCGATCAAGTCTGGCATAAATCTTAACTTCCAAACTGCCCTATTACGGTTTCTATCCATCTATCTGTGCCTTCATCGCTAGCTTCCTTTCTGGTCGTTCTATAGCCGCTGTTGTAGACGGCCATCGTTCTTCTCCTAAATTATCAAGAGTGGTGTTCCTCAGGGCTCTGTCCAATCACCAACTCTCTTCCTTTTATTCATCAATGACCTTCTAAGCTGTACATCTAACCCTATCCACTCATACGCTGATGACTCCACCCTTCACCTTTCCATTCGGTTCCCCCAACGCCCATCTCAGCAGTTACTTCAACAAACAGGGGATGAGGCTATGGCACACTTAATGTCTGACTTGGTTCATATCTCTGCCTGGGGTAAATATAATCTTGTTGTTTTTAATGCATCTGAGACTCAGTTCTTACACCTATCAACCCGTCAAAATCTTCCACAGGTATACCCACTAATGTTTAATGATATTTAACTTAATCCTGCATCATCCTTGAACATGCCTGGGGTTTCATTTACTCGGGACTTATCTTGGAAAGATCATATTACATCTCTTGTAAAATCTGTTTCCAAGAGATTGGGTGTGCTAAGCCGACTCCGTTCTTTCTTTACTCCATCACAATTTTTTTTTTTTATGCGAGGAAGAAGGAACCAAAGGCCATGAGCCCGCAGTAACAGTTCCCTCCAAGAGAAAAACAAAATACAATAGAGAGCCAAATTCAAGATCCGATCATTTTGAGATGCCTGGACACACTGGGTTTGAAAGACTGGAGATCATAGGCAGCAGGAAATACAGGCAGAGGGAGACAGTTCCAGAGCTGACCTGTTGCATAAATGAAAGACTGGGAGTAACGGTTAACTCTTGCATTAGAGAGCTGGACAGAAAATGGTTGAGAGTTTGCTGCCAGATGGGTGCTACGCGCCCGTCGTAGAGGTGGAGGAATGCAAGCAGACAGTTCGGAGGAGCAGTGACCATTAAAGTAGCGATAGAAAAGAGATGAAGATGTAACAGTGCGGCGAAGAGACAGAGGTTGAAGGGAGTCAGTAAGAGGAGGAGAGTTAATGAGACGAAAAGCCTTTGACTCCACCCTATTGAGAAGAGCTGTATGTGGGGAGCCTCCCCACACATGAGAGTTGTACTCCACACAGGGGCAGATAAACCCCCTGTATAGAGTCAACAATTGTGCAGGGGTAAAGAAAGAGCGGAGTTGGCTTAGCACACCCAATCTCTTGGAAGTAGATTTTACAAGAGATGTTATATGATCTTTCCAAGATAAGTCTCGAGTAAATGAAACCCCAGGCATGTTCAAGGATGATGAAGGATTAAGCTGAATATTATTAAACATTAGTGGGTATACCTGTGGAAGATTTTGTCGGGTTGATAGGTGTAAGAACTGAGTCTTCGATGCATTAAAGACAACCATATTATTTTTACCCCAGTCAGAGATACGAGCCAAGTCAGACATTAGGTGTGCCATAGCCTCATCCCTTGTTTGTTGAAGTAACTGTTGAGATGGGCGTTGCGGGAACCGAATGGAAAGGTGAAGGGTGGAGTCATCAGTGTATGAGTGGATAGGGTTAGATGTACAGCTTAGAATATCATTGATGAATAAAAGGAAGAGAGTTGGTGATAGGACAGAGCCCTGAGGAACACCACTGTTTATAGATCTAGGAGAAGAACGATGGCCGTCTACAACAGCGGCTATAGAACGACCAGAAAGGAAGCTAGCGATGAAGGCACAGAGAGAAGGGTAGAAACCGTAGGAGGGCAGTTTGGAAATTAAAGATTTATGCCAGACTCGATCGAAAGCCTTTGAGATGTCAAGTGCAATGGTAAAGCTTTCGCCAAAGTCCCGAAAGGAGGACGACCAGGAGTCTGAAAGGTAGGTGAGAAGATCACCAGTGGAGCGTCCCTGACGGAACCCATACTGACGATCGGAAAGAAGGATGTGATAGGAAAGATGCCTTAAAATTTTTCTATTAAGAATTGACTCAAAAACTTTTGAAATACAGGACGTTAAAGTAATTGGACGATAGTTGGAGGGTTAGGAGTGGTCACCCTTCTTTGGGACTGGCTGAATGAGAGCAAACTTCTAGCAAGAAGAAAAGGTACAAGTTGACAGACAAAGGCAAAAGAGTTTGCCTAGGCAGGGTGTAAGCACAGAAGCACAGTTCTTGAGAACAACAGGAGGGACCCCATCAGGCCCATATGCCTTGTTAGTACTGAGGCCAGTGATGGCAGAAAATACATCAACTGAAGAAATTTTGATGTCAGCCATGAGGAAGTCAGAGGGGGGAAGTGATGGAGGAACAGCACCGGAATCGTCTAAGGTGGAATTGGAGGAGAAAGTCTGTGTGAAGAGATCTGCTTTATCAGTAGAAGAAATAGCTACAGAACCATCAGAGTAGAAAAGAGAAGGGAAGGATGATGAGGTAAAGTTGTTACTCGTAGAACGATTTTTGGCAAGGTGCCAGAAGGAGAGGGAAGAATTCGAGTTGGAGAGTTGAGAGCATTTAGTATGGATGAAATTATTTTTAGTAGAGCGAAGAACAGACTTAGCTCGATTCCGGGCAGAAACGTAAAGATGATGTGATTCAGGGGTGGGTTGGCTCCGGTACCTTTTGTAGGCCTTCTCCTTGTTGCGGACAGCATTAGAACAAGCGTGATTAAACCAATGCTTTCTTGCGTTAGTCAAAGGATATGAGAAAGGAATGTATGCTTCCATGCCCGAAAGAATAACCTCCGTAATGCGCAAGGCACACTCAGATGGCTCACGGCCATGGAAGCAATAATCATTCCAGGGAAAATCAAAGAAGTACTGCATGAGGGCCTCCCAGTCCGTGGCTCCAAAATGCCACAGACGACGTTTCCCTGGAGGGTCCATAGGCCGTACTGGAGAGATAGGACAGGTTAAGGTAATAAGGTTGTGATCGGAGGAGCCCAACGGAGAGAAAAGATTAACAGAGTAAGCAGAAGGATTAGTTGTGAGGAAGAGGTCAAGTATGTTGGAGCTCTCTCCAAGGCGGTCAGGGATACGGGGATACAGGGATGCATCACAATTGTTGACTCTATACAGGGGTTTTATCTGCCCCTGTGTGGAGTACATCTCTCATGTGTGGGGAGGCTCCCCACATACAGCTCTTCTCAATAGGGTGGAGTCAAAGGCTTTTCGTCTCATTAACTCTCCTCCTCTTACTGACTCCCTTCAACCTCTGTCTCTTCGCCGCATTGTTGCATCTTTATCTCTTTTCTATCGCTACTTTAATGGTCACCACTCCAGTGAACTGTCTGCATGCATTTCTCCACCTCTATGACGGGCGCGTAGCACCCGTCTAGCAGCAAACTCTCATCCCTTTTCTGTCCAACCCTCTAATGCAAGAGTTAACCGTTACTCCCAGTCGTTCATTTATGCAACAGGTCAACTCTGGAACTGTCTCCCTCTGCCTATATTTCCTGCTGCCTATGGTCTCCAGTCTTTCACACTCAGTGTGTCCAGGCATCTCGAAATGAATGGATCTTGAATTTGGCTCTCTCTTCTATTTTGTTTTTCTCTTGGAGGGAACTCTTATTGCGGGCTCATGGCCTTTGATTCCTTCTTCCTCGCATTAAGAAAAAAAAAAGTCTCTGTTTGTCATATCAGTGGAGTTAAGCTGGACCTTGAAAGAATCTGACATGGGGAAGTGAATCCCCACAGTGACTTTTGCCCGTGTCTGTACTCTCTTAGTTTCTTCTCATATGTTGTGTGTCCTAACAATCCAGTCCCTTAACACTTTTCTTCATAATCTATCTGCAGCAATTCACGTCAGGTGGGGTTACTATGTTAAGAATGTTTTGTTCCGTGAGGCTATCATATGCGCACCAACGATGCATTGATTCAGTTCACCATTGCTTCGACTGATGTCAAAAGTGAAGGATGTTTATGTCACCAGACAGTTGCAGGATTAATGTTTTTTACTGCGAGTAACTCTTCATCCTTGTATTTGCACATCACTTTCATTCTCTGAGTGTTCATGATGTCAGCGTATGGTATTTCTAACCATGGACTTACAGTATGCTGCCCCCCTGCCCTACGTCCAGCAATGAAGGGGGCTGGAACCACTTTGTCTCCTACACGATGCAGGACTTTAGTGAAAGGCAAGAGTGGTAGAAATGCGCCGTGGGCAAGGCCGTGAAGAAAAAAGGAAATGTGCTTGGTAAGTCTAGTTAACCAATATTGTAACGCAAAGGCACAGGCGAAGCGAGTGAGGTCCACGTCCGACTTTTTTCGTTGCCCCGGGCGAGCTCTTACAAATCAGCCAAGTGTCTATCTCCCTCTCGTTGCGCTTCACCAACAACTTTCCCCTTCTTCCTCCTCCTCTGCCTCCATTCCCCTTATTATCTCCTCCTCCCCCCTCCTAACATTCTCTCTGGCCTCCCCATTTCTCCTTTCCATTCAGATATACCTCCCTCTTTCCCTCTCTTCGTTTTCCCAACTTCTCCTTAATTCTTCCTCTTCCCCTTCCCTCCTTCATTCTTTTCTGTTTTTCCTTTGTTCTCCCTTTTTCCTCCGTTCCTCTATATTCCTGTTCTTTCCTTTCATATAAATATGCCTAACTCCTCTTCCCCTATCCTCGCTCTGCTCCCCTTTAACTCTCTCCTCATTCTCTCCACCCTTACCCTCCTCTCTTTCTTACCATCCAAATCTACGCCTCCCATTCCTCTCCTCCCTTCGATCCTCATTAAAAAAATAAAAATAACTACATCTTCTCCCGCTCTTCACATCACCGTCTTCCTTCTTCCTCCCACTTTCTGCTCTTCCTCTTTTAACCTCAGCTCCTTCCTTTCCTCCTCTCTCCCATTCTTCCCTTCAAGATTAATCTTTCCTTTTTTATTTGTCGTAAAAAAAAAAAATCTCTGCCCATTTCTCCCTCCCGTTTCCTCTCTTTTTTCTTCCTCCCATTCCCTCTCCTCCTTCCTCCCTTCCTTCCCAAACACACCCTTCGCATTCCCCTACTTCTCCCTCCATCCAAACATTCGTTCTGCACATCTCGTATTCCCCTCTTCCCCATTCTCCTTCTTTCCTACATATTTCTGCCTCCCTAGTCCTTCCAACCCTAGTTTCCCTTCCGCTCCCCTCCTCCTCTTCCAGACAACATTTCTTTATACCCCCCTCCCTCATCCTCATCTTCATCCCTCCCTCCCCCCTATTTCTGGTATCCTTGAAGCATTTCCCACTTCCCCCTCCCCTCCTTCTCCCCATCACTCCCTCCTACTTAGTGTCTTTTCTACATACTCCACTGACCCCTAAATCTACCTTTCTCTTCCTCTTCCGTACTTTCCTTTTTACACATCCTCCCTTCCCATCCTTCCTCATTTACCCCTTCCTACTCTCCTCCTTCCCAGAGTTCTTTCTTCATACCACCATTTCCCCTTTCTCCCTTCATTCACTCGTCCTCCCCTTCCCATTCCCTCAATCCTACCTTCCTCTCTCCATCATCCTTGAACATGCTTGGGGTTTCATTCACTCGGGATTTATCTAGGAAAGATTATATTACATCTCTTGTAAAATCAGCTACCAAGAGATTAGGTGTGTTAAGCCGTCTCCGTACCTTCTTTACCCCTGCACAGTTGTTGACTTTATACACGGGTTTTATTCGCCCCTGTGTAGAGTACAACTCTCACGTGTGGGGAGGCTCCCCACATACAGCTCTTCTCAGCAAGGTGGAGTCAAAGGCATTTCGTCTCATTAACTCTCCTTCTCTTACTGGCTCCCTTCAACCTTTGTCTCCTCGCCGCACCGTTGCTTCTTTATCTCATTTCTATTGCTACTTTCATGGTCACTGCTCTTCTGAACTGTCTGCTTGCATCCCTCCACCTCTACAACGGGCGCGTAGCACCCGTCTAGCAACAAACTCTCATCCCTTTTCTGTCCAACTCTCTAATGCAAGAGTTCACCGTTACTCCCAGTTCTTCGTATTTGCAACAGGTCAATTCTGGAACTGTCTCACTCTGTGTGTATTCCCGGCTTCCTATGATCTCCAGTCTTTCAAACGCAGTGTGTCCAGTCTTTCAAACGCAGTGTGTCCAGGCATCTTGAATTTGGCTCACTTTTGTATGGTTTTTGTTTTTATCTTGGAAGGAACTGTTTGCGAGCTCCTAGCCTTTGGTTCCTTCTTATTCGCATAAAAAAAATATATATATCCCCTCTTGTTTTCTTCATATATTCCTCCACCTTTCGCCATTCCTTCTTTGTTCTATTCATCCGTCTTTCTCATATTCCTTTCTTTTTTCCCCCAATTCTTCCCACCTTCCTTTTGGCATATCCCCTTTTTTATGTTCTCCTTGACTCTGTTTCTCTCATCCTCCCCATCTCCCATCATTCTTCCCTTTTTCCTATACTCTCTCCCCCCTCCCATTTCCTTCCCCTCCCTCCGACTTGCCTTTCTGTATACTACCTTTTATCATTTTCCCCTTCTCTCTCTCTCTCTCTCTCTCTCTCCCTTTTCCCTTTTTTTTTTCCATTGTCTCTCCCCTCCCCTTCTCTTTCCGTTCCCCTCCACTCCCCTCCTGTCCACCGTCCTTTCTGCATTCCCCCTTTTTAAATTTTTCCCCTTGCCTCTATTCACTGTCCCTTGCTCTCCCTTCCGCTCAGCAAACACCAATATTGACCCTATTCTTGTGCAGGATAGACGGTCGTTCGTCACAAAGTACCCGCTGGCTCCAAATTCCGTCAGCTTCGGCCAATCAAAGTCGAGAAGTGGGCTTCAAAGTTAAAAGGGTGGTTGAGAGAGAGAGAGAGAGAGAGAATAATGCAAGCGTGAGTAACTGGGGTTTATATAAATAGATAGATAGATATAGATATAGATATATAGATATAGATAGATAGGTGTGTGTGTGTGTGTGTGTGTGTGTGTGTGTGTGTGTGTGTGTGTGTGTGTGTGTGTGTGTGTGTGCATAATGGCAGGCGATTACCTTTGTCACGTTTAGGCATGATGGGAACCCCAATAACCACATCCCCCGGGCGGGAGGGGGTCGGTCCCAAGGGGGGACCAAGTCATTTTTTTTTTTTTCTAATCAACGAACATGACATTTTGTACAAAGGCAGATTTTTACTTGGGCAACGCTTAAGGCAGGGTGAGATCCTCAGACCCCCACCCACGGGGCGGGCGACCCCATAGGGTCCCGGCTAAAGCCTTCATGCACGGTTGAAGTTTTTAACCTAGAAATACGGAACTGTTGCATGCTGGCAGAATTTCACTCTGGCCACGTTTTAGTTAGGATGGGACGCCTGATGGCCACCCGCCTGGAGGGGTGGTGGGCAACGTCATAGTTTTTACCTAGGCACGAGAGATGTTGGCATAGTAATAGACTTTTCACTTAGACCAGAGTTTTTACTGGATGGATTCGCCCATCCACATCCCCCGTAAGTATTCATTTCTTCTCTTACAATATTGCAGGGGTGGGTGCTGCTATCAAAGGTGTCCTTTGTTTTGTTACTTTACAGGAGAAGTCTGTAAATATAAGGGTCAATGAAAGCTATACAGAAACTTAGCTCGATGAGCTTTTCTAACACTGGGAGCTTTTCTAACACTGAATAAAATCGTCTAGCTATACTGAAAATACAAAAACGTAATCGTAGTTAAGACGTTACCATCCCAGGTGACAGTTCTGCAGACATACTTTCCTATTTCATGATATTTCAAAGGATTATTCTCTTCCCAATACTTGGCAGGGATTTTCATTTAGCTGCTCATTTCTCGTTGGTTAACGGTGAAAAGATAATTCGGTTTTACGTCCACTTCAATAAAATTCAAGACCAACATCTTATTCTATGGTTAACATTATGTTGCAGCTCAGCATACAAGATGGAGAGATAGTAATTTTAGTACAAGTGTATAGCCTCTCATTGTCAGGATAGCTTATTCCATTTAATACCGGACGATTTTATTAAGCCGATAGTTTGCATACGAACTTTCTAGCGCTGATACTCTCATCATTAACTATTTCACGACAGGAACAACTTTTTAAAGCTTTAACGTCGGCTTCCCTTAAAATAGCAATATATCTTGAATGATTAGTTCTAATAGTGCATTATCACCAGAAGTTGGTACAAGACACTAATAAGATCTATGGAAAGAACATAACGCCGCAGTCCTGTCATATTCCTCTACTGGGCTACATGAAATAAGCTTTAAAGGACGAAAATCTTGGTGAAGGTAAGGCAGAAGACCTATAGTATTTTTTTCCAGTTAATGTCAGATAATTTTATTCAGCTGACAGCGCATTACAGGAGCTGAGGAAGTTAAAGTAGACAGAATATGATGCTTATTTTCATATCAGCTCCGCACAGCAAATATGCTTCCCCAAAAAGTAAAAAGAAGGCGATGCTGCCTTGTGACTGCTTGGGAAGGTGCACCTTCACAGAATCTGATAATTTATGAGATCATCTGTATTATCATACACAATATTTTTTCCTTCCATTCCTGGCCTATTAGAGAAAAATGCTATTTGCGATATTTTTTGTTTTACCAAAGAAAGGAAAGTTCAGGTACTTTTATTTCCCTCTTAGATTAATGAACTATTTACTTACTTAGAAAACGAGGATTCCTGGTACAGTTCGGTGGCGCTGCAATGAACGTCCCGTGAAACTTCCATTGTCAGGGCCGTTTCTTGCTATAGGCGAAGTATGCGGTTGCCTAGGGCCCCCGATGCCACTAGGGGGCCCCCAGGCTGCCAATATTAGCTTTTTAAGAAATTAAAATATGTGTAAAGTGACTCGAGGTTGTGGTGCTTGGCTATTTCTTGGCTGTCTTGGCTTTTGTTCACGCCTTTTCGTCTGGCATCCCTGGTCTAAGATAGGGGGCCCCCAAACAGCATTCTGCCTAGGGCCCCCAAAAGGCTAGAAACAGCCCTGTCCATTGTTATCCAATATTCGGCATTTTTTCTCGATCTTCTTATACAACGGAATGAAGATTTTCCCCTTGAAACTCCTGCTTGTCTGGTACGTATAGTCCTCGCCCTCCGACTGGCTCAGGAGCAAAGAAATGACGGTGGGAAATGAAGATGGGAGATCAGTAGAGGAAGGGACTGTGCAAGAGATGAGAGTAGAGGTGAAGAGTGGTAGTGGGAACTGGCGAAGTAATTAGAAAGAGATGGTAGAGTAGTACATCGGAAGAGAGGGAGGTCAGGAAGAAGAAACAAGAGCTGAGAGGGAAGGGGTGAAGGTGGCGGCGGTATCAGAAAGAAAACAAAGCTGAGAAAGAAGAAAAGGCGCATTCTCTCTGGCTAATAAGAATTCTTAACACCTCATCCTCACCAGTTCATTTTTGCACAGGACAAGTTTGATGGGCTTCGTGCGGAGGAGTGTATGACAAAGGTTTGGCGCCCCCTTTTCATTAACTTTTTAGTCATCGGATTAACTGTGATTGGATGATAATGTCTGTTAGGTAGAGTCAGGATTCTGAGGGTTTGAATGGTGAGTGAATGCGTGTGTGGCCCATTTCACTGCATATGTTTTTAGAATAGGTCTCCCACAACCATGCTTTTTTTTTCCTTGCTTTCTAGGCCCAATCTCACCTTACTTTGGGTGGGATAGAGAGGTAGGTTGATGATGGCGATGAGGAGGGCGTTCTTTATGCAGTCTGTGTCGGTATAAACTTGACATAAATACCATACTAGAGAATAATTACGTGTCATGATAAAGAGAAGTCGCTAGGAAGTAAGATTTCGAAAGCTTCCAAACCCCACGTGGGCATGATCCCGTGCCGCCAGGATTCCAGTAGAGATCCCTAGAGTGGAAAATAAGAGAGCCGTAGAGCGGGGCCGGAATACTAATGCCGTTTTGGGAGGAGAGTCAGAGGGCCATGGAAGTCATCTGGGGCACGTAAATAGAATTCCAAAGAAACCATTTTCTGGACTTGCTAAGAAAAAGTTTACGACCTGAAGAAATAGGGGCGGGACGCAGATAGGCAAGAAGAGTATTATGAAGGAGTCTTGGAGAGTAGTCGAGCGCAGCTAAGGTGAGGCAGGGGAGAGGAAGGAGATGATGGAGGAGGAAAGGGAAGGCGAGGAAAGAGGACACAGTAAAAAGTGGGAAGGCAAGGAAGAGGAAGAAAGGAAATTAAAATTGGAAATGGAGATATAAGGAAGGAAAAATAAGATAGAACAAGTACGATATGGAGGAGAAGAAGTGATAAACAAAGAAAGATAAGGAGGAAGAGAGGGGGAAAAAAGGTATGATAATAGCAGAACGGGCCAGTAGAGGAAAGATGGAGAGGTAGCGGAGGGAAGATAACGGAGAGGAATAGAGGAAATAGGAAATTAAGGAAGAGGACGAAATATGCAGAAGGAAGATAAGGAAAAACATTCAGAAAATGGAGAAGTGTGGCAAGGTAGTGACGGCAGCTGAAAGAGGTTGATAAAGGAAAAAGGCGTGGTAAACAAGGAAAAGATAAAAATGAGGAAGAAATGAAATGGGGGACAAGAAAAGAAACGACGGCATAAAGATGACAGGAAAGGAAAATGCAAAGAGGTCATCGAGGCGTGAGAATAGCCAGAGCAGCAAAATGGGGCTGGGAAGTAGTGGATGATAAGGAAGACAGCAGGAAGGGGATGAAGGGTTTAAATGGTTTCGGAATGGGAAAGAGTCAGGAGGAAAGAAGGTAAAAGCATGTAAAAACATGAAAGAGTCGGAAAGGAAAGGGAATTAAGAGCGGAAGAGAACTGGGTCGGATGGAGTAGAGATAAGGACTGAGCAGGAAACAAACAAGGGGAGAACGAAGGAATAATGAAGTAACCGTAAAACATAGGAAAGCCATTTGACGCCGGACTGAGTAACTACTGCTCATCCACCTTAGTCTTCTCATGGTTGTGATAATTATAATTTTACTCCGGCTAACAACAGACGTTTTGGAGAGACTTTTAATAGTCACATTAAACCCTGTCGTGGTCAGGACAACTCTGGTACTGTATTTCGGCTAACACAAGATGGCTTTATTTGTCTGAGAGCGAGTCCTAGGAGCCTCAGATTGTTAACCTGGCAGAAATTTCCATCTTTTGGACGACTATATCCCGTAGTTCCGTCAGTGATAGAAAAAGACGCTTCTATCAACTCCATATTCTTGCCATCGTTACTGGAGAGGGGTTTCACGCCGTGGCACTGACAGGGAATATGAGTTTCCTTCATCCCGCACCCTCTCCACTGAAAGGAGGATGGCGAACTGCAAAGGGAAAACTTATGAATGCAGCCCACTAGTTTCAAGTAAATGTAAGTCTGGGACAACAGTAACAACAGCGGCAGCAACAACAACAGCAATATCCTTTTCATAACAGTATTTCCATACAAGCACTTTATTCTAGTTTTAAGATTTTGTTACAGACCAACATGCAAGATGAATATTTTATGGAAGGTTAAAGTGGACAGTGTGTAGCCAGAAAATTGCAAAAGAAAATGTCAATAGTTATCATGGGATGATCAAAACCCGGAGGAATTTCGAGTTACTTAAGAGATTACAAGTTTGGAAATTCTGGATGTGTTTGTACGACGTTTTGTTTTTTTTCCAGCAACTTTGTCACGAGACTCAAACTTCGACAGACTCACTGCCAATGTTCTGGACTAGTAAACAAGAGTATAACGGAATGTTTGTGCACGCACACATGCACAGATACAAATACATCTTATACTTACCCGCAAACACATAGCACAACTCAACAAAACACACACACACACACACACACACACACACACACACACACACACACACACACACACACGTGGACGGTTGTAAACAAAGCGCTAAAAATGTCCCAAGTTTGATGAGTCATCGGCCAGATATATGATATTTGTGTATACAAGTTTAATTGGATTCCACTATCCATGAGTGAGCTCGTCATCCCACTTATGACCAGTTGTCAGTGTGTGATGGCGAGATGGAGTGTGTAGGTGAGGGACGGGGCTGAGAGGGTGAAGTGCAAGGGTGGGATGGAGTGTGCGGGGGTGAAGGAGCGGGTAAAGTAAAGAGTAAATTGTTGGGGTAAAAGAGGGGGTACAGTGGGGGATGGTGAGGGAGAAGATAGAGTGTATGTGGATGAGTCAGGCTGCCGTTTCGTGGAAATCGTCTGCTAATGGGGAAACACAAATGAACGACGGACCCACACGATGTAGAGGGACGTCTTCCACACCACTGAGGAAAATTTCCACGCTACCCATTATTGTGCTATAAAGGAGATCTTGACATGAGTAGGGGGCGTTAACAAATGTTGTTATTTGTATCTACCATTGTTATATGATTGAAAATGTATCGGTCGTGGACCACTGTCTACCTGCACCCGGCCGGCAGTATCGTTGCTAATATATTATTTAGTAATTATTTACAAGGCAAATGCCAAAGCCTGGAGTCATACTTAAAAGTGTTCATGGACAGCAAAAGGATTTCTCAGTAAATCATGAATTGTTGAACTGCGAAACAGTTTGGCATAGTATACTGGACAGCAATGACTTTACGAATAATATATAATCTATAATGGGAATGCCAAAACAGCTACTTTATTACTGACTGTGGATAAACTGATGCAAACATGTGGTTGGTTGCCAGTGTATATTCTCGTATCGTGCAGGGATAGTTTCTACTTATTATCTGTTGGATGTGAATGTATCTTGTTTCGATACTTTTTAGCATGTAATATAGACTTATTTTGGTATATTAGCCTTTTAACTTCCATGCACATCAATCAGGATATGTTTAACTTCATTATTCATACCTTCTCTTGCAATAATCATGTCTGCTATTGTATTTGTATCGACATCACATTTCTATCATCCTGGCCACTAAACAAGAAAGTGTGGAATAATGACGTCAGAACCGTTGTGGATTTACGGCACCGCTGGATGAGAGGGGAAGACTGTCACTACAGGGGCATGGTGAAGCTGGGAATGAATTGTGGTGGGGATAAGGGAGGTGGTAGAGCAAAGGTCTTTTTTTTTTTTAAATTACATCTTTTTATTTTCTTGTATGTTGCTCAGACAAAATATGTTAACTGTGTGTGAGGGAAAGGGTAAGCACATTGGACTATATCTTAAGTGGCCTGAGAGACTTGATAACAACACCTTCTCAGCAATTTATTGAATTCATCTTGTTAGCCTGTTATACATTACCGAAAGAAACTATGTCCACACACACACACACACACACACACACACACACACATATATATATATATATATATATATATATATATATATATATATATATATATATATATATATATATATATATATATATATATACATATATATATATATATATATTTATATATATATATACACACAAATATGAAGGTGCAATATGCAACATAAATGTCTTTGTAAATAATGCTAAAAAGTTTCATCAGAACAAAGCCCTAAAGCAGTGTGTAGTGTTGTGGGTCCATTTTCATGAACTTTCTGGAACCTAAGTTCCCTATTTTATATTTTATTATATTTCCTACAAGTGCTAAACACTTCAAATGAAGACTGGTGTGAATCCTGAAACTGCAAAGCACTGACAGGAAAGATTCACAATAATAATAATAATAATAATAAACTGTTGTGAAAGATATTTCATTAAGAAAAGTGGCTCTATCCTTTATGAAAGCAGACAGCCATGGTGGCGAATCAGAATGAGCTTATTTGCTGTTCCACTTCATCTGTTTCACACTTAGCGTTGATTTGCAAGCCCAGTAAAATGCCTTTGACGGCGAAATACGAGCGAAGCCATTTAAATCTGAAATCATTGGAATGTCACCTTACACCCTGAGGATGCCTAGAGTATATTGATGGCTATCAGCCTACCAAGTTTCATGACTTTATGACAAACTGTCTGACATGTGGCCCTCTTTTGAAGATTTTCAACATACTGCACTTGGTGCGTGTCACGTGCCACGTGCACCTCCTGGGTGTGATGGAATCTGTCAAAAACAAATCTTAAAGAACTGGGCTATCATATGGTGCAAACCACCCAGTGACTGGCCCTGTGGTTGCTGAGATAGCTTCTCAAAGGCATCACGATCGGGCCGGGCCGGGTCGGGCTGTGCTGGGTTGGGCCGGGCTGGGCAGCACATACGTGAGAAAATGCCACTACTTGACGATAGACTCGCGAGGGCTTCGCCCTAGCTCATAAACAGTGTCAGAGCATGGTTTCAGTGCATGATATTAACGCCAAGCTCGGACACTGACCATGAACACGATACTCTATGACAGATTCTAGTATACAGTTAGAGCCTGAACACAGAGTCACTACCATACTTCCAGTCCATGCTCCAACATCAGTCATGTAAACCAGCCCCAACGTTGGCCTACGTCCATCATTAACATCACTTAAACATTAACCCCATCAGCCCGAGCATGTCATTGTTATTTTCTTTGTGCTGCCACTAGATTATTTGATTTTGCATAAGATAGTATTCGAATCGTAAAGAGGTCAGCGATGGTTATATCTCATTCCCCTACCTCGAAAAGATTTCTCCTAAAGTGAATAAATTCCGTTGTCTGGATATAACAATAATAACAAACAAGCCAGTAGGCGACGATGGCCAGCTCTAAACAGGCCAAACTTTGGCCCACCCGAGGTACAAATTATAGGTGGCATTGCCAGTGACCGGATGTGAGTTTCGACACTAAAAGTCATTTCTATATGGAGGTACTCCAGTGCAACATTCCACCCAAGAATCATGGCCCTGGCTTAACAATCTTCGGAGCCTCAGCATTTCATGTGACCAAGGTCGCAATTTTAACACTTTTCATATTTCCTGCACTTGATGACCTTTGACCCGTGGCCTGATTGATATAGGTCATGCTTTACGAAGCACATCTGTGGTATTCATCAACGTCTATAAGCATGCAAAGTTTCATTCGATTCCATCCACCCACTGTGGAGCTAGGAAACTTGAAATTCACGAAATGGCCCACAAGAGGTACAACTTCTGGGTGGCCCTGCCAGTGACTGGAAGTGAATTTCAGTGTTAAATGCTATTTTTATATGGAGGTACTTCAGTGCAACTTTACACCCAAGAACCATGGCCCTGGCTTAATAATCTTCGAAGACCTAGCATTTTGCAGGAGCATAGTCATGGTTTTAGTTATTTTCAGTGTTTTCCCGTTCGATGACCTTTGACCCCTGCCCTGTTCAATGTAGCACATAGGTGAACAATGGAAAGTCATAGTGCTAGTCATTGTCTATGAGCAGGCAAACTTTCGTTCAATTCCCCTGAGCCAGTGAGGAACTAGGGGGGCATTTTTGAAAACCGGTGCTGTTTGCAATGGATGCTGAGGCCAATCTTCACAGGGTTGCCGTTCGAACACTAGAGGAGAGGAAAATGGATGGCAGACTTTCGATAGGGAATGACCTCAAGACTATGCCTAAAGAAGTCACAGTTTTCTGTGCCCACTAGTAATGCTGCTACAGCTCAAACGTGAAAAGCAAGAAAAAAGTGGCATCTCGGCCGTTGCTAGGCAAAGTAGTTGCCTAGGAACCAAAACCTTGAGGACACAGCTAGGTCATAGGCTGGTTACTGTGTCCAATTTTGGTAAGAATCGGTTAATTCTGAAGGGTAGAAGTGCCGGCCACAATTAAAAGAGAAACCAAGCCAGAAAACACGGCTGACAATAAGGACAGCATGAGCTGGCCAATAATACGCCATCCACTTGAAGGGATAAAATGTCAAAAGAATTCTCTCTGAGCAGAAAAACAAACTGTAGTGGAGGAAACTGAAAAGCAGAGAAGGGGATAATACTAAGCACACACTTTCACCTAACTGTACAATAAGGGAATCAACTACCTTTCCAGTCTTGTCCAAAGATTATTGAAATCATCTGGTGGTAGCGACGATAGAATATAAAGCAGGTAATAGGAGCGAATGAGTTGAAGAGACTAATGCCTATATTCAAAGGGGTGGAGAAGGAAAGGTGATTTGGGGTGGGTGGGTCAGATTCTGAAGTTTTATTAGTAATGTTGTAGTGATGTACGGTCAGAGACAAAATTTTGCTGACTATTGCTGTGAGGCTACTTACATTTAGAACATTTTGTAAAGCTTCTGCCCTGAAGTACCCCATCAAAGAGAATTATCTATGGCTAGTGAAGATCACCAACCCTGTCACAGACTAGGAATATAAACCTCCAGAGGAAACTGAGAACAAGAAGAGGTAAACTGTTAGGGTAACTATTTTCCCCGATTGTACAATAAGAGAAGTGGCTATCTTTCCTGTTCCTTCTGAAGAATATATAGAACTGGCGAAACACAATGAAACTCTCATCTCTACTAGGGCGTGTTTCAGATGGTCTGATTTTTCCGCTATGTATTCATTAATCTTTGGGAATATTTTTGTGTGTCTTTCTATTCATATAGGGAAACAATCATCTTCCCTTTTCCCACTTCTGCCCAATGAGTATAAGATAGAGAGACATAACGGAAGTCTTCACTCCTTTCTCTCTCTCTTGCTTGGGGTACTAGATCGTATTCTAAATGGTTTTGGAGACTTTGTAATACCTAGTCCTTTGTGAATTTTTTCCTTCATAATTACACCCGAAAGTTTTCAAACATGTATGTGCAAACTACGTCGATACTAATATGATATAAATGGCATACAAGAGAATATCAAGATGTAACGTGCAAAAAGAAATCGCCAAGGAACAGGTACTACGAGGCCTGTTATGACACCTACAGTACGACCCACTTTGCTGGGGTCTCAAGTTATGTTCACTATCGAACATGTGCCTCCTGGTTTTGCCAAGGTAAGCAAGATACTGTCAAGAAGGGAAAGTCACTATAATGAAACAGCGGTAAAATTAATCAAAATTTAGTCTTCAGTGGTTGGACACCAGATATGTCAGCAAATGCCATCGACATCTCTGAGGCAACTGTAGTAAATAATCATAAATTATATACTAAGACGTCAATAGCAAGTTTTCGCACCGTCCCACTACCATATAGTCCGTCTGCTTAAACCTGGAAAAGATTTCATCCTTATCCAGTATACTTCCCATAGATCGTGGCACCATGGTAGTGATTTTTTTTTTTCATAAACGTTGTTCATAAACACTGTCATAATCTAGTGGTAACCGCTTGTTAAAGCTCAGCAATCAAGACGGTGCTGTGACAGTTTTAGACAAAGTTAATATGGACAGAGTCTAAGCAAACTCCCCATTTTCCTAACTGCATCATGTTGGCTTAGGATATTAGCTGAGAACATACGCAGTTTCCGGTGCTGATTTATTAATTCTCTTCTTTCGTCAGGGTACACAGGAGCAGTAGGCTACAGTAGGGGATAGTAGACAAACGAAAACAATGGGGAAATGAAACAAATTTCTTTCCTCCTCAGTTGTTAGAAACTATAATTCCCTGAAAACCAAATTCAACAAAGAAATACAGCATTCAATTGCCAGAAAAAATAAATTCCATGGAAGCCGAGAGTAAACATGAATGAACCAACGAAATGGACATCAAACCTTGACTCTACGAGTAGCGTAAGTAACAAGTTTTCAGACCCACAGTCTAGGCACACTCTTCGTTATATTTACTGCACCATGTTTCCACGTTGTATAGCCTACTCGTATGTAGCCTCATGCAATCTCCAGTACCGACATATTTCCTTTCTTGTTTTGCCAGAGCACATAGAGAGCTCAGGTCGGTCCCCCTCTTGTCCCTGTAAAAATATCAGCACATAAGTTTTAGCTCTGGTCCCCACAACCTGCCTGAGGCACAAATATCCATACTGTAGGTGAGTTGGGCAATTTTCTTTTTCCAGGAAGGTCTAAGACAGGTTAAGTTAGGTTAGGTTAGGTTAGGTAAGGTTCGATTAGACTAAGCTATCAGGCTAAAGCCCGTGTCCCATATTCAAGTTAATCTTCGAGAATGGACCCGATCACCACAATCTTACCCTCGAGGTATGATCTTGGCGAAATGCCACGATCATACCTCAAACGGTAGGCCTAAATGGCCATTTCACGACACAATCACGTTAGTGCTAAGACACACAAAGAACCTGCTACAACCAAGGCCCATAACACCAAAAGGTCAACTCAGTAGCCAGAGTATGCATGTAGGCGGCGTTTGGGTTGGGCAAGCCGTGACGTTGCGGATAGGACTCGAGTGGCCATGAGAGTGGCCAGATGTCACCGTCTCTCTCTCTCTCTCTCTCTCTCTCTCTCTCTCTCTCTCCACTATTGAGTATTTTTCCACTACTCGTCTTTTTTTTTTTTTTCCCATTACCTAAACCTTTTTCCACACTCCTACTGCTCGTTGTTGCTGTAATCATGGTTGTAATGAAGCAGTTAACAATCATGAATAATCGTGAAATTATTGTTCTTGTCAGGAGATCGTCATTAAGGAATACATTTTCCCAATTTACTGAGGTGTTTTATATACTATATACAGTATATATATATATATATATATATATATATATATATATATATATATATATATATATATATATATATATATTTATATATATATATATATATATATATATATATATATATATATATATATATATATATATATATATATATATATATCAACCATAACTAGTCCACTGCTGAACAAAGGCCTCCCCCAACCTTTTCCACGAATTCCTTGACTGAGCCAATTTTTGCCACGTTTTCCCTACAAATTTCTCTATCTCATCTCTCCATCTCCTGTCTGACCTTTTTCTGCCACGCTTGCAATCTCTTGGTGTCCAGTCAGTCAGCCTCTTGCTCCATTGGTTAGCCCTTATTCTTGCTATATGGTCTGCCCACCTCCATATCTGTTCTTTTATAACTTCTATAATATCTTTGACTTTAGTCTGCTCTCTCACCCAAGTTGATCTTTTCCTGTCTCAAAAATATTCCCAACATTTACCTTCCCATTGCTTTCTGAGAACGGATTAGTTTATTTTCCATTGATTTTGTCAGTTTCCAGGTCTCACAACCATACGTCATAGCTGGAATTATACATTTGTTATATAATTTTCGTTTCATACAAACTGGCAAGCTACTTTTCATAATGTCTCTATGTTTACCGAAAGCTTTCCATCGAATTGTAATGCGTCTTTTTATTTCGCTATCATGATCTTTCGTTAATTTTAGTATTTATCCCAAGTAGTTGTACTCTTCAACTTCTTCAAGAATTTCATCGCTTATTCTGATGACGCTCTTTGGTGTTTGAGGATTAAACATTACTTTAGTTTTACTCCGGTTCATCTTCAGTCCTACTTTCAGACTTTCTCTGTTCAGGTCATTTAACATTTCCTGCAATGCCTCCGCTGTTTCTGAGATCAGGACAATGTCATCTGCATTTCTTAAATGGTTTAGCTTTTCTCTATCTATGTTCACTCCTTTGTTTTTCCCAGTCTAACTTTCTGAAAATACACTCTAGGCATGCTGTAAATAATTTTGGTGAATTTGTATCTCCCTGACGCACACCCTTCCCAATCTTAATTTTTTCCGAGTCCTTATGTAATTTAACTGTAGCAGTTCCCTCTTTATATATGTTTTCGAGCAGTTTTACGAAGTTCTCATTCACTCCTTGTTCTCGTAATTAATTTTTAATTGCTATGTGCTCCACTGAATCAAAGGCTTTTCGTAATCGGTGCGTAATCGTAATCGTATATAGGAGGGTGGAGTATAGTGATATGACTTTTTTACTGTATGGTTATAGTTTTTATCGATTGTAAATATGTATATATTGTACCATTAATTAGGGTTGACAGTTGACGTATTTGAAATAGTTCCTGCTTCCGACTGATCTATTTCTAATATTGATGTTCCCTACATTTAATCCCGTTCCTCGCCTGACAGTCACCAGCTGATGAGTGCAACTGTGCAATATAGAAAGGTACTAGGCATTTACAGTCGATGGTTGTTCTGCTGGGTGAGTACCTTCAGTTTTGTATATATGCAAATTCTTTATTGCATCTTGTAACAGTTATCGAAATTAGGATCGACAGTTGACGTACATGGAATAGTTCCTGACTCTTCTGGTTCTCCTTCTTATATTGATGTATCCTATATTATTGTCTGCCTCCACTGACAGTCAGCAGGTGATGAGTGCAGGTGTATAATGTAGAAAGGCATTACATATCTGCAGTCGATGGTGTTCTCTTGGTCGAAGTATTTTTACAATTAGCGTAGATTTAGATATTTGTATATTTAGGATTTAGTTTACGATAGCGATTTGTCTGTTGGGTTATTAGTTTAGCGTATTTATTACAGGTATTTTTTCCCTATTAAACAATGTAAAATAATACTGTAATTATATAAAAGAGAATATAAAAAAATAAAAATAATAAAACATTAAAAAATAATATATATATATATATATATATATATATATATATATATATATATATATATATATATATATATATATGTGAGGCGCTTAGTTCATTACCGGGGTAAGCGCCAAAAGTACGAAACGCCAGAAAATGAGTTTAAAGTCTGGCAACTTGAAAACTTTGATATCTCGGTAATCGCTTGTGTTATTTTCATGTTTTTTTTTTTTTTTTTAATGTAGCGTATGGTATTTTCTTTATTGCAATAACCACTGTTTTGCTCTATCTGTCATTAATCATGATGATATCGTGTGAAGAAGTAAAATTTTGCCCCCCACTGCTGGACCGATCGGCCAAGGAAATATTTTTATCCTACTAACAACTAGAGCAATACATCATAAGATGTCAATAATATATTAGCATAATGTCCCAGAGTGTCATACTGTGGAATAAAATCAAAGTTCTATGACATAAATATTATTAATCTCACAATAATAGCAGTTGAAAGGTCGGAAACTTTGTGCGTGTTTTTCTCGGAGTTTTTAACCACCAATAAACACGAACCACATCACAAACATCAAGAAAAACATAATAAATTATTATATTGCTGATAATAATGTAGAAGTAAAACAGCATTCAATGAGGACATTATTAGAAAACCCCTGTAACCTGAATGATAAAAAAAAAATGAACCCATAACATAAAAAAAAAAATAAATAAATAAAACACTGCCACGAGTACAAGTAATTTCACAAAGACAATGGCAATAATAATAATAGTAATAATGGTTAAAAAATATAATAATAATAACAATGAGAAAGCAGCAAGTTACTATGCACTACAGCTGCTGGTGGGAGTAGTGTCAAGTGTCAGCTTATTGGCTAGCTGCAGTGCAACCCGACTATCTGATTGGCCAGCTTCAAGGGGGAAAAGGAAAGTGGCTGGGATATAGCCTGGTAATGCTCTCACATTCGCTTCAACACCACGGGGAGTCGACATAAGAAACATAGGAAAAGCAGAACTCATAGGAAAAGTGACCATACAGCTGGCAGAATTCTGGACCCAGTTGCCCGCCTTGAGCACTGGTGCAGAACCAGACTGTTTTTTTTGCTGCGTGGCGCGACGGCGCAACACACATGTCTACTTAACCAGGATTTTGACCCCTTTGTAGGTTGTTTCTTAGCACTTTTATACTTCCAACTTATAAAGGGATGGTTTAGCTACTTGTTGGTGCGTGTAGGTGCTTGGCGGCCATTTTGGCGCTTAGCCTGGTAATGAACTCAGCGCCTCATATATAGATAGATAGATAGAGAGAGAGAGAGAGATATCTCATCGGCCGTTTGAGTGTCCACTGCAGGACAGGCCTATCCCGACCTAAGTGGGGACGATACAGCCAATGTATCTCTCAAGTGGCTTAGGCTGTCTGGAAGAGATTGTATGTAGGGTGAGAAGTGCTTGTAAGTGTAATTGTAATGCTGGAGTGGCTTTAGGAGTGTGTAGTCTCTGAGAACCAAGTGTAATTGGCCCTCTCAAGCCGATTGGATGCAAGCATACTTTATAGTATGTGACACTGGTTCAGCCACAGCACCCCTTATGTCCGCCTAGCAATATGTGGCCAGAAGAACGCTCCAAACGTTTATTACCCTGGCAGGGCGCGAACCCTCGTTCTTCAGTGTACGAAAATGCACACTTTACCATTGTACCACAGAGGCTCCATATATATATATATATATATATATATATATATATATATATATATATATATATATCTATATATATATAATATAATATATGTACGGGTGTATGTATTTGTGTATGAAAGTGTGTTTGTATATATGCAAGAATGTGTGTGTATGTGTCTGTATGTACGTATATATATGTTTTTATATATACTGTATGTATATATGTGTATATGTATATACATATATACATATATGGCCTTAATGACCAGGGGCTTCGGCTCCAATGGTCGATAGGCCATTGATTAAAAAAAAAAAAAAAGCAGGTGTCAATTGCCAAGCGTAAGTGATTGCTACGACACGTCAAGTCACACCTAGGACAAATGACGTTACCGTCACGACGTGTCACGTTCTCCTCCTTGTCGGCGCCCACGCCAACAATTGAACATTCCAAAAATTGTTGTAGCGGCCAGGAACCGCGAGGAATGACCAAGTTCTTCACGTCATCGTTACGTCATCGCTAAGTCACGCCACGTTACTCATGTCGACATGCGGCGACACACGAAGACATGAAGATCGTGGTGTGTCGTGGGAAAGTTCCTGACAATGGGATATAGGGTTAAGGCTAGGGTAAGGTAGGTTTGGTGTTTATATTAGACCTACAAACTAAAGTTAGGTTAAGTCGCTAGATTTAGACTAGGTTAGTTCAGATTTAGTGATAAAATAATGTTAGGTTTTAGGCTAGGAAACATCTCTTGATGCTGAAAGAGCTTAGAATGCAATACGGAAATAAGTGCTTGGAACCCTGCACAATAAGCCTGGGTAGGTTTGAACATTGTAGGGAACTTGAAGGAGATGAATCATGACACTACGATTGGAGAATTGTTAGTAATCATAACTTCCTACATTACTGAGGGAAGTTTTATTATTCTTGTCAATATAGTCATTATAGAATGTATGACTCCTTCATTCCCATGATATAAATGTTTCATTTCTTTTTGATTCTTGGTACCTTCACTCGACTTCATTCAGTTTACGAGGGATTTCGTATGGCAGGTGCTAGATATAGCCTTCATTAACCCCTCCAGTATGAGAGAGCTTTTCTTAGTTTATAAACTCGTCTGGAGATAGCAGGAATAGGGCAGCAAAATCTAGAAGGTGTTTGCTCTTTCAGCCCGAGGAGATATTTACAATTCCATATTTCCTGTTACCACATTATTTTACTCAGGTGGAGAGAGCATCCTAGTAGAGAAGGGCATTTATTTATTTATTCATTTTTTTAACGTTTCCGACTCTGGGCAAAGGCTTCAGGGCCTATTCCCAAGTCTCAGTAGTCCTCTTTGGGGACCAGTAGTCCTCCTACATCTCCACATGTCACCACTTCGGTGCTAACACCCACCGTCGATATTGAATACATGCTAGGGTTGTCTCATACAGGACTGGTGTATTGGTATTAGCGGTGGTACTTTTACGACATGTCGGCGGCTATTCACTAATTCCTGTATATGAAAAAAAAAAATCTCCCTGGGCGAATAAAGCAATCGGACATTAGCAAGAAAAAGATGTACTGAGAAGAGGAAGGAATAATGTCACTGCCAGGTAGGTTAGCACAGTTTCGACAATAATTCGAGTATACACGATGCGAACAAACTTCTGTAAGACCTACAGTGAGTGAGGAACTGACGATACATTTTACGTGTCTGAAATTAGTATGAGAATCTTGATTAACATGTCTGAATTTAATACGTCAATATAAAGGTCATGCTTTTGAACTTGTACGGAATGATGTAAGCAGTAACGAGGAAAAATTACTTTGAGGGTGTATTAGAAAGTTAGATAGGGCACATCTCGTGGGGACTAATAACGTAGATAAATTAGGTAAGTGCCAATGTAAATATTAACTGGGCTACTTTCTCGTTCTTAGCTGGAATGATGTGATAAACTGTTAGTAATTCAAGCAGTTCAGTGAATACACTAGTCCTAGACTCAAAAACTGCAAAACTTATGACGTGGATGAAAAGGCATGCAGGCTTTCTGCATGACTTACGTCCGAGTATCTAATATTGCAAAAATATTTTTTTTTTATGTCATTCTTATACTATTCGCATCTTCTTTGTCTTTCTCTCTTTTCTTCTACAATTTTTTCTTGTTGCTCTTCCTTTTCCTCTTTTTTTTTGTTTTGTCTTACTTTTTGCTCTTTTTTCCATTTTTTCCTTTTTTTCTCGTTCTGTTTCTCATTCTTTCTCCATATCTTTTCTTCATTCTCTCTCTCTCTCTCTCTCTCTCTCTCTCTCTCTCCTTTCCAGGCCGCATTCATTCCTTATGTAAGTCCTGTGTTACCTCTTTGTCTCTTAGCAGGGTGACTCTCATATACGCCTCCCCTTTAATAATGTCTCCCCCTCCTCCGTACCACCCCGTAGCAATATATCACTCCTGCCCCCATAGTAATATCCCTCGTCTTTTTTTTCTTTTTCTTTTATTGGGGGGAGGGGGGATGTGGCAGGAAGGGAGGTAGGTGGGAGTTGTAATCTATCCTGTCAACCCGTAAGCCTGAATTATACAAAACCTAAAGTTGTTTTAATTTCCCTAACTCATATGGGGAATATTGTGCCCTGTAACACGTGCGGCATATCTAAACAACCTTTCTAAAATTTCAGGGTAAGCACCGAGACCTACCCCCTCCCCTTCCTTGCTCTTCTCCATCCCACTCCTTCCCTCATATTCCTTCCCTCCAGTCTTCCTACACGCCCCCTTTTCCCCTTTCAGTTGCATTTACAGCATACTGCAAGGAATGTTTCTCATACAATATATTATACATAAATCTGGGAGTGTGTATGTGGTGGTGGGGTCTTCCTTGAGGTCAGGAAAGTCGGCTGCTCCTATTTTCCTCGACGGGCGACGATCAAACAATCCAATTTGCTCAGGTTTTACGGCCTCATGTGATTTGCGTCCCTCCTCGCATTTCCTCGTGTGGAGTCTTAGGAATCATATATACGACTCCGGGTGCTCTAAGGCGCCTTGGTGGAG
Source organism: Coenobita brevimanus (assembly GCF_032717465.1). Taxonomy (NCBI): domain Eukaryota; kingdom Metazoa; phylum Arthropoda; class Malacostraca; order Decapoda; family Coenobitidae; genus Coenobita; species Coenobita brevimanus. The sequence continues at coordinate 4,078,149 of NC_136994.1, read as the reverse complement.
ATGATTCGATTCTCCGCGTCTCCTACACTGACAATGTATAATGTTATTAGAATATTTAAATGCCCTCAACACATAAGATATCTGACGAATATAAAATGTTTCGTAAAGTGGTCAGCAGGTACATTTTTCCACATTCTTCGTTGTGTAAGAGGTGTCATGAAAATACTGAACAGTCAGTGAAACTCAAGATATTAGACGTATGTATTAATGTTTTTATTCAAATGACGTGCAAGATGGTCTTCAAATCATACGTGACCTGGACTTCTGAACGTGGTGTTGGCGGTCCATGTCTCTTCTCATAACACACACTGTCGATGAGTAATGTCACCAGAATACTTCAGAGTCTGCAGCACATAAGGTATCTGAAGTATAATTCATTATGTTTCTTAAAGTGGTGACTCCAAGAACTATATGCTGTGTAGAAGCTTCGCTTCCACACTGCCCACTTTGTAATTTCATCAGAACACTTAAAATGTCGCAGCACATGAGATAGGCCTATCTGAGATATCTGACGTACATGATTATGTTTTGTAAATTGGCGTGCAGTGAAAATTTAGGAATCCCTAAGACGTGCTGGTATTGCTATTCCTGTCTTTGGGTCGTTCTGTTATGAAACTGAAATCTTTGAATGCCAACAACAAATAGGATATCTCAGGTATATGAATATGTTTCGTAATGTGGCACGAAGGAACTGCAAGATGTGCTATTGTTATTTCAGTCCCACAACTTGCCCGTTGTGTATGACTTGGGCAATTCTAGCACTATATTCTGACGAATGACACCGTTTTATCTGGTTGATAGTAAGTCATAGTAGCCTCTAATACCTAATACCAGCTAACGTCAAACGTTTTTACTGACGTGAAAGCAACTCACAGAAGTCCGAAAGTGCTAAATACTTGCATCACAAATAATGTTAGACGTATAAAAATGTGCTTCGTGAAGTGACATGCCGTGGTGCTTCTCTCTGTCTACTACAGCGATATTATGAAAGATGTGTCATTAGGAGACGTAATACCAGAATGGTCAGAGATTTCCAAAAGCTGGACGAATTCGTCTGGCTGTAACAAGAACAGAACAATAAGTAAGCATTTAGAAACGTCCAAATTAATCAAAACTGATTTTAACCCCTGAGAAGCCAGATGTTTCCCATAAATACTGGTGGTAGCACTGGTACAACACTACTGTAAAGTATGTACTCGACCAATGTGTCAGGTAAAATGGTGTGCACAGGAGGTTCTGGAATCTTATGTACACTCTAACCAAAATTTCTCAAACGCTACGGACAATATCCATTCTAGAAAAATGAACGAAAAATCTGACACAGCTCTCTCGATTTTAAAGTAACGCACTGATTTCTGCTTCAGCAGTAATTGTTGAGCACTGTGAACGAATATAATGTACAAGAGCTTAGGTCACTCTCAGTCAGATATGTTAACCAGTCCAAGATAACGAGCCCCACTCTACTCATATATATATATATATATATATATATATATATATATATATATATATATATATATATATATATATATATTCTTAATGATTAAGATACAGGGATAGAAAATGTAAAAAAAAAAAAATGTAAAAATCGAAGTAACAAGAAAGCATTTGGGAAAAGAGGTATTTTGAGTTTTATATTAATTACTACACTGCACACAATACTCATAAAACATTTGTAACTGGTGGAATGTAGTGTTGGCTATAGAACTCAGAATCTCCCCCGCCCCCTCCCGATTGCTCTATTGCATCTGTACTTTCTTCATCCCTACATATTAACAATCATGTTTTTTCTAGTTTATGGTGTTTTTTAAAGAAAAGCAGCTACCAAATACATATTTTTTGCCTCTAGCACACAAACCCACCTCTGGCTACACCATCTCGGTGCCAACCCCAGCCTACCTGTTCCCATCCAGGGATCTGTTCCTTCCTTGACAAATTTTCCCCTATGGACCTATTTTCCCCCATGAACCTATTTTCAACATGAAACTATGTTTCCCCCACTGCTCTGTTTCCCCCTTTGACGTACTTTCCCCCGTGAACCTAGTTTTGCACTATGAAGCTATATTCCTCCCCCCTCGGATCTATTTTGTCTCATGGACCTATTTTGCCCCATGGACCTACTTTGCCCCATGGATCTATTTTTTCCCCAAAGACCTGTTTTGCACCATGAATCTTATTCCCCATGGACCCATGTTCCCCGTGAACCTATTTCCCATCTGGACCAGTGTTCCACCATGGATCTAGTGTTCCTCCAGTGACATTACGTGGAACGAGGTAACACGAATTCGTGGTTTGGCATATATGAAATCATGTTTGAGTGCTATAGAAATGTGTTTAGGCTGATAATCAAATGCTGTAGCTCAAATGTTGTTTTAAACAGGAAGGAAACATCCCCGGTTTATCTCAAATGTTGTTCTAAACATGAAGGAAACATCCCCGGTTGCTACGAAGTGTTTTTGTGCCTAATATGCTCGTGTACGACTTTCAGTTTTGGAGTTTTAACTGATGAATGAAGAATAAAAGTAAGAAGAATACAAACTCATTTTTTTAGCCACCTGATTTCGCGACTCTTACGAAGGTTTGCGAGGCTTTGCAAGTCTGGTAGCTTTTGAACAGCGACGGTCTTTTTAGTCCTTATGCTTTGCGAGCGTTTTAGTGTGTGGGCCCTTATGCCTTTATGTACGTAACGCCACTGGAACGGGAGCCACCCCTACATAGCAAGTGCTGCCGCCCTTACTGATAGTGTTCAGGTGTATAAGATCTTTTCAGTGACTTTATAAATCTGGGAGCTCTAAAGGGAGATGGTAAAGTCGCTCTCTTCGACCTGAGCATTGCCTGTTGTTTAAAAAGTGTCATTATAATGCTTACATGTTCGCAGGAAGCGGTATCTACGGATATTCAGTGTATGTAGGAATTATGCCCGCATATGAAAATGTTGTTAATGTGATAACATTTGGGGCCGAATTAGATCCTCTGTTGTCATATGTGAAGAGGGTCCAAGTAGAGTAAAACCTTTGTATCTCTTTCCTAATAAAGGCAATTTCCATACATGGGCATATTACTTCCACTTGGACAATTCACGTCACTGTGCAGCAATGACATGAATATAAATGTGCTTAAATGGGGTGCAGTGGTGGTGGTGGTGGTGGTGGTTGTGATGATCGTGCTGGTGATGGTGCTGGTGCTGGTGGTGGTGGTGGTTGTGATGGTCGTGCTGGTGATGGTGTTGGTGGTGGTGATGGTTGTATTGGTCGTGCTGGTGGTGGTAGTGGCGATGGCATTGGTGGTGGTTTGGAGGGTAGAAGTGGTGATGGTGTCATGCATGAAAAGCGGCATGGAGGGAGTGGGTCAGGGTGAGCTTAACTTCCGTATGCATGAAGCAGCTACGTGATCTACATAATAAACAAATGCCTGTTGAACTTCACGGCACGATCTTGAGCGTGATAGTAGTTTCACTAGTCTGCAGCGTCTGCAGTGAATCTGTCAGTATCTGATGTTGCCTGGCTGGCTGGTGATGAGAAAATGATAAAGGCTGGGGTTGGAGCCCGCGTCACTGCAGAAATTTAAAGCCGATGCTGATACAAAGTCTTTTCGTATGCATGTATAGGCTCGAATCCTGCTGGTTTACCCATGACATTCACAGCCTGACACACATGAACACAGCCAGCACAACTGCTTCATTTTCATTTGTATCACCTTTCCAACAAGTACGGTACCTCTCTTTCATTTGTACTTTACCAACATGGGGAAGGAAAATGAAAGGATCTTGAATTTGGCTGTCTTTTGAATTGTTTTAGTTGTTTTCTTGGAAGGAATGGTTTGCGGGCTCCTGACCTTTGGTTCCTTCTTTCTTGCATTAACGAAAACAAAAGAAAAAAGCAGACCATCGCTCTCCTTCGGAGGAGAAAGTTCGTTCCTGATACTCGCACAGTCGGGAACAAAGTTTCGCCCAACATTTCACCTCATCTCCTTTACCTTTCACTTCTTTGCCTGTTGGTGATATGGACATAATGGAATGTGGACAATTTAACGCCTGTAATAGAATGAAGTCTTAGTTTTTTCTTGATGACCCAGGCGATTTCATCCAAAATAAGAAAGACTTTTGGAAATGAAGGGGGTTAATGAAGCCATCACTAACTTCCTCATTGCCAGGGGGTCTTCCCTATGTTGTACAGTAATGCCTGTTCGATAGCCAAAATAAAATACAAGAGACGTCACCATACCGAAAGCATTTTTATCTATTTATAATCTGAGACGTGATTTGTAAAGACTGGAGTTGTGGAAGAGGAAGCAGACAGAGGCTCATAAACAGTAAGAATGAATGAAAACAGAAAGACAGAAACAACGTGAAAAGCAACGAAAATGAGAAAATTACGCTGGCAAAACAGGGACAATTTCAAGAAAAATGAAACAAAGAGAGAAAGAGAGAGAGAGAGAGAGAGAGAGAGAGAGAGAGAGAGAGAGAGAGAGAGACAGAGAGTGGGGTTCTGAGAAAAAGGAACTATTGAGAAAAGTAGGACACCGGGTGAGAGGAAACAAAAATTTGAGGACAAAGGCTAAGGAGGAAAAAATGCGTATAGAGAGTTATGCAAAGAACAAGAAAAATGAATATGGAGACAAAGAAACAGTGGGTAAGGAAGGAAGACATTAAAAAAAAAAACGAAAACAAAAATGGAAATGAATGTCAATGGGAGAATAAAAAACACGAAAGAAGGAAAGCAGAATGACATACAAACATAAGGAATGGAAGAAGAGAGTCACAGAGATATAGCGAAAAATAATAAGGATTGTGAGGAAATATGGAAAACGAGGGGGGAAACAGAGGCAGAAACAATGAGGAAGGAAAAGACATTTAGAAAACAGAAAGAACAAAAATAAGTGAACGTGTGTGTGTTTGTGTGTGTGTGTGAGAGAGAGAGAGAGAGAGAAAGAGAGAGAGAGAGAGAGACAACCTAGAAACACGTGGAAAGAAGCATGAGGAATAATTAGGGGAGTGAATACCACAAGAGAACGAGAAAGAAGGCAAGTGGATGCACTAGTAGGAGGGATAAAGCCAAAAAAATACTACAACCAAAGGAGCACTCAGCGAAGCGCATCTCTCTGAAAAGGGCAAAGTAATTTCCAAACTATTCTTCATAATGGGTTAGGTTGTCTCCTAACTGATTAGGGATTCCCAGAAAGTGTTTTCCGGATCCACAATCTGTAATACTATCAGGATCGGTTGCAAAAGTTAGTCGATTGTTCCCTGGAACATGGGCTATCTACCCATCAATTTTGGTTCAAATATCTCTTTTAGTTTTTGAGTAATCCTGCTAACCGACAAAGAAACAAACAAACAAACGAACAGGGGTAAAAACATACTCTCCTTGTCGGAGAGAAAAGATGATGGGGTAATGTAGAAAGCCTGAAAAGGAAGACGCAAAACAAATTAATGCTTCTGAGTGTAAAACAAAGAGAGTAGACAAGTGGAAAGACGGAGAGGAGAGATACAGAAGATAACTGACAAGTAACAGAGTAATGAGAAATAAAGAAAACGTGCAGGAAATCAAAGGTAGGGAAAGGGTGGAGCAATGCAAGCGAAAAAAAAGCAAGAGAATAGGCAGGAAGACAAGGAAACAGATAGAGAGGAGGGACAAAGTAATGAAGAAGAAAAATTGCAAGAAGGACAATGAGGCCATGTAAAAAAGTCGAGAAAACAGAGGCAGAGAAAGTGAAACTGAATGGAGTGACTGAAAGACACGATAGAAAATTGGTCTAAAAAGCAGCCTAGGTATATAGATAGATAGATAGAAAAGGAGTCACTAGAGTAAACGTGGACCAAACGGGAGAGCCTGAGAATATGCAAAAAAATGACGCTAGTAAGACAGTAAGACTTAACAAGAGGAGTGGAAAGACAGAGAGGAGCTACAAGGGAAAAGAGTACGAAAACGATCATGAGGCAATATAGAAGTCATACAAAAACAAGAAGCGGTGCCAAGGCACAGCAAACCCGTCCCCGACAGTCATTTAGTGCTGACGTATAAACACAAGAGGATATCTAGTCAAAAATGTCACATATGATATTTGAAGTAAATCGGGTGAAAACTGACGATTTTATGCCCATTCGAAATTTTAGGTCCGACCCACCTGACACTGTCCCCCCCTACCGCTAACTGAGGGGTGACCCCCCTGATGCAATGAGGTACTGTATCTTATAGGATGCAGATTTAAAAGATGCACATTAAGGTTTTAGTTTCATGTCGATATAAAGGCTTTGAAAGGAGTTTTGGCGAAAAAATCGAATTTTACCCGTCCCCGTTTTTTTACATTTTTTGTCCTACAGCCTAGGCCTTGGCCCAATTTGACCCAAAATTTAATCAGGTGATCAGAAGGTCATAGCTCATCATCCCTGTAAGTTTAGTCAAAATCGTGCCAGGAGTTTTCGTGTAAAGTTGGTAACAGTCAGACAAACAAACAAACCGAGTGAAAACAATACCCGTCCCCTAGCCCCCACGGGGCGGGGACGGGTAACAAGAAGCGGTGCCAGGCACAGCAAACCCGTCCCCGGTATTCATTTTAATGCTGACGTATAAACACAACAGGATATCTAGTCAAAGACAAGTGCTCGTGGGCCTTTCGGGCCCCTCACACTTGCTCCAGCAGAGGACTCTTGCTCTGCGTGCTCACTTTCTCGTGCTTCGTACTCATTTCCTCGTGTTTCTCACTCGTTTCCTTGTGCTTTGCGCAGCGTTGCAATCATTTCAGGTAATCCGAATCACGTTTATGTGCTGTTCTAGCCTAATGTTGTCATTTTAATTTTTTGCAGCTAACCAATTGATTGTGTTATTTGCACCTTTGGGAATGTAACCCAAATTGTCCGAACGCAAGTCCGAAATACACACACAGACACATGGCTACTCCTATAGTATATTTTAGTTATAGCTATGGGCAAAAAATTCTACGGAGATCCTATGCCAGGCGCCGGGAATGGCGTTTTTTGGTCAAAATGTGATCGCTCATTATATATAGTAAAAGTTTTTCAATCGTGATGGGACCAAGTTTTTTCACATCAGCAAATTTTTTGAGATTTTTGTTCCAATTTTAGTGCGATTTGAATGTGTAGTTTCGGCTGCCCAAAATACACACACACACACACACACACACACACACACACACACACACACACACACACACACACACACACACACACACACACACACACACTGCTAGTGCTATAGTATAGTAGATGTCACATATCAAATTTGGAGTAAATCGGGTGAAAATTGATGATTTTATGCCCATTCAAAATTTTATGCCCGACCCAGCTGACATTGACCCCCCCCCTATCGCTAACTGGGAGGTGACCCCCATGATGTAATGAGGCATGATAAAGGATGCAGATTTGAAAGATGCACCTTTAGGTTTTGGTTTCATGTCCATATGACGAACTTGAAAGGAGTTATGGCGAAATTACAATTTTTACCATTCCTTTTTTTTTTTTTTTCCTTAAATTTTTGGAGCCTACAGCCTGGGGATTGGTCCAATCTGGCCCAAAATTTAACCACGTGATCAGTAGATAATAGCCCATCATCCCTGTAACTTTAGTTAAAATCGCAATGGTAGTTTTTGCGTAAAATTGTTAACAGACAGACTGACAGACAAGCAGACAAGCAAACCGAGTGAAAACAATACACGTCCCCGAGTCCCTCCGGAGCAGGGACGGGTAATATAACGTGCGAAGGAAAAAAAAAAGGATAAGATGCCCAGAAAAAAAAAAAATGATATTCTTCCTAAAAAGTCTATAGATAAATATAGCGAAAATCTTGAGAACCGGAATGGCAGATTTCTGAATATAACAAATGAGCTTAAGACAGAGCAAGGCACAAATGAAATGTGAGAGAGAGGAAAGCCGCGTGAGAGGAGTGAGAGAGGTCATGAATAAAGTGAGGGAGTGTGGAGGTCCCATGTGGCGTCCTGACGAGCCCACGTCTCGCATCGAAGCACCAACACTCACTGGAGTGAAGTTGGGGGTTCCTTGTGATGGGAGATGTGTAAGGGCGTCTTTTGGGGAAGAGAGTGGGGGTTTCTGGTATTAAGAGAGGGGGCATTTGGTGATGCGAAATGGAGGAAAGGGTTTTTCCCTGATGGGGAAAGGGGAGGAATGGGATGGAGTTTCTGCTTTTCGAGAGGGTTTTGGCTAATACTGGAAGGGGAGGAGAAGATTGGGTTTCCATTAGTGGGATGGGGGTTTGTTGGGTGTATGAGGGAGTTGTGGAGTTGAAGGCGTCATCTTCTCTCATCTTGACGAGTCTCTGCCGCCTCCTCCTTTGTCTGCGTTTTCTGCATTGCCTTATTATCTTTCTCTTCATTTTCCTCCTTTTTCCCTTGGAGTCTCTTCTCTTTCTGTCCACTTGAGCTTTCTCATTCCCTTACTTCTTTCTGTCCTCCCGATGGCATTCTTTCTTACTTTTCTTTGTCCTCGTTTATGTGCCGTCTCACTTTCTCCAACTTTTTTTTTTTTCAGGCACATTTATGTCCTTCTGTCTCCTCACCGTCATTCTTACTCATCTCTGCCTGTAATTTTTTAAAATATATTTTCAGTATTGCCTTATGATCTTTCATGGAACTATTCTTCTTTATGCAACTGACCTAACTATTCGTCTTTCCACTTTTTTTTTTTTTTTTTTGTCTCTGTAACATGCCGACATAATTATAATATTTTCCTCAACTTTCTTGGGGGGAGAGGGGGATTTTTGTGGTGTACTATCTCCTCAGTTATTCTTCTCAATTCACTTGACCTTTCACCTCCACCCACCACCCCCTCTGTCTGTCTGTCTGTCTATCTGTTTGTCTATCTGTCTTGCCTTCTTTTTCGTTCCCTTGTGTCTTCTGGTTTCCCAATGGCATTCTTTCTCGCTTTTTTTTTTTTGTCCTCGTCTCGTTTATTATCTCGCTATTTTACTCGCCATATTTCTTCTTTATACATTTGACCTCCTCCTCCTGTAACTCACCGTCTTCCCGCACCATACTTTCAATTCTTTCTCTCCTCTACCTTAGTTATTTTTACATTTGCTTCACTGCTTAATATTTTTTACGCAAATTTCCCACCATATCAGTTTGATCTTATTCTTACTTTTTATTTGCATTCGTTCTTGTCTTTTTGTCTTCCCACTGTGATTCTCTTTCATTTCTACGTTTTCTCCCCATTTCTATTGCATCATTACCTTTCTCATCACCTTTCTTTGCATCTCTCAGTCTTTCCATTTGGTACGGTATCTTTCTCGTGTCTAACTTACCACTCTTCTTCACTTTTTCTTCCTTCCTCTTTTGTCCACGTATTCTGTATTGTCTTTTTTGGAAATTTTCTTTTTTCATCTATATGATTCTCTGCATCCTTTCTTCCTGTCTTCGTTCTTCAGCTTTCTGTAGTTTCATTCGCTCTCACTCTTCTTTCCCGTTTTTTTTTTTTTTTTTTTTCATTTTTATCACTTTGACCTTCCACCACAAACTTTTCTCTTGCCCTCTGATCTCGTGCCTTGTGTCTTTTTGTCTTTCCAATAGTATTCTTGCTCACCTTCCTCCCCGCTACCTCTTTCTTTTGTCCTAGTTATGTAGTTTCTCTCTCTCTCTCTCTCTCTCTCTCTCTCTCTCTCTCTCTCTCTCGTGAGTTTTTGTATTTATGGTTTTATTCTCCTCTTGTGTCTCTGTCGTAGCCTACAATCGGTGTTGTTTCTCACCTCCATTTTTACCCGTCCCCGTCCCGGAGGGGCTCGGGGACGGGGTTTCTTTTCACATGGATTGTCTGTTTGTCTATTAACAACTTTACGCGAAAACTACTGGAGCGATTTTGACTTAAATTACGGGGATGATGAGCTATGACCTTCCTATCACCTTGTTAAATTTTGGGGGAAATTGGGCCAAAGCTTAGGCAGTAGGCCCAAGAAATGTAAAAAAAAAAAAAATCGTTTCTGCGCTATAGCTCCTTTCATATTCTTCATATCGACATGAAACCAAAACCTAAAGGTGCATCCATCAAATCTGCATCTTGTAACATGTCTCAATGCATCAGAGGGGTCAACCCCCGGTTAGTCGTAGGGGGGTCAATATTAGGTGAAGCGGGCCTAAAATTTCAAACGGACATAAAATCGTCAATTTTCACCCGATTGATTCCAAATTTGATATGACATCTTTGATGAGATGTCCTGTTGTGTTTATAGGCCAGGTGTCAAACGGGCATAAAATCGTCAATTTTTCACCCCGATTTACTCCAAATTTGACGAGATGTCCTGTCGTGTTTATACGTCAGCATGAAAATGACTGCCGGGGACGGGTTTGCTGTGCCTTTGCACCGTTTCTTGTTGTGTAGTTTTTCTCCCAGCTGTTCTCCCTTTCACCCACACCCTGTGTTATCTGGTGCGTCTATCATATATTCATGACTGTTACTCCTCTCAAAATACTCATACATTTGATTCTTATGCATTTGTTATTTCCTTCTTACAGTTTCTTCCCACGTGCTGTTTAATGTGCAGTCCCTTTTCTATTTCACTTTCTCTTACTCTATGAACAGCATACTTCTTGCATTCGTGATTGTCCCTCCTGTCCTTATCTGAGTATTTTGCTCCTTTTCTTTATGCATGTCATTGTGTAAGCCACTTTTCTGTCTATCCCATCTTACACCTTCACTTAATTTAAAAAAAAACTCTCAATCTTACGCCGTTTTGGTCTCTCCATCTCACTCCTGCTTTGTATCTCACATTCGTGATCTCGCCATCATATTGATTAATATTTTCAGATTTTTTTCTGGTACCTTTTATCATGGAGTCCCTCCTGTTGTTCTCAAGAACTGTGCTTCTGTGCTTACACCCTGCCTGGACAAACTTTTTCGCCTTTGTCTATCAACTTGTACCTTTCCTTCTTGCTGGAAGTTTGCTCTCATTCAGCCAGTCCCAAAGAAGGGTGACCATTCCCAACCCTCTAACTATCGTCACATTGCTTTAACATTCTGTATCTCAAAAGTTTTCGAGTCAATTCTTAATAGAAAAATTTTAAAGCATCTTTCCTATCACAACCTTGTTTCTGATCGTCAGTACGGGTTCCGTCAGGGACGCTCCACTGGCGATCTTCTCACCTACCTTTCAGACTCCTGGTCATCCTCCTTTCGGGACTTTGGCGAAAGCTTTGCCATTGCACTTGACATCTGAAAGGCTTTCGATCGAGTCTGGCATAAATCTTTAATTTCCAAACTGCCTTCTTACGGTTTCTGTCCTTCTTTCTGTGCCATCATTTCTAGCTTTCTTTCTGGTCGTTCTATACCCGCTGTTGTAGACGGCCATCGTTCTTCTCCTAGATCTATCAACAGTGGTGTTCCACAGGGCTCTGTCCCATCACCAACTCTCTTCCTTTTATCCATCAATGACCTTCTAAGCTTCCACTCATACGCTGATGACTCCACCCTTCACCTTTCCATTCGGTTCCCCCAACGTCCATCTCAGCAGTTGCTTCAACAAACAACGGATGTGGCTATGGCACACTTAATGTCTGACTTCGCTCGTATCTCTGACTGGGGTAAAAATAATCTGGTTGTTTTTAATGCATCAAAGACTCAGTTTTTACACCTATCAACCCGACAAAACCTTCCACAGGTATACCCACTAAAGTTTATTAATACTCATCTTAATTCTGCATCATTCTTGAACATGCTTGGGGTTTCATTTACTCGGGACTTATCTTGGAAAGATCATATTACATCTCTTGTATAATCTGCGTCTAAGAGATTAGGTGTGGTAAGCCGACTCTGTTCGTTCTTTACCCCTGCACAATTGCTGACTCTATATCGGGGTTTTATCCACCCCTGTTTAGAGTACAACTTTCATGTGTGGGGAGGCTCCCCACATACAGCTCTTCTCAATAGGGTGGAGTCAAAGGCTTTTCATCTCATTAACTCTCCTCCTCTTACTGACGTCCTTCAACCTCTGTCTCTTCGTCGCACTGTGGCACCTTTATCTCTTTTCTATCGCTACTTCAATGGTCACTGCTCCTCTGAACTGTCTGCATGCATTCCTCCACCTGTATGACGGGCGCTTAGCACCCGTCTGGCAACAAACTCTCATCTCTTTTCTGTCCAACTCTCTAATGCAAGAGTTAACCGTTACTCCCAGTCCTTCATTTATGCAACAGGTCAACTCAGGAACTGTCTCCCTCTGTCTGTATTTCCTGCTTCCTATGATCTCCAGTCTTTCAAACGCAGTGTGTCCAGGCATCTCGAAATGATCGGATATTGAATTTGGGTCTCTCTTGTATTTTGTTTTTCTCTTGGAAGGAACAATATTTGCGGGCTCCTGTCCTTTGGTTCCTTCTTCCTCGCATTAAAAAAAAAAAATCTAGTTTCTTCTCCGAATAATTAAAGTCTCTCTCTTTCTGTGTGTGTGTGTGTGTGTGTGTGTGTGTGTGTGTGTGTGTGTGTGTGTGTGTGTGAGAGAGAGAGAGAGAGAGGATTAGTGACGTCAGCTAAGAAAACTTGTAGGATTTTGAGGATAAATGGCAGACAGACAGACATACAGATACAAATATAACGAGGGTTAGTGAGATAAGCTAAGACTATTGTTTGGATTTTGAGGAAGAAAGACATACAGACAGACAAACATAGAGATGGAGGAGGAAGGGAGACAATAGTAGGCCAGGAGTATTGGCCAGATGATCTATACTCCCTGCCCACATTCACCGTTATTCAAGAAACCTTCCCTTCCTTCCTTCTCTCTGTCTCGGCTCAGTGGCATGTCCGTAGAGGAAACTGGATAATAAGGCTTAGGGAGTGATGTGATTCGTTACTCATTTCTCCTTCCTCTTGCTTCTCATTACCTTTCTTCACAGTTCTTCTTCTTACCCCTCCTCTTCCTTCCTGTTTTCTTCTTCTTCTTCCTGCTCCTCATCCCAGTCCTTCCTCTTTTCTTCTTCCTTTTCCTTACTTTCCTTCTCATGGTGTCATTCATCTTTCTTTTCTCATCTTGAAGTCCTCCTCTTCCTCCTTTTCAGTCTCCTCCTCGTCCACCTACACCTCCATCTCCTCCTCCTCCTCATCCTCATCCTCTTCTTCTTTCATTCGGTTAGTATTTTTCTCATTCCTTACTGTTTATGTGCTCCATTCCAAATCATCTCGTGCTCCTCCTCCCCCTCCTTCTTTCTTCTCTTCCTCCTCCGATTAATCCTCCATCACTGTTAATCCTTCGTCTGTATTTTTTTGTACTCAGATTTCTTATATTTCTCCTCGCCATACTCATCATCCTCATCATTATCATCATCATCATCATCAGTCATCATCATCATCATCATCATCATCCCTCTCCTTCTGGCTTTATCCTAATATCCTTCCTATTATTACCGTTCTGCAGCACCCACAGGGGTGGTCAAATACAGTGTTTTTCCCTAACTGTGCTGTTCCTTCCCTCACTTGTTCACAGAGTTGCCATAACTTTTAGAAAGATGGTGTCTAGGCAGTAACGGGGCTGTGATGTAAAAAATAAATAATTAGAAAATAATAATAATAATAATAATAATAAACGAAATTTGCACGCAGACCAGATATCAGGGTTGGTAAGACTCCTGAAGGTACAAACCATGAGGAGCAGCCATTGGGGTGCCGTACTATGACTGTCTGCGCAGCCAAAAACAATTATGCAATGTGATAGACTTCCAACCGGATCAGGATATGTGCAAAGTACGTGCCCACGAAGGCCACCCTCAAGGTGAGGAAGATACTTTGGGTAATGTGGGTATGCGCAGCGATATTTGTTTATTTTTTTTTACCTCGGAAAATCAACCTTTGCACAGTAGTAGACCCACACTTGGACCAGGTTTTATGCAGGCTGGGATTCCTCTGTCCCCTCAGAATGGTGACCCTCGGCTATGCTGGAAAATACAAAAAAAGTGATACCTTACTATGCCGGCCGAATTTGGATCCTTTTTTCTTGGCTAAATGGGCTTAATACATCAATATAAGATCCCTGGCACTAATAAAAGTAATCACTAAAGCCAGATAGTTGGTTGAATCGAGTCAGGTTGGTGCCATTATACTGTACCTCTGAAATCTTCGAAGTTACTGAGGGAGCAGAGCGGCTGTGAGCTTGTGAACCGATTATGGACTTTTTTTTTTTCTGGCTAAATGGGCTTAATACATCAATATAAGATCCCTGGCACTAACAAAGATAATCACCACAGCCAGACAGTTGGCTGAATCGAACCAGGTTGGTGCCACTCTACCTCTCAAATCTTCGAGGTTACTGTGACATTAGAGCATCTGTGAGCTTGTGAGCCAATTTCGGATTTTGTGTGTGTGTGTGTGTGTGTGGGTAAATGGGATTAATACATCAATATAAGATCCCTGGCACTAATGAAAGTAATCACCAAAGCCAGAAAGTAGCTTGAATCGAGCCAGGTTGGTGCCACTCTACCTCTGAAACCTTCAAGGTTACAGACAGAGCAGAGCGGCTATGAGTCTCCTAAGACTCACTCGCCTCCCACGCTCCTAAATCAGTGTTGTAAATGTAGTGGAGAAATGTCTGAAGTTAGCGAGATACGATATTACCTTTCACTTTACTTCGGTTGCTTGCAATGACTTCTCAGTGCTGCAGGACGTAGGTTTATGTCACCGGCGCTTCTGAAGGGGATGTAGATCTACATCACTAGCGTGGTACCTGCTAAAGAGAACGGCTGATCTATTTAGTCTTGAAGGTTTAGTCACCTCCGTCATATTATCTTGTGACTTATTGGGAAGATGTACAGACAGAGAGGTGATAAGTGTTCCCACCAAGTCTTTGTCCTCTCAACCAGCTATGCATCCTACTTTTCATCCTATCGGACAGCAGAATTTTTCAGAAACAAGAATACGTCTCTGGGCGAAAACTTGCTGTCATCACATTCAGTGATATAAGCACCCCATTTAGTCACGTTTTCACTCTGCGTACTTAATATCTATGAATATATGTCTGAACAGAATATGTTACAAGATCAAATAAGTGAGAAGTTCTTTTATTTTTTCGGAATGAATTATCAGAGATACTAAAGACGGTTCGGCACCCACCAGTTAGGTCTGGGTGCTACTAAGCTCCTCACTGCCCAAAGAGGCCCCCCTCGACGGGACGTAGGCCGAGGTAACTGAGGTAGGCATGGCTAGGCAGATGTTGCTGCAACTGTTGCTGGACCGGGAATGACAATAGCTAATACATTGGAAGAATGACTAAATATGTTCATAGATAATAAGTAGCAAGAGTATGAAGGAAGCAAACGTAGTAGTGGATTCGTGAGTCGTCTTTATTGATGTTCCTTGATTATTTCCTTCCTATTTTTTTCTGGATATTGCCTTGTCTGTTTGGGGGAGCGTCCAAAGTCAAGGGGCGTCCTATGACACGGGAAGTGAGGTAATCAAAAATGACCCTCAAGCTCATGATAAGAAGAAAGGATATGAAGCAAAAACAGAGAAAGATTAAATAGAAAGTGCAGAATTAAATACATTATCGACAAGAGTCAGAGAGAAGAAAAACGAAAGATAAACATGAATCGGATTAAGGAAATAATTAAAAGAGGCAAACGTCTGAGACAGGCCCGAAGCAAAGTGGCACTAAAAGGAGCAGCAAATTATATAACTGAAAAGCAAAATAGTTAAGTCACCAGAGTGAAGATGGAACAGTGTTGAAGAATTTTGCAAAGAACTGTATATACCAAAGACAATAGTACCAATTGCTAACTTTTCAGTCGACACAAGTGAAAAATCAAAGGCAACACGAGATGAACTAAAATTCTCTCTTAAAAGGATGAAAAGAGGAAAGGTCCCACGAAAAAATGGAATAGTAGCAGATTTATTGTTGGATGCAGGAGCAGAAGTTCAAAACCGGCTAGCCCACTTACTGTGTATAGAAGAAAAAATTCCCAAAACACGGTGTTATGCAATAGTTATTTTGCTTTACAAGAAATGCATCTAAAAAGATTACATATGATTACATAGGAAAGCAAACGTCAACAGACCTTATGGTCCTTTCGAGGCTGCTTGTTACAGAGAAAACTATGACTACAAGATCTAACTCTACATGCTGAAGGATAAGGATAGTAAAACAAGAAGGCTCCCCCCACCACCAAACCCTCCAGGAAAAAGTGAGAAAAACCACCATGCAGCATGGAAAAAATGACATGGAAATTTCATAGGAAATACTGGAAAGGAAAAGTCGCATTCTGTAATACTTTGTCTATAAGCTGCCCGATTGAGTAACCTGAAAAGTAATTAAATAAACTAATAGTTACAGCATGACATTATAAATTGGTACATTGAGTTAATGCAAAGTCTGTGGACATAACATGGAAACTACACAGTGCACAGTGTGGATGTTTAGGGGTGGTGCGGCAACCTTGCCTGGTGCTTTTTAGGGAGGCAACAGTCAATCAGGCCCTAGCTCCGTTCACTTCACTGAGACAAAGAACTCTTCCATGTGGGACAAGTACACAAGTTTCATCCTGAAGCAGTGACCCCTGGTACATTAAAAAAATCCCGATGGTGGTCACTTGACTAACAGGGACCCTCAGTGATCCACAGCCCATCATAGGTCGAAAGTAAGAGTAGTGACCGTTTACTCCGGGCTATCTGTGCGGATCGTAATCTGTGCTTTTATTATTTTCTTTGCACTGGGGAGATTGAAAAATATATAAGACAGGTGTCTTAGACAAAATGGGACTGCACAGTGCACAGTGGTGTGGATGTGCAATGCACAGAGTGGATGTTTAGAGGTGGTGCAGCAGCCTTGCCTGGCGCTTTTTAGGGAGGCAGCAGTCAATCAGGCCCTAGCTCCGTTCACCCCACTGGGACAAAGAACTGTCCCATGTGGGACAAGTACACAAGTTTCATCCTGATACAGTGACCCCTGGTACATTAAAAAAATCCCGATGGTGGTCACTTGACTAACAGGGACCCTCAGTGATCCACAGCCCATCACAGGTCGAAAGTAAGAGTAGTGACCTTTAACTTAGGGCTATCTGTGCAGATCCAAATCTGTGCTTACTGTATATTACTTCATTTGCACTGAGTAAATCAAAAAAATGTATAATGACGTGACGTGACGCGATGCTATGTTAAGTTTATGGGGTGTCCTGTAGACACGAGGGGACTGCACAGTGTGGATGTTTAGGGGTTGTGCAGCAGCCTTGCCTGGTGCTTTTAAGGTAGGCAGCAGTCAATCAGGCCCTAGCTCCATTCACTCCACTGAGACAAGGAACTCCCATGTGGGACAAGTACACAAGTTTCATCCTGAAGCAGTGACCCCTGGTACATTAAAAAAATCCCGATGGTGGTCACTTGGCTAACAGGACCCTCAGTGATCCACAGCTCATCACAGGTTGGAAGTAAGAGTAGTCACCGTTAACTCAGGGCTATCTGTGCAGATCCTAATCTGTGCTTATATTACTTTATTTGCATTGAATAAATTGAAAAATGTATAATGACGTGATGCAACACTACTGTATGTACAGGTATGTTGTTTACGGGGTGTCTTGTAGACAAAAGGGGAATGAAATTACACGTAGCTATAAAAACAAGTTATTCGGACAGAAACAGAGTCAGCTGAGGATTCTCGTGCAAATTCTTGTCTATTTTGTTTCTGAATGTCTCAATTGAGATATTGTTCACCGTATCGGAGGGTAATCTGTTCCAGATATTTACAACTCTGTTAAAGAAGATGTATTTTGCTTCATGGGTTTGGAAACGCTTTCCCATAATTTTGAAGCCATTACTTCTGGTTTGACTCGACCGGTCTATATCAAAATATTTATTCATGTCTAAGTTGTCATATCCCTTCATGATTTTGAAAACTTCAATAAGGTCCCCTCTTAACCTGCACTTCATTAGGCTAAATAATTTAAGTTCTTCAAGGCGTTCCTCGCATGGTTTATTTCTAAGTCGTGGGATAATTTTTGTGATTCTTCGCTGAATTTTCTCTATTTTTTCAATGTCCTTTCTGTAGTACAGAGACCAGAACTGCACACAATACTCAAGATGGGGGCGCACTAGCGAGTTGTACAAGGCAAGTATGACTTTTTCCGGTTTAACTCAGAAGTTCTTCCAATAAAATCCACCAGGTTGTTTGCAATTTTAACTGCCTCGGTGCACTGCTTACTTGGTTTTAGGTCATTTGATATTATCACACCAATATCCTTTTCATTGTCTGTACTTGATAACAGGATATTGTTCAGTTTGTAATTCGCATGGACGTTGTTACTTCCAATATGAAGTACTTTACATTTTTCTGTGTTGAATTTCATTTGCCATTTTTCTGCCCAGTTTGCTAAAGTATTAATGCCATTTTGTAACTGCTGCTACTGTAATTCTGAAGTTACTTTACTGGTTACTTTAGTATCATCTGCAAATTTGGATACTTTACAATTTAGACCCTCATCAATATCGTTTATATAGATAATAAAAAGTGTCAGTCCAAGTACCGAGCCTTGGGGAATGCCGCTGATCACGTTACGCCATTTGGATTCCTTTCCGTTTATAACAACTCGATGTTTTCGGTTTGAAAGCCAGTCTTGTAACCACTTCTGCGTATTTCCTTTTATTCCATGTGCTTCTATTTTGCTCATGAGACACTTGTGAGGGACAGTGTCAAATGCTTTCTGAAGGTCAAGGTAAATTATATCTACTGCTCTTGAGTCATCTTATGATTTGTAAACATCATGGAAGAAGTCCAGTAAGTTAGTTAAGCATGAACGACGATGTCTGAATCCATGCTGTGAGTATTTAATTATATTATTTTCTTTTAGATAATTAACCATTTTTTCTCTTATGATTTTTTCCACTAACTTGCACACTATTGATGTTAAGCTTATTGGTCTGTTATTTCCTGGGTGTAATTTATTTCCTTTTTTTGAAAATTGGTGTTACATTTGCTAGTTACCATTCGCATGGAACTTTCCCAGTACATAACGATTTTTTGAATAAGGCAGAGAGTGGCAGCAGTAACTCATGTTTTGCTTGTTTAAGAGTTCTCGGTGATATTTTATCGCCAGGGGTTTTGTTTATCAATCAATCAATCAATCAATCATTTCCTGTGACACCCCACGGGATGCATAGGGCCACGATGAACTCTCTCCACCAATATTTGTCTCTTGCCATCTCCTTCAGGTCCCACCAACACTCCTCTCCTGCTTCCTTTTTCATTGTCCTCAACCAGGTTTCCCTCGGCCTACCTCTACCTCTTCTTCTTCTAGCAGTCCACTCTGGCACATCCTGTATTAAACTACCTTTTCTGTATATGTGCACCAGCCACTTCCAGCGAGACAGTCTCACATATTCATTAACTGGTTCCACTCTCGTAATATCCCTTACTCTTGCGTTTGTAACTCTGTCTTGCCACTTTACCCCAAGAATCCTTCTCAGTATTTTATTCTCAAATCCTAATACTTTCTGATCTGTTGCAATTGCACTGTACCATGACTCATGCCCATAAATTAAAATTGATCTAACCATGGACTTGTAAATTTTCACTTTAGTATGTACCGAAAGCATATTATTATTCCAAACAGATTTCAACATTCCAACAACTCGCCAAGCCTGTCTAATCCTCTCCTCAATTTCATTGTTTAATGATCCATTAGATGATACAATCATTCCCAGATATTTAAAGTTTTCTACATTCTTCACCACATTATTCCGAATTACACAATCGATTTGGTTCTCCACGTTCATATTAATAATTTCAGTCTTTCCACAATTTATTACCAATCCCACTTTTTCTCCTTCCTCCACCAGACAATCAAGCTCCCTCTGCATCTCGTAAATACTTCCACAAATCAGTACAATATCATCAGCATAGTCCAAATCCATCAGCTTCTTATTTTCTTTCCAGTTAATTCCTGCACCTGTTCTCCTTACAACCTTTTTCATAACATAATCCATAACCAAAACAAACAACAATGGCGAAAGAACTCCTCCTTGAATCACTCCTGACCTAACTTGAAATAGATCACTCAAAGAACCACCCACCATTACCTTACAAAAAGTACCTTCATGCAGGCTTCTAATAATATTTACAAACTTCTCTGGTATACCATAGAATCTCATAATTTTCAACATAACTCCACGTGAAACACTATCAAACGCCTTTTCAAAATCCACAAAACACATACTAAGTGGCATTTTCATCTCATTAGCTTGTTGCATTAGATGCCTTACAATAAAAATCTGATCATTACAACCTCGACCCTTTCTAAATCCCGCTTGTTCTTCTCTTAAAATTTTATCAATTACTGGCTCCATTCTGTTCAACAAGATTTTGGAAAAGACTTTAGCAACTACAGGTGTCAAAGTTAATTCCCTCCAATTGCCACACACACTTAAATCTCCCTTTTTTGGTATTTTTATAATCACTCCATTTTTCCACTCTTCTGGAATTCCACCATTGTCCCAAGCCACATTAAAAAGTTTCAAAAGCGCATTCATCACCTCGTCATTTTCCACCTTAAGCATTTCAGGAAATATTCCATCCTCTCCTGAGGCCTTAATATTCTTTAACTCCTTTATAGATTTTGCTACCTCTTCCAAAGTTATATCCCCTGTTTCTATCTGCAAATCTCTCTTGGCTGGCAAAATGTCCTCTTCAGCTGGGATTGGTCTATTTGGAACAGATTCAAAGTGCTCTTTCCACCTTCCTTTTATATCCAAATCTTTAGTCATCAAATTACCATTTCTATCACGTACAGGTATTTCCTTCCTTCTCTTTTCAGTCCCAGTTAACTCCTTTATGGCCTGATACGCTGCTCTTGTGGTATGACCATCATTTTTACTTAATTTAATTTCTGTCTCTGTTGTTTATGTTCGTACTATTTATGGCTGAAAGGATATCTTTATTATGGATAGCATAGTTACTAAGGACTGTGCTATTTGCTTGGTTTGTGGGTAACTGTAGTTTTCTGGTGGTGTTTTCAACTGTAAAAACAGACGCAAAGTAATCGTTAAGAATGTTTGCCATTTTGACCTCATTTTCTGTGTGTTTGCCATTGTTCGTTTCTAAGATCTTGGTAACTATCAACGTATTAGCTTATTATCAGCTATTTATAAACTCCTCGCTAATGTCTTTACGAACAGAAAAACAAGTGAGCAGTCAGGATTCGAAATTAGATTTCAGGCTACTGATCATCTATGCACAAAAAATCAGCCAACTGATAAAATTACAGAATATAATAAACTAGTATGGTCAGCCTTTGTCAAGTATGAAAAGGCTTTCGACTCAGTGGAGCATACAGCAACTGTAAATTTATTGCGGGAACAAGGAGTCAGCGAGATCATTGTAAAACTACCAGGTACTTGAAAATATATACAGAGAAGGAACTGTTACTGTTAAGCTACATAAAGACTAAGAAAAATTAAGACAGAAAAGCGTGCATCAGGATGATAGTTTCACCAAAATTACTTACAACATGCAGTGAAAAGTATTTTCAGAAAACTAGGAGAACAAAGGAGCAAACATAAATAAAGAAAACTTAAACCATTTAAGATTTGATGGTTACATAATCCTAATCTCACAAACAGCTGTGACACTGCGTAAAATGTTAAATGACATAAATACAGAAAGTCTCAGAGTAAGGCTAAAGACGAACCGGAGTAAAACTAAAGAAACGTTCATCCAAATACACCAAAGAGAGTCATCAAAATGAAATATGTAATACCTGAAAAAGCTGAGGGATACAGTTACTTGGGGCAAATACTAAATCTAAATATGGGCTATTAACACGAAAAAAAAAAAAAGGACGCATTACAAATGAATACAGATCTTTCGATGAACTGAGAGACCTCATGACAGGTAGCGTGCCACTATGTATGAAACGAAAAATATAATGAATGTAAACTTCCAGCTATGATGTAGGGCTGCGAGACCTGGAAACTGTCAAAATCAGTGGACGACAAACTAATCCGTTCTCAAGGAGCAATGAAAAGGTCAGTGTTGGAAATATCATTGAGACACAACAAGAGATCACTTTGGGTGAAAGAGCAAGTTAATGTCACAGATATTAGTTATAAAAGGACAGAAATGGAGGTATGCAGGTCATGTAGGACAAGGAAATAACTGATGGAGCAAGAGGCTGAATGAATGGACTTCCAAGAGACTACAAGCGTAGCAGAAAAAGGCCAAGCAGGAGATGGGAAGATAAAACACAGAATTTTGCAGGCAAAACCTGGAAGAGATTGGCTCAGTCAAGGAATTCGTGAAGAAGGTTGGCGGTAGGCCTTTATTCAGCAGTGGACTTGCTAAGGATGATTTTTATATATATATATATATATATATATATATATATATATATATATATATATATATATATATATATATAGTATATACAAGTATATGCCACTCAGGGATGAGTGAGGCTGGTCACTCTCATCTTAAATGCCAGGGCCAACTGCCTAGCCTCGGGCTCCTACGCTCCTCATCGGCAACGTTGGATTAGATGATGGATGGATGGATGGATGGATGGATGGATATATATATATATATATATATATATATATATATATATATATATATATATATATATATATATATATATATATATAGGTATATGTACTGTAAATATCACAAAAAATAAGTAGAAATGTAATAACGCAGTACCATCTTCTGTCACTGAGCTATGGGAAAAAGGCTACAAAAGAACGATAATCTCCGCCAAGCTGTAGTTGAGAAAACACAGTAGGATACTCCACAGTGAAGAAACGAAAGGTAATGGAAGCGAGAAACTGATGAGTGAAGGATTACGAAAAGCGATTATAGAAAGATAAAAACGAAAAAATTTAGAACTAAGATGGTCAGTAGTGATAGAAAGTTTGAAGGTCTTTGAATTAAGGAGAGAGAGAGAGAGAGAGAGAGAGAGAGAGAGAGAGAGAGAGAGAGAACCATCTTCCCTCTGTGTCATACAATAAAGCCTTCAAACGTAAGCTACTACAGAAAACACAGAGTAAATCCCACCTCTCCCTTTGTCGGCACAAGCCGCAGGAACTTTTTTTTTTTTTTCTCACTGGCCGTTCCTTACCCATACACCTGTCTACACCAGTTTCATCATTTTTATCTGCATCGCTAGAAGCCAAAGGATACCGGAGCAACGCACATTTATATTATTTCTCTTTTCTCTTGTTTTGTTGTTGTTAGTGGTGGTGGTGGTGGAGAAAATCTTGAGGCAAACATTAGCTCCTCCCCACCCCCAATCACAGTTCCAGCTGATCCCACCTACGTTGTGTCCCCCAGTCCCGTTTCTTTTATATATCCCTTCCCATTCACTTTCATTCTTGGATGGCGATCCGAAATAAGCTTCACTGCACTCAGATCACTAATACTGCAATATCTGTTTTCACAGGATCCTGCCCTAACCCCAACGCCCACCAAAATTCCAGCCCATCTTACCCGCCCAATTCTTTACCCACTGGTTTCACTTCCTGATAGTTTTATGGGACGGAGCAGATCACACAGTCGACGAATGCTCACTTTCTTTTTATCTCAGCCAAACAAATCTCTCTCTCTCTCTCTCTCTCTCTCTCTATCAAGCCAGCACTTACCAATACGCCGAAGAAAGCGCCATTCAATCCAATTACTTTCATCTGTCTGCGCGTTGCTAGGGTAAGACCATTGATCTTTTGACGAGATCAACTGGAAATTGAAGGAAGGCTGTGGAAGGTTCGAGAGAGAGAGAGAGAGAGAGAGAGAGAGAGAGAGAGAGAAACAGCTCTGCACCAGCCCTCATTATTGTCAAACGCTGGTAGAGACCTACGAGAACGCTCTATTGAATTTCGATTGTCACTTCACCCCATCCGGCCGTTTTTCGGTATTATGAAAAAGAATGGGGGTATACCGTGCCAGAGGGCGGCTGGGGTGGGATGTTTGTGTTACACTATTTTACCTTCAGTGTCGCTCTTCTCTGCCTTCTCTCTGCTATTCTTGTCGCTATTAACTTCTTACCTAAGTTACATGTTGCATAAATTTTTCTATTGCATCAACTAACACGCAAGAATTCTTACACGTTCTTCACGACAGACCAATGATGGTTGTATCACCGAGTAAAAAGAATACTACCATGTTAAAAGATTCCATTATATAATATAGAAAGTGCAAAAAAATGTCGAATAATAAACCGAAGTTTATCATGACTATGAATTCAATGTAAAATTTGTACTGGTGTATATATATATATATATATATATATATATATATATATATATATATATATATATATATATATATATATATATATATATATATATATATATATATATATATATGTCAATAGGTATCTAGGCAGGTAGGTGCCACCAATGTCAATAATGTGGATAATTGTAGAGAATCGTCCTAACCAGTATCGGGTGTCGTAGCGTAACGTAGATTACTGCTGGTGCCAAATGTAGATAAAAGTCATAGCTCAGGAGGCGAGACACCTATGTCACCAATAGATGTAACGAGACGTGAGGAGTCGGATACCGTGGAAATTGTGTACTGTGGGTTTTATCTTTATATTCCGGCTGGCTGACGTGTGTGTGTGTGTGTGTGTGTGTGTGTGTGTGTGTGTGTGTGTGTGTGTGTGTGTGTGTGTGTGTGTGTGTGTGTGTGTGTGTGTGTGTGTGTGTGTGTGTGTGTGTGTGTGTGTGTGTGTGTGTGTGTGTGTGTGTGTGTGTGTGTGTGTGTGTGTGTGTGTGTGTGTGTGTGTGTGTGTGTGTGTGTGTTTAGGACGTTTCCATCACATGGCTAACTGGATTCCGTGAGCTGCATCAAGAGTTTGACATACATCATGTGTTTTGACATTCTTGGTTGTCTGGGCAAGAGGAAGTTGTGTGTTTCTCTTCCTGATACCAAACATCCACCTGCTTATTACATATTGTACTAGTGGTGCATATTGTGCTATGACTATTATTGCTTATAACTATTACATATTGTGCTATGACTATATTAATGCTTATATATCGCCCCGTCACGCCATTGGTTGTACCTACTACTGTACCTAGCTTTGTATTACAATCTATACAGTGAACAGGAAAATTGTGACAAAACAATTGAGTTAAATACTAATGTAAGTACATGGTATTCATCATAATATTGTAAAACTAAATGCAGTAACATAACTGTACAGTATAATACAGATATACTGTATATCTATATATATTTATACAATAGCAATACAATGGCAAGTCTACAGTAGTCAATTATCTCCAGAATCGGCCATTTTTTATAATGTACTTGCTATTTATATCAGACATAGTAATATGATTACATATTATAAAATGGATACATGTATACCGGCTACATTCTGTTGCTCGTTTATATTAAATACTAAACTATATGTAACTCCATATTTTTGTTATTTTATAAAAAATAAATACACAATATATACACAGTTTCACTTGTAACTCATAGCTATTGACTATTGTTTCTAAGTTTTCAATCGTAGCTTGTATTCTGTGCACAGCCAATATTACTATAACAAATATAGAGGAGAAAATTATAAGAGTGACTGGAGCATGGCTATAAACATAAAATGGGTTGAACATGATCTTACTATATTCCTCTCTTGATCGCACTGTAAAAATCAGATTTTTACAGTGTGTGGTGCAAATATGGATGCCTTGTCGTTAAACTGTATATCAAGGCCCATGGTTGCCCGTAACGGTATTAATTCCTACCAACACCAAACACTGTGCCTAAAGTATTTTCGCTTCCCAGTTTTTCCGTTCTCCTTACACAAGTTTGGCCGTTAAGAGGAGCAAGCATGATGTGCCGAGGTGATGCTAACACAAGTTTCCTGTTCAGTTGTTTGTGGTTATAAGACGAGATTTCTCTCTCTCTCTCTCTCTCTCTCTCTCTCTCTCTCTCTCTCTCTCTCTCTCTCTCTCTCTCTCATTAAGTTAACGTATAAAGTTAACTTCACCTAAGTTTGAAACCATGCAAATGATCAATCATTGATCAGTTGCATGGTTTCAAACTTAGGTGAAGTTAACTTTATCTGTTAACTTAATGAGAGAGAGAGAGAGAGAGAGAGAGAGAGAGAGAGAGAGAGAGAGAGAGAGAGAGAGAGAGAGAGAGAGAGAAATCTCGTCTTATAACCACAAACAACTGAGCAGGAAACTTGTGTTAGCATCACCTCGGCACATCATGCTTGCTCCTCTTAACGGCCAAACTTGTGCAAGGAGAACGGAAAAATGGGAAGTGAAAATACTTTAGGCACAGTGTTTGGTGTTGGTAGGAATTAATACCGTTACGGGCAACATGGGCCATGATATACAGTTTAACGACAAGGCATCCATATTTGCACCACACAGCGTTAATTAATTTCTAGTGCGATGATTTTCTGCTAACTGAGTAAAGTCGTCTTACGTTAGCTGGATTAACATTCTGAGCTCTTTGTTTCTATCCAAACACTGATTTAGGTAGTTAAAGAATTCCCATTTTCAACTGAAGTCTTGCATATACATATCATCATTGGTCGCTGGCGAAACTTCAATGCAAAGCGGGTACTTTGCAGCTCAAGGTTTTCATTTACCTAAGAACAGTGTTACTGACCAAATATCACAGGCAAGTCACTTCACCCGACCACACTCAGAGAGAAAACACATACCTCAGGTTAATACGCTGATCAAAATACAGTATCAATAGTTTTGTCTCCTCACGCATTATATCAATACAGAAAAATACAACAGGCTTTTATACACAATGAAGAATGCCAAGCAAAATTTGACGTCCTTGGTAGTCCTCTGCATAACTAGACCTTTCCATATGGGAAAGTTTAAGTCAGGATATCTTCCCATGATAACTTATATTGTACTGAGAAGGGATGTGTAGTGAAGAGTTGGAGTGCATGTGAAAAGAAAATGATATGTTGTGTGTGCATGTGTTTTAGGTATCTGTACTTTTATTCCTCCGAAACACGAGGCACCAGTCGATCTACGTCCAGGCATACTTGCTGCCAGGTGCACAGGAACATGGGCTTCGGAAAAGTGTCCAGCACTCCCACTGTGTAGACATTGAAAGTGAGTATTCATGCGTAACTTATTCCGTATGACTCCTCCTGCTTTCCATTCTGCCTCCGTTACCTGGAAATTGGTGAATCTCTCTCTCTCTCTCTCTCTCTCTCTCTCCATTAGCTCTCACGTTACCTCTTCCGCCTCATACCCTCTCTTTCTCTCTCTCTTTCTCTCTCTCTCTCTCTCTCTCTCTCTCTCTCTCTCTCTCTCTCTAACTTCTCAGCTGTTCAAGTTTTTCCTATCGGCATTTTCAAAGGTGTGTATTAATTTCAATTAATTACTAGAATTAGTCATATTCGTAGGTCAGTACCAATAAAAATTTCTTCCATTAACCATTTTTTTTTTTTCGTAATACCTAATCACTTCAGGCATATTACAATGAATCCATCACCATTTCACAATGAAATTATATAAGGAGTTTTATGGCAAATGAAAATATAGTCATGGTACAATGATAATGCTTTAGAATTACGCTTAAAATGACTGGCTTCACTAATTTATTTAGCCTATCACTAACACACTCTAGTTGCTTGGTGATAATGCTTTGTCCAGAGACAAGACACACCAAATAGATTTGTTGCGAGAACAGTATATTCATAATTGAACGTAAATCCTCTTATCATTAATGTTATATAATCGATTACACTTCACTCTAAAACTATTCACTTATTACGTACATACCTTGTTCTGCAGGCAGATTTTGATCCGGGACTGCTTTAGGCTTTAGCAGCTTTTTTTTTTTTTTTTTCTGACAGGTGGCGGTGTCTTTAGCAGATCGCTTTGCAAATCTCTAACATGCTGTTCCGAGCTGGAATGCCTTTCACAGACACGGCCATGTGAAGATGCCTTGTCCCTCCGTCCATTCAAATGTGTCCACTCTATTCTAGTGATTTTATCACACGGCATGCGAAAACGTCTCAGATAATGACAATCAAATGCCTTCCCAGAACACCCAAACACATTCCACATAGTTGTGTGTGTGTGTGTGTGTGTGTGTGTGTGTGTGTGTGTGTGTGTGTGTGTGTGGCTTTTTGGCCATGGCCCTCCGTGTGGGGCATTAGACCAAATTAGATGGTGGAGAAAGCAATACGACGTCATCGCAACTGTGCTGCACATATTCCAATTGTTGAAAAGTATTATAACCTGACAAAATGTATAAAATAATGCAGACTATGCGTCACACTGGGATGCAAAAAACTCACTGATGTCCTGGCGGATGGTGCCTTGGTGACGTCAGGGGCACTGAATATATAAACGATGACAGGAAAGTGACTGCCGCAGCCAAAAGAAAAACGGATGACCAAAATATGTGCTGGCAACTTTGTGGCCGTCCCTCAAGCCCCCTATTGTGGTTATGCATAACCTTATTGTTTATGGCTAACATAGTATCTTCTTGGGTAACTAATATATATCTTTAATATACATTAACAGACGCATATTTAATGTTTCTCTCATCCTGGTGTTATGTTTTAGCTATGATTTTCTTTCCTCCTTTGTATTTTTCTCCCAGTACAT
This sequence comes from Coenobita brevimanus, assembly GCF_032717465.1. Classification (NCBI taxonomy): domain Eukaryota; kingdom Metazoa; phylum Arthropoda; class Malacostraca; order Decapoda; family Coenobitidae; genus Coenobita; species Coenobita brevimanus. Next base: position 4,049,627 of record NC_136994.1, on the reverse strand, counting down.
ACGATCAATCATAACTGGAGTATAGGCTTTTACTGCTTTCCTTATTCCCATGTTAATATATTGGCTTTTAACCTTGTCACGAATCAAATTCGCGACATTTCCCTTTTGTGAGAAGCCACGAACTATTAGTGGAAAACTCACTGTGTATCGCTGAGTTAACCGTTTCTCCCTCCATTTCGGGGTATACTTTTCAAAACATTCGTCACTGTTTCAAAAGTGACCGATTTAATGCACGTCACTAAGTGCTCTACTGAGCGATACTATTGTTTCTTTATTGTTCGCCCCTGCTTGCCTCAACCGTTAGCCACGCCTTCTTCCGGTGGCTTGTGCGTCCTGCCCATACATCATTTGAATTCAGTCAAGTGTTTGCTGTGACAGAGAGAGGTCCTGTGCTCCAGAAATGTGAGAGAAGAGGTCGCTAGCACCCAGACTCCACTGAGTCAGTTTCTCCAAGCTCCCACCCTTGGTGATACACAGCATTTATTGACTAGTATTTCCTTTTTGTATTTTCCTAGTTTTAAGAGTTTAGTTAAGGTGTTTTCCCTAGGCGTAAGAATTTAGCTCAAGTGAGTGAGTGAGTACGATCTCTATTTGCATTCATTTGAAGTGTAACGTTAAATTTATTTTGTAATCAATAAATTTAACAGTTCTTTTTCTTGAGCTTAATATAATGTAAACTCTTGTTTCATTTCTCCACAATTAAGCTTATTTTCCATATAGCTCCTAGCTTGCATAAACTTTTGCCTTTTATAACTGGTACTTAGGCCAGTCTTGTATTAAACTTAAAATCCGTTGTGCCTCCTAGGAGTTAAGCACCAGCAAGAGCCTGATATTATTATTAGTATTAGTTATTTATTGTCAGGGGTGAAGTAACTTTCTCCAGAGGCTAACAGTACTAAGAAACAGCAATTGAGTAATTAGTCTCTGCTGTGTACTGTTGAGGAAGTTTATAAATTCTCGTTCTTAGAGAATCGTGCGAAGAAGTCAGTGTAAAGTAATCGTTGCTTGATTTAGTAAGACAATCATTGTCCCTGCTCTTCAATATTATTGAATATTATTATCAATTAAATAATATTATTAGCATTTATTTTAAAAACCCCCGTGACAATTGGCGACCTCGCCAGGATATTAACTCCTAGCTGTAAAGCTATTCACGAGATAGTACTCACTCGTTCATATTTAGGAATTTATCATTAAAGTTTATGGGCACAACTTTACTGGTGGTTACCGTTAATTTAGCAAGTGAATTTTTGCTTTATTAATCAATAGAGTACTTAACTCTAGTTTGTTCTTGGTAACGCCAGACAATTTTATTCGCTCCTGGGTACCCGCCGTTCCCATTGTGTTAATTATTGAGTCTTCCCAGTTATTTGCATTTTTGCTTTATTCCTTTCCAGTTAACTAGATAAGACTGGTCACCACTAGCTTGTGTCTGTATTCTTTACTTGTGTCATTAGCATTCGTTTGCGAAGCAGTCAGTACTCAGTTTCGTTTGCTTAATAAATTAGCGCCATGGCTACCATTGTATTTTTGCAGGAAGCCAAAGAAATGGGTCTTTCGGACCCAACCAAAATTAAAGAGTATACTCTCAATGGGCATAATCATGTAGCGCGAGAATGATGCCCGTGAAGAACGTAAGATTCAGCGCGAATACGAGCGACAACAGCGTGAGGAACGCGAAAAGGAGCGCGAATACGAGCGAGAACAGCGCGAACTCGACTTAGAACACGAGGGAGAACAGCGTGAGGAATGAGAGAGAGAATGAGAGCACGAACGTGCCGAGCGAGAGGCACGAGAAAAACATGAACTTGAAGTGCTGAAACTCAAGCAAGATTCCTTGGCTTCAGACACATCTGGTGCAGTTGGTTCAAGCTCCACGAGCGCTCTTCCTACACATGTCCTGGGGACCCCACGCATCAAGCTTCCTTCATACAAGGAAAGCAAGCAAATCGAGCCGTACATAGCTCGTTTTGAGGACATGGCAGACATGTATCAACTGGATGAGGCAGCTAAGCGGCTCCAATTTCTTAGTTTATTTGAAAGCCCTGCCCTCGACATTCTCCACAGAATTCGTGGAGACAATCTCATGTATGAGATGATGAAAGCTGCACTCATTAAGGCGTATGGTCTCACAGTAGAAGACGCCAAAGTTCAGTTCATGCGAGCTCGTCTCCAAGACAAGGAGACAGCTGTTCAGTTCCTCGATCGTCTCACTGCTTACTTAAATGAGTGGATGGAGAAAGATGAAACTCCTTCCACGCGTGAGGGGATAACTGACCTTATGCTGCATACACAGCTAGAGAGGTCGTGGCCTGCTGAGCTCATAGCACAGCTTAAGATCTGCCAGGTGAAAGATGCCAGCCAAATGGCAGAAAAGGCTGACGCATTCTTTACTGCATACAGGTATCAAACTCGTAAGCAAAACACCTGGAGCAGAAAAGATACTGCCAAGTCTGGGAAGCCGTCTCAGACTGAATCCCAGCACCAAGGCCGTTCTCAGAGTAATGGCCAAGGTCCAAGCAAACCGCAGAAGGACCAGGGGCAAAACACTCAGAAACCTGAGTGGAAGAGGTACAACAAGTACCTTAACCATCAGCAGTATCAGCCACGCAACCGACCGTCGGGACAAACTTTCTAACCACCAGCTCAAAAGAGGCAGGAAGCGAACACAGCCTTCATTCCTCAGCAGCAGCATGGTGGTCACGTCCCTACCAGTATGGGTACTCCCCCACAGTTCACTAGTCCCACAGTGACAGTGAACCCCCTCCACAAATGGCCAATGTTCCATCTCCACAGGCAGTGAATACGACCCCTCAAGTATATAACCCTCAAGGCACAATGTTTGCCACATCAATTCAGCAGCCTCATGAGTGGCTAGCTGCTTCCTCCACAGGCCCTCCACAGGTGACAGTACCTTCCTTGTTCAGCCAGGGTTTGTGGGAGACATTCCTGTGAAGGTCCTGAGAGACAATGGTTCCTCAGGTTGCTCTGTTAAGCAGAGTTTAGTTCGGCCTGAGCAGTACACAGGTCGACAGATCCATGCAAACCTTATTGATGGATCAGTGAGATTGTTCCCTGAGGCATGTATCCAGGTGGCATCTCCATTTTATACTGGTATGACACTCACAGTTGTCATACCAGAACCTTTATTTGAACTCATCATCGGCAATATTACCGGTGTCAAGGATAATTGCACCGAACATGACGCTACTCAGACTTCGGCTGCTGCGGTAACACGAGCCATGGCTGAGGCTCCAGATTGTGTCACCCCAGTGATCATTGAATTGCCGCAAGATCTGATGTGTAGTCAACTTGTTGTACAAGAACAACATTCTGACCCAACACTTGCTGCCGTGCGGAACAAACAAAAGGGTCGAGTGATTAAGTATTCACGGGGAGGTCGAGCCAAGTTCCTTTGCAAACAAGGACGGCTCTTCCGTGAGTCACGAACACCCGAGGGCGAGGTTCGACTGCAGTTTGTCGCTCCTGCCAAGTACCGCCTAGCAGTGTTACAATGGGGTCACTGCTCAGCCTCAGGAGGTCACATGGGCAAAAGGAAGACCCAGGGCCATATCCGAGCTGACTTTTTCTGGCCAGGGATGGGACGAGACATAGATAGTTTTGTCCATTCCTGCAGTGTGTGTCAAAGTAACACCACTAATCAGGGACCTGTGCCATTTGTAACCACACCTGTAATCTCTGAGTCAGTTGAGAGACAGGGTAGTGGTGAAGTGGGTGCAGACCTGACGTCTCGCCCATTGGCCCCACAGGACACAGTATGTCCAGGGCCTGTACATACATATTATGTACCATAAGTTAAGGGAAGTTTGAGAACTCCGCAGAGGCGACTCGAGGCTATGGAAGACCCGAGTTTGCACAAGGATTCTCAGCTCCCTGATATTAACATAAGTACTGTAGGTTAAGGGGGAAGATCGAGAGAGAACTCCGCAGAGGCGACTCGAGGCTATGGAAGACCCGAGTTTGCACAAGGATTCTCAGCTCCCCGATACTAATATAAATACTGTAGGCTAAGGGAGAAGTTCGAGAGAGAACTCCGCAGAGGCGACTCGAGGCTATGGAAGACCCGAGTTTGCACAAGGATTCTCAGCTCCCTGATACTAATATAAATACTGTAGGCTAAGGGAGAAGTTCGAGAGAGAACTCTGCAGAGGCGACTCAAGGCTATGGAAGACCCGAGTTTGCACAAGGATTCTCAGCTCCCCGATATTAATATAAGTACTGTAGGTTAAGGCACAGGTTGAGGACCCGTGTGCAGTTCGAGGCTATGGAAGACCCGAGTTTGCACAAGGATTCTCAACTTGCTGACAGTAATCATGTGCTATAATTAATGGCGACCTCGAATGTACGAAGCTTAGGCTGTCACTTGTATTTTTCAGCCAGAGCATATTTTTCGTAGCATGTACTGATTGCTAGGCAGAGAGAGTAATTGTAACTTAATAAGAATTTTGTCTCATTGACACTTTTGATGCTCCACCTTAATTGGTTTTGCAGGTACAGCAATGGGTGTAGCAGTTTTGCTGTGCGGGCCAGCTGATCGTCTGCCGCACGCTGCCGCCTCTTCTCCTCTGCCTTCGTTGTCGCCATATTATTATTTACTGTGTCATTTTACACGTAGGTACAGTTACACTACAACTGTCACACCTACACCGTGTATTACATACACCACGCTACACAACAATTAGTTGTCAGTGTAAATGTAGCGAATTTTCGCTCAGTTTGACCTGAGTACAGGATTTTCACCATCGTCACGGAGTCTTTCCCTGAAGCTTGCTTCTATTAACGTAAATACGAGGTTTTTTCGCTCACTGGCGACTGCGACTTTCTCCTGTAGCAGGATAGCACACACACCACAGTGTGAATCTTGTGTGACTGAGTTAGGATGTGTACATATATATACATATCCACAAATTTTTTCCCATAAGGAAAAAATTTAATTTTGTAGGGGCGTAATGTCACGAATCAAATTCGCGACATTTCCTTTTTGTGAGAAGCCATGAACTATTAATGGAAAACTCACTGTGTATCGCTCAGTTAACCGTTTCTCTCTCCATTTTGGGGTATACTTTTCAAAACATTCGTCACTGTTTCAAAAGTGACCGATTTAATGCACGTCACTAAGTGCTCTACTGAGCGATACTATTGTTTCTTTATTGTTCGCCCCTGCTTGCCTCAACCATTAGCCACGCCTTCTTCCGGTGGCTTGTGCGTCCTGCCCATACATCATTTGAATTCAGTCAAGTGTTTGCTGTGACAGAGAGAGGTCCTGTGCTCCAGAAGTGTGAGAGAAGAGGTCGCTAGCACCCAGACTCCACTGAGTCAGTTTCTCCAAGCTCCCACCCTTGGTGATACACAGCATTCATTGACTAGTATTTCCTTTTTGTATTTTCCTAGTTTTAAGAGTTTAGTTAAGGTGTTTTCCCTAGGCGTAAGAATTTAGCTCGAGTGAGTGAGTGAGTACGATCTCTATTTGAATTCATTTGAAGTGTAACGTTAAATTTATTTTGTAATCAATAAATTTGAGTTCTTTTTCTCGAGCTTAATATAATGTAAACTCTTGTTTCATTTCTCCACAGTTAAGCTTATTTTCCATATAGCTCCTAGCTTGCATAAACTTTTGCCTTTTATAACTGGTACTTAGGCCAGTCTTGTATTAAACTTAAAATCCGTTGTGCCTCCTAGGAGTTAAGCACCAGCAAGAGCCTGATATTATTATTAGTATTAGTTATTTATTGTCAGGGGTGAAGTAACTTTCTCCAGAGGCTAACAGTACTAAGAAACAGCAATTGAGTAATTAGTCTCTGCTGTGTACTGTTGAGGAAGTTTATAAATTCTCGTTCTTAGAGAATCGTGCGAAGAAGTCAGTGTAAAGTAATCGTTGCTTGATTTAGTAAGACAATCATTGTCCCTGCTCTTCAATATTATTGAATATTATTATCAATTAAATAATATTATTAGCATTTATTTTAAAAACCCCGTGATATTTTTAAAAGCCCAGTGACAAACCTCATGTACATACTTTTCTTCCTTTCTGCTTTATCGTTTGTTTATTTGTTAAAAACAGTATATATATATATATAAATATATATATATATATATATATATATATATATATATATATATATATATATATAGATAAATAGATAGATAGATTTTATTATCGTGATAATGTGTTGCAGATAATTTTATCATTACTGAGTATTGTCTGTCTGTTCTGTCCTTTATGCAGTTGGTCAGTTATGAAAGTAAATTTACTGTCTCATTTTCGTGCTATATGGTGGACAAATTTTCTCTCTATTTTCTCATATCTTGTTTTCTGCTTCAAAAATTTCTGAATTATATCACTCAATATATCACGTATAATGAAACTCATAAGAGCAGGTACATATCTATTTAATGTATTACAATTTACAGCATATTAAGCACACATACTTATTCATTCACTAGTATATAAACAAGATTTCTGATAACCGCATACATACTACATTAATCATGCATAACAAAAATTGGCCAAGCTGTTCGCTCATTGGCTGCTTTGTTGGTTAAGCCAATGTGACCTTTGGATGACAGTAAGTTTTGGAAGTCATCGACTTGTGTATTTATCGTAGGTTGTTTTGTGATAATGTAGATTGCCTCTAGAAACAAGAGGCGGCGAGGGTCTTGTTCTCTGTCGATTATTTTGGTGTTCTCATCCAGGTCTTGTCGTGTCAGGCGGGAGTTGTGTAGGGTGGCATAGTGGTTCTTGATGGCTCCATTCTGTAGGTGACAGGTGAGGCGCCTCGATAGTCTGGTCCGTATCATTCCAATGTATAAGGTTCACTCCTCACTGTTGCAGTTATGTTGATACTCGTAAATGACAAGGTTCTCCTGAAGGTGCATCTTGGTCATTGCGGGTCGGTTACGAAGCTGAAGGTGGGCTGTTTTCTTTCTTTTGTAGCAGATGATGAGAAAAATGTGTTGTTCCGGGTCTGTAAGGCGTACATTTGTGTATACAATGTCCTTGGTGATCTCTTCATCCGTCTTATCGTCTGTAGACATGTGGTTTCTGTAGTATATCTTAATATGTTCGTCAGTCGTGCGTGTAGTGGTGTCTTGTTGTGTATACCATTTGTCCATGTGTCTCTTAACCACTGGCAGTTAACCCTAACATTGTTGGGACAAACATAATGTTCTATTCAAGCAAAAGTCAGACGATTATATTCAGCCTAAAATGATTCATACCAGCCTTAGTGTTAATATGTGACGCTTACTGCTTCAGTCTGAATAGATAAGAATATCACACACGCCAACTCCACAAGACACAATGTAAGAGAGAGTAAAATCTTAAAAGAGTCTTGCATCACAAATCTGGCCACCAGACACGCCCTTCACGCAACAAAGATTCCAGTCTGAAAAAACACATTCACCTTCTTGGGTAAAAACTTCCTGACGCCTCCTCTCTCATGCAGAGGTCTTGAATTTCCGACTAACATTTTCAAGACAGGGGGAAAAGTTTAATATCACCGGGTAAGAGGATCAGAGTCTGAGAGAGTTTTCTTTGTGTGGGTGGGGTGGGGGTGGGGGGAAGAATTATGGGTTTGTGGCCAACGTTTTTAGTTCCCTTTCCTTCGTCAAAATTATTATCGTTCACGAATATCCCGGTCGAAGACGGTTCGAATTCGATGGCTCTACATCTTTCCAAGAGCACTTCGTTACTAGCATCAATTTTTAGCATTAATCTCTTGTTACAGGTATGCATTCAAGAACTGAAACATATCAATTTTCGGCCAAGGCCATGATCATAAAAATGACAATGAGTGACTGGAAGATATTCTACCATATAAAAATGATGTCAGACAAGTGCGGTAAGTCGGTCTCCTATCTTTAAATAATCTGGAGGAATGTTTTCGAATGGTCTTTACCAGTTTACAGGATAAAGAAGTGTCCATGTCAGTTAACTATTCTCGAAGACCATATATTTTATATTTTGTATTGTCACTTAAATATGCAAACTAATTTTATTGTGACTTACTGGCAATCAAATGAGTGAAGGCAAACGTATATACTCTACAATCAATCTTGCGTAGTGTCCAAGCATAGGCAATTATATAATTATGGTCCCTGAACTACGGTGGGGTAACATTGAGGTCCCTTTGCTTAGAAACGGATAATGCGGGATTACATGTCACTGTTCCTGATTTACTGTGACGTAAAATTAACGAAGTAAAGTAAATAATACATTCCGCTTCAATTTTAAACAATTAATTTGAGTAAAACAAAATGCAGTCTATATAATTCAGGCTTAAGTCAAAAGGACGGCTCACTTTACACTCTGAAGAGAGAGAGAGAGAGAGAGAGAGAGAGAGAGAGAGAGAGAGAGAGAGAGAGAAGTTATTGAACACGCCGTGAGTCTAGTGTGACCCGGTGACGTCAAGGGAAGGGCAAGAACTTAAGACTGAGATGTGGCGTCAGTTTGTCACTCTCGCCCTTTGTGGATGAGAGAGAGAGAGAGAGAGAGAGAGAGACAGACAGACAGACAGACAGAATGTCTCTGCTCTTCTACTAACCTTACATATGCATTGCACCTTCTGAACAATCTGTGTGTGTGTGTGTGTGTGTGTGTGTGTGTGTGTGTGTGTGTATATAATATATGACTTTCATAAACGAAATACAATCGTCCAAAAAGTACCAAGAAAAATAATGCATCACTTATGTCGCGAAATGGGAAAGGAGGCCACCAATTTCTGCTGAATGTTTTGGAACGTATGTGGATATTAGGTGTGTTCAGCTTACAGTCCACATTACAGAGTGCAGTCCGAAATCGTCAGCAAAAACTGGGGACTTGCTTTTATCTTCGCTGTTTTAAAAATACTATTGTTGCTTTTACGCACTATGCATAACCCCAGGTCATAGGTGAGGGGCAGGAGACACGTGGGAATGTGCTCCACGTGTCTGTGGAGGGTGAGGTGGGAGATGGGAGTGTAGTCCAGGTGACGGGCAGTGCCGGTCCTACCACTAGGCAAACTAAGCGACCGCCTAGGGCGGCATTGATTTGGGGGTGCCAGATTTTTTGATATTCTAGCAAATTTCTGCTGATCAGTGTGATGATCAGTGATTCAGTATGCTTAATGGGTACTGTTAATAAATGTGAACTCTACAATCAAAATCTTTTGTAGAAGCCAGTAACTTGTAATAGTAGAATAGGAATTTATTGGAAGAGTATTTAAGGAAGAGGAAATTATTGGAACATTTTTTGGTTGGACTTAAAAGCACTTTAGAGAAGGCATAAAATAATTTCGAAGCTATAATAAATAGGTTTGCAGTAATATGTGTACTATATAGTTAATTACACTATATTTAAGCTCCAAAACTTTACTATTCTAGTTATTATTTTCGTACATTCTTTCGAAGGTGGATTTCGTGAGTTTGCTGTATTACGGGCCGGCCATGATGCGAAATGGTGGTCTGCTAAGGTTAGACAAGATTCACCAGCACTGCAGAGGCGTGAAGAGTAACGGGACTCGGGAGTTAGTGTTTCGTCATTTGTGTTGGTTTGCAACCCCAGACTCTACTGTATTGGTGAGTTTTTAACATTTTATTTTCAACTGCTAGGACATAAGATGAAACTTTTGTGTTGTGCTTGTTTGTCGTGGTGTGTGGGGATTGGGTTCGGGCTGAGCCATTGTTGTGTTTTGTGCAACCTGTTTAAGGCCACTACCATAGTTAATATTTTACCAATTGTGATTTAAGCATTATATATTTCTGATTCTGAGCAGTCCTATGGTGTATCGCGAAAAAATTAAAGAGGAATTGCACAAATTGTATTCATACTTATGTTTGGAATAGGCTATCTCCAAATTTAAAGATTTATGTTACAAAAGGGAGATGAATATTGGAGTGTTTTAGGTGTACATTTACAATTAGAGTGAATTGTAAATAAGTGTTTTTTTTTTTTTAGAATTACAGAATAAAACCAGTTATATGAGGCAAACAATTATTGTTTAATTAATTCTCATCTCTTCCACAGCCTAATCAGTGATGAACAAGGTAAAATGGCTACTAGAAGAAAACCGTCTGGGGCTGAGAGTCGTAAAAGAAAAGCGAAGAAAGAGGAAGAACAAGCCAAGCTAGAGGGATCTTTCCTGAAGTATCTTAAGCATCATTCGAAGGAAGAGGAAATAATATTCCCACAGCATCATCAGCATGTTGAAGATACCCCACAGCGTATTCAGACTACTGCTGACTTTTCTTGTGCTAGTAGATCAAAAGACTCAGTGAATTTTATCCACGGTGAAAGATTATTGACGGGTGAGGGCAGTTCACAGCAACAAACGGATCAACATGACATAAAAATACCCTCTGACAGCACATCCCCAAAGGCAGATACAGAAAATACAGAAAGCGATGTTAAAGAATTAAGTAACAAGATTTACGATGATGTCAGTTTTCAAGTAACCGAAACAGAAACGGCAAATACCCTGAATTATGGTGACCCAGCTACGTGGCCAAAATGTGATGATAACGTCCGATGTTTGTTGGTTGAGCATGGCGTGGATCAAATACAAATTTATGATTTTCCCAAGGACGAAACAGGCAGGAAATTCTCTACACATCACTACACAAGAACACTACCCAATGGTGAAACACTTCAACGAAGCTGGCTGCAGTATTCCGTCTCCAAAAATAAGGTGTTTTGTTTTTGTTGCAAAGTATTTAAAAGTAAAATTAATGTTTCTTCACTAGCAGAAAATGGCTCAGATGATTGGAAAAACATAGCAGCTATTCTCTCTTCTCACGAGAAAAGTATTGACCATCTAGAGAATTTTCATCAGTGGAAAGAACTTGAAAAACGATTGAAAACTGGGACATCTATTGATGAACAAAACATTAGAGCACTGAAGCAAGAAGAAGAGTACTGGCGTCAAGTACTAGATAGACTGATTTCATTAGTGAGAGTTCTTGGTGAGCAAAACCTCGCATTTCGTGGAAGTCATGAAAAATTATACACTCCTCATAATGGTAACTTTTTAAAATTTGTGGAATGGCTAGGTGAGTATGACCCTGTTATGAAGGAACATCTTCGCAAAGTAAGAAATCAAGAGACACACGTCCATTACCTTGGGAAACAAATTCAAAATGAACTAATTCAGCTCTTGGCAAATGCTGTTCAGAAAAAAATTTTGGAAGCTGTTCGTGAGGCAAAGTATTTTTCGATTATTCTAGATTGTACACCTGACGTAAGTCATGTGGAACAGATGACACTGATAGTTCGTTATGTGGACATTGCCAAACCAGATATGGAAGGTAATGAGATGCAAGATTCACTGGTGAAAAAAGAAAATTTCTTGGGTTTTATACCATTAAAGGAAACTACTGGTTCTTTCATGACAGAAACTATTTTGCAAAAACTAGATGAATTGTCACTGTCAGTTGAAAATTTACGAGGTCAAGGTTATGATAATGGGAGTAACATGAGAGGCAAGGAAAACGGAGTACAGCGTAGAATATTGAACATTAATCCCAGGGCATATTTTGTTTCATGTAGTGCACATAGTTTGAATTTGATTATTAATGATGCTGCAAGATGCTGTTTGGATGCTACTAAATTTTTTGACCTCGTGCAACATATTTATGTCTACTTCTCTGCATCAACTCGCCGTTGGAACGTTCTTACATCGCATGTACCTTCACTAGTTGTTAAACAATTGTGTGAAACAAGATGGGAGAGTAGAATTGATGCTCTGAAGCCCCTTAGGTATGAGCTTGGTAAAGTTCTTGATGCATTAACTGAAATAGCCAATGACTCTACCCTCATAGGATCAAGTGGTACGTCTACACGTGCAGAAGCTGAATCTCTCGCAAATAGCATTTCTAAGTTCAAATTTGTTGCCTCATTGATTGTGTGGTACAACATTCTTTTTGAAATTAACTTAGCAAGCAAGCATCTGCAGTTAACAAATGCGACATTGGACTCAGCCATTAAACAACTGGAGCATTCTAAAAAGTACCTTACTGACTGCAGAAGTGATAAAGCTTTTGAAAAGATGCTCGTAGATGCTCGTGATTTAGCTGATAATCTAGAACTATCAAGCGAATTTGAACCTGAGCCAATCCGCATCATAAGAAAAAAACAGCAGTTCTCATATGAAGCAAAAGATGAACCTATCCAGGACCCCAAGCAGAATTTCAAGGTGAACTTCTATTTTGCTGTTATAGACACAGCAATTCACTCAGTTTCAGAACGATTTGAACAAATTTCACACCTTGAATCTGTGTTCGGCTTTCTTTACGTTATCCATTCTATAAGGGACAAGTCAACACAACAACTAATGGATATGTGCCAGAAGATGGAGTCTGCTTTGCAGGGAAAAGATTCTAAGGATATAGATGCTCAAGATTTATGTAATGAATTGAAGGTCATTGCAAGAAGACTCGAAAAAAGCTGTGGGCCTCTGAACGTACTAAAGGATATTTGTGAATTGAAACAGGTAGACAGTTTTCCAAATACCTATGTTGCTCTTCGGATACTCATAACTCTACCTGTTAGCGTTGCTAGTGGAGAACGAAGCTTCTCAAAACTTAAATTAATAAAGACATACCTAAGATCCACAATATCACAAGAGAGACTTTCTGGACTAGCCACTCTTTCAATTGAGCATGACATTGCTCAAAGACTATGTGTACAGTAAAGGAACTGATAACAGATTTTGCAAAGCAAAAAGCTCGCAAAGTTAATTTCTAAGAAAGATAAATTGTCATTGCAAAGGTTTATTTTTAGTTCATGTGCAGTTGCTTTTCATTTTCATGTCAGCAAATAGATAAAGTGTTATGGATCTTGATGATAAATAATAAGTTTTATTATGAGAATAAAAACATACTTTTTTTTATACTTTTATGTATATAGATATTGTACATCAGTTTTATTACAATTAGCTTCAAACTGATGTGTACAGGAATGTTAATAAAACGTCACATCATTCACATGTCTGCTATACAGAGGGGAAATGAGATGTACTATGTACATGTTTATTAATACTGCAATAAAAATGCACCATAGTCATGTTTTTCTCTTCCAAGCTTGTGTGCATAAAAATTCAAGATGGGTGGGAGGGTGGGGGGCGACACCACCAGTTTGCCTAGGGCGTCAGATGTCCTAGGACCGGCACTGGTGACGGGGATTAACTCAGCTCCAGTACCAAGCAGACGTTCGACCAGTGAGAAATATAACGAGTTAGTAAATATAATACACGGAGGCCAAGATAGATATATCCCTTCAAAACCGTTTAGAACGAATAATTCAGAACCGAGATGGTTAAACAACAGATTAAAATCTCTCATAGGCCAAAGGAAAGGAATATATAGAAAAATAAAATGTGGAAAGGAACACTTACGTAACCGATACACGATTTTAAATAGAGAGGTAAAGAGGGAGATACGAAAAGCAAAGAGAAGTTATGAAATTAAAGTTGCTAATGAATCAAAAGAAAACCTAAGGGTTTTTATCAAATGTACTGTATAAAAAATAAAGATAGGAAAGGACCACTCAGAACAGAATCAGGTGACATTACCAGTGAAGATAAAGAAATATGCTCCATCCTAAATAATTATTTCATATAAGTATTCACCAAGGAAAATTTAGACCTGGTCCCTCAAGCAGCAAATATTTACGATGAGAATACGGAAAATATTTTTAGTAAAATAACCATTAGTAAGGAGGATGTATTGAACGAAATTAATAAGTTAAAACCTCAAAAATCGCCAGGTCCGGGCGATATGTATGCAAAAATTATAAAAGAAACCAAAGAAGAATTATGTCAGTCACTTTTAACGTTATTTAACCCACCCCATCCCGACGTTTTCTGGGCAGTGGTACGCCCCAGTCCCGACATTTTTGGACCTTTTTTTTTGGCTCAAACATCCGCTTCTGGTGAGAAACATCGAAAATTCAAAGAGAAATCGCTCACCTGAGGTTTAAAATACTCGATTCAAGTACGAGTACCTCCTTACCTGACTGGGTTTTCTAACAGGCTGGCACCAAAGAAAACGAGTTCTATAGGAGGGTAACTATTTTATCCACTCATAAACAGTATTTGTTTATTTACTTGGTACGAATTTATATGTAGTACAAGAGTATATTGGTTTTCAAACAGTAATATAGGCATTATAAGCATAGTTTCACTCACTAACTCATCACCATTCATGACCTTTTTTTCCCACATTACCTGATCATCATTTCTGACTGTTTCTTCCTCTAATGCTATGTAAACTTTGTCCTCCACATTGTCATCGATTGGGGAATCACTCTGGCCCTGAATGTCTTTATTGGCCAGGTCGTTGGTAACAGGTGAATTGCCGAGACAATGGCGTGCAGGGGGGGGGGAGAGGTTATGCGGTGTAAGGCATTGTCCCTGCTTGGCATCTTGTAGAGGAATAGAGGAAGGTGTCCCGAGTATACATGCCAAAAATGACTCGCGAAATCACCCGTGGAAATTGAAAATTGTGCAAATTAGGGACCTAGCAATGTTGCCGCGTTAATTTACGTCTCCGGGATATGAGTGCACATCATGTGAGGACGTGAATTCAAGTCTCCGGGACGCGGCGGGTTAATGACTCTTTAATTTCAGGAGAAGTTCCAGAGGCGTCAAAGACTGCAAACATAATGCCCATCACCTGTGTCGAATTATCGTCCGATAACTCTAATGTCAATAGTAGGAAAAATGTTAAGAGTCAATTTTGGCAAATAAGATTAGAGAGCACTTAGAAAGATTTAATCTTATAAACGAAAGTCAGCACGGATTCAGGCAAGGACGATCCTGCCTCACAAACTTGTTGTCATTCTACTCGGAGGTCTATGAGGCAGTAGATAGCGATAAAGCTTACAATGTTATTTATCTGGACTTTAGTAAAACTTTTGATAGGGTCCCACACGAAATGTTAGTTTAGATTGGTTCGATCACACTGTATAGACGGCGATATCTTAAAAAGGATAGAATCCTGGCTGAAAGGACGAAAGCAGAGAGTATTAATAAATGGAACTAAGTCGGATTGGGGATTAGTAACTAGTGGTGTACCACAGGGTTCAGTACTCGGTCCTTTATTATTCATTATATGTATAAATGATCTAGACTTAGGAGTTAATAGCAGCATCAGCAAATTTGCCGACGATACGAAAATAGGGCGTATCATTAAAGCCCCCCTCACACCTGCACGATCATTTAACCGACCGCAGCACGATTAGGGATCGTGACACAGTGAGGTAGTCATCTTTTGGCATCGCAAGGCAGTCTAGCACATCGCCATGGAGACCTGGAACTTCATGATTTTTTAATGCATGAATTAAAAAATCGTGTTCCTCGACGATTGTCAAATCCATTAGAGAGCAGTCGGGGTACCATCTGACTGCAGTCGGTATCATCGTGATACAGTCCATTTGCAGTCCTGATAAATCGTGCTTTCATCGCCGGGGAAAAAATCCGTTACAAGATGTGGCGACAGCGCAATACAATTAGCACAGGCGCATGCAGCCATAAAAACAGTGGCGTGTGACTAGAGAGAGACGGGGGGGGGGGTCCTGTGTATTCAACTCGTGTAAAATATTAAAACGAAATCTACCCCCCACAATAGATGTATATGTGATGATGATAATAATAATAATAATAATAATAATAATAATAATAATAATAATACCACTACTACTACTAAGTTACTACTACTACTACTACAATTAATATTACTACTACTACTACTACTACTACTAAGATGGTCTTCTCATAATCGTTGTGTCATCGTCCTATAGTCTTGATGCAATTGTTATTATCATTTGCACTGTCGTTGTGTAGTCAGAAACCGGAAATGACCGTTATTTTTCACATTTGTACCCATCGGGATGCAGGCGTGGGGGGATCCCAGTGCCATCTGGACACGATCGTAATTCGTCGCAGTGTGTGCGTAGTGTTATCAAATTGGGCCAAAAATCGTACGATTTCAGGACGATTTCAAGTCGTTGTGCTGTCGTAATCACAATCGTGAAAGTGTGAAGGGGGCTTAACTCGACTGACGATTGCCGTAACTTACAAAAGGACCTCGATACATTGTCCAAATGGTCTAAAACTTGGTAAATGGATTTTAACGTTGAAAAATGTAATGTACTTAACGTAGGCAAGACCATTGGAGATACTAAATACAGCTTAGGTAACAAAGAAATTAGCAAATCGAAATGCGAAAGAGATCTAGGAGTTATGGTTAGTAACGACCTGAAACCAAGGCAACAGTGTATTAATGCGAGCAATAAAGCAAATAGGGTCCTTGGGTTTATTTTGAGAAGCGAGAGCAATAGTTCATCAAAAGTAATACTGCAACTTTATCTAGCATTAGTAAGGCCACACTTAGACTACGCAGTACAATTTTGGTGTCCTTACTATAGAATGGATATTAACTCATTAGAAAATGTACAGAGAATAATGACGAAAATGATACACGATATTCGGAACCTGCCATATGAAGACAGACTGAAAAGATTAAGTATCCACTCGCTAGTGAGACGTAAAGTAAGGGGAGACTTAATTGAGGTGTTTAAGTGGATGAAGGGTATAAATAAGGGAGATATTAGCAAGGTACTTAAAGTGAGCATACAGGATAGAACTAGAAGTAATGGTTTCAAACTAGAAAAATTCCGTTTCAATAAGGAAATAGGTAGAAATTGGTTTGGTAATAGAGTAGGAGACTAATGGAATAAGCTACCTAGTAAAGTAGTTGCTGCCTCTTCCATTGAGAGTTTCAAGCATAGGCTAGATAAGCATATGACAAATAAGGGGTGGATATAGAAAAAAGAAAATCATATAACCAATACTAATTCATTATTTTTCCTTTTCAGGTTATATTATGATAGTCTCCATTCTCCTTTCATACTTTCCTATAAAATGTCCATGCCAGTTTTTCTATACTGCGTGGTGTTCTTTCTGACTTTTTCCTGCCGGCTTCGGCTGGAGGGTTTGGAGGGCGGGGGAGAGCCTTCTTCTTTGCTGTCCTTATCTCATTCTAGTAGTTCAGTTACTCTTCTAGGAGCTGCCTAGCATGTGCCAACCGGCCTACTGCAGTTATCCTCTCTTCTTATGTTCTTATGTTCTTTGAGCAATAGCCATTTAAAACATTTAAGTTTTAACGCAGAATGGTGTAGTCATGAAGAATTGAACTGGAACCCCACGAGGAAGAAAGGTGAGAAAGGGATTATGAAAAAAGTAGAGCCATAAGGTGACCCTTTAGAATTGCCAGCAGCTCAACAGAAATATAAAAGTCGATGAATAATCTATCTTTCCAATAACTTTGAACTTAACCCCTTTTCTAAAGGGGTCTCACCGGGCCCGAATAAGGACGTAAGGCTAAAATTGCTTGAGGTAGTAATGAAAAAAGAGAGAGATTGCTGTACAAGAGGGATTACTGGAGACTATTTCTAACTCCATCGCTATGACCGGACATTCGTCTCCTCACTAATACATCTGACTGAAGCAGTCGGCAAGCAGTCTGACAAACAACTCTATCTTTTTTCAAACAAATGTAAAACAACTTAGCTTTCTTACTTATAAAACACTTTAAGGAATGAATTAATATAACTCGAGTGATTGGAAATTTATTTGCCAGCATAAATAAGACGATGGACCAAATTTGCTGGTGCTGTGTGGCTGCCAGGGCTTCATCACCGTCGCTGACAATTTGCATTAATTGGACTTAAATATGGCCACCCCGCAGCTCGACCAGCCAGTCAATACACCTGGTGGCTCCCGACAGTGGAAGGGTAGTTATTACATATTATTGACCCTTTCAGTACTATTACGACTCTTTCGTTTTTTTCACGTAATCTTCATATTTGGAGGCTCCGCTGGTAGTATAGGGATTAATGAAGGCATCGTCTAACTTCTCCATTTCGATAAGAAAGCTGTCTTAAAATGAATAAAAAAAGTTTGGCAATAGCAAGAATGAAATAATGGCGTCATTTTATCGAAGGTATTTACCCTTTCAATTCTACAACGTCTTTCTAAATATTTTCTTGCTACTTTTAGAGGCATTTACTTGGCTCGGGAGAGGCTTTTGCAACTAAAGAGGTATTATGTTGCCTTCATTAACTCTTCAATTCGAGGGTCGTCTCTCAAGCTGAGTAAAATCATCTGCAGACAACAACTATAAATATTCCTTGACGTCCTCTCATTAAAAAGGTTAAAGCCATTCTGCTACTTCGACTCCTACCTTGCAAGCTACATGGTAACACACGCACCTTAGCTTCGAAATCATTATGCACTTGAGATCCACGTTCAGATATCTCTCCCATATCACCTGCAGTCACTGCTGGCTCCTTCCAACACTTATTCTGTGTTCTCAAGTCCTCTGTATTTATCATTTTTCATCATTCTTGATTTATTCCATAACCATACTTGTCACTCTACACTCTGAAATCAGTCTCACCCAGTGTATGATTCCCTCCCACCCTCCTCCCTCTATCCTCCTTCTTATAATGCCTCAACGCACCTCTAGCCTCCCCTCCTTCACTACCTGACTCCAATTCCCACCCTCACCCGCCACTGCTTCACCCCACCTCCCAGACCCACCCTGCATTGTCACTGTCTAACCGGTCTTCCATTCTCCCCCGTCACTTTCACCGCTTCACCACACATCCTACCTTCCCCTGTCACTGCCTGATCCCACATCCCACCCTCACCCGTCACTGCTTCACACCACCTCCCAGTCCCACACTGCGTTGTCACTGTCTAACCAGCCTTCCATTCTCCCCCGTCACTTTCACAGCTTCACCACACATCCTACCTTCCCCTGTCACTGCCTCTTCCCTCTTAACATTCTCCCCCGTCATTTCGCCACTACATCTTCCACCATTCCTCGTCACTGCTTCGCCCCATCTCTCCTCTTCCCTGTCACTTTTTCTCCACGGTAGCCTCCTTCCTGTCACCGTAGTCAGCACAGCACAGCACAGTACATTTTATAAGACTTCCGGGTCCTCAACTCTGGTCAGTATGTAATTCAGCCATTCTTGTCAGTCACTGCACTGTGGCTCTGAATTAAGCTTACCTCTGGGATCAGCAAGCTCAATTGCTGACTACCATTTCAATATTACCCGTCGCCCCCCTGTCCCGGCCCCCACGCGCCTTTGCCTCACCACAGATTTAGTGACATGGAATCGCAGACAGTCAAGCGGTCTCGTGTTGTCCGATGCAGGTCAGGGTGTTTATACGAAAATTCGCTTGTAAAGTAACAGACACCATCTACTGCTGTTAGTACAATGCTCGTGCAAACTATTCTTGTCTTACCTAAATAACAGTAGGTACAACACCAGTTACTTAAAATGCAGGAAGAAAGTCATATACAGTACACTTTCTCTTTCTGATGAATCGGTGTTTCTTTTCTCACTCTGCATTTATATATAACGATCTGTCTCTACCTTAACATTAATCGGAAATCCTCGTTATATCACTTTTTTCTTAACTCTGAAATCCACAGCATGTTACAAAACTGTTCATCAAGATTCCATTATTACCAATAAAGTTGGTCCGCATGTTTGACACAGCGTACAGTACCATTTGTAAAGACGAAACTGTTACTATTCAGAGTATTCACAGATTATCTTTTGAACTTAACGGCAAATTTTCACCTTGATGTCTTAAGTGAATCTGTGATGTCACGGCTGGAAGACTGCCAACTGTCACTGGCAATTAGAGATAGTGCATTACCCCGCTTGGGTCTGGCTGTTCGTGAATTCCAAACCAAAACACTTCAGGTGGATCGGAAAATATGAACCAGTTGCTTTGTCCTGCTGATGTCACTCAAGTTAAGTATACAAAATACGGTCAAAATAATTTTGATGCAGTCCCTTTAATATGCACGAAACCGAGTGAAATAGCCTTAGAAAAATAAATTGGTGATGTTCCAAAGATAACATGGATACTCTGTGTTTTGGAACACATAACGGACATACAACAGAGACTTACTAGTGGCTCAGCAGACCATGCAGTATCAAGCCAGGCAATCTCCAGTGCTCAGTAAAGCCACCTCCAATATGTCATCTTCCTCCAGAGTCTTCACTTGCTGCTCCTGCCATGGCCTACTGCCACTCTGTCCCATAACTTGGACAGTTGCAGACATGAATATCGATTCACTTTTTAGTTGAATAATTACAAAATTCTCATTTAATGTTTTGAAAAACTTGTTTCTTTCAGAAGATCCGATCACTGGATTTTGGAAATCACTGCACACTGTCTCACTGTTTATCGTAAGGAAGTGGATTGATATTGATTTATTTTCACCTCCGCGTTGACGTATTTTTCGTTGTATTCTTCTTACTCTCAGATGATATTACTCAGCACCTGAAAGGTCTTCAGGAGTGCAAGATGCGAAAATTCTCTATTAATCTGAATAAAATTGTCAAAAGGTAGCAAGGGTTACATGCAAAGAAAAAAAAAAAAGTCCTACATTGATGTGGTTAACCTGCTCTTGGTCGTAATAAATCTACTATTCTATTCCTGCAGACACCAGACAATTTATTACAGTTGGTAGTTACCTATAGGAACCGCAGTGTGATAATATTAGTGTTATTTCCGTTTCCTGGTTAGGACAATAATAAGATTCTATTTCAATTAAAGCCAAATCATTTTATTCAGCTGGAGTAAGAGACAGGTGCCTAGAATGTTAATGTCAACAACTCTACCACCAAGGTCGAGAAGACTGTTGACTGGTCGCCTTTCATTCGTCTCCTCTTTAACCCTTCCCCCCCCCCCCACCATGCGACTACCTCCCATCTGCAATCTCGTCGAATCCCCTAAAACCCTGGAGTCCGATTAGCCACAATCTCATTGGGTTAATTAAGCCATCTGGGAATTCCTCCTGACAAGAGATGCACCAGACATTACACTGGAAGGCTTCTTTCCCCCTTTCCCAGAATTTTATAACTGCAACGTTGTTTTCGATGTTGATAATGGTCTGTGGGAGAATGTCTGGGGTGGTGACGAACTGCTAAGAGTAACATTACATATATATATATATATATATATATATATATATATATATATATATATATATATATATATATATATATATATATATATATATATACTGGAGAGAGAGAGAGAGAGAGAGAGAGAGAGAGAGAGAGAGAGAGAGACTGTAGCACCAGTCGAGCAGGGCAGTACTCCCAAGGTCGATGGAAAGCTGATGACAGGGAGAGCTGGAGCTCCCGTTTCATCAGCCCTCGGGACTAGTTCCCGACCATCCCCCTTTGTTGAACTTTTTTAGTGTTTCAGTAACACAGAGAGTAGGCCAGCATGCTCTCCAGTACATGTTTCTCTAACTGTCAACACCAAACTACATGCACAGTACACACTACATTTCCTTTTCAAAATTCAAAAAGAAAAATGGCTGCTGTAAATCAAGCCTTGGAGTCCCCGGGGGGGGGGGACCATAAATTTTCCCACCATCCGCCCCTCTCCCGGTGACGACTCAGGGAGATGCCTGGAACCACTGTCTGACTCACTTCTTCTTCATTTCTGCAACATTCGTGGCCTTTCCTCTAACTTTCTCTCTGTCGAACACCACCTTTCTTCCACTAAACCTCACCTTCTCTTTTTGACAGAGACTCAGCTGTCTGAGGCAACTGACAGCAAACCCTTTTCTGCTTCCTCCTACTTTCTCTATAATCATTTCAAAGCCAAAGGTGGATGCTGCATATATGTACGAAACAATTTATCTTTCTCTCATGTTCCTGAACTTGATTCTTCTGAATTCTCTAATCTCTGCTTTGGCTTTCTAGTCATTCTCTTACTAAATATATCTGTGCTGTTTACTTATATATCCCCTAATTCTACTGACTATCAAAAATTCGTCGACTATCTTACTCCTACCATGGAACACATTCTATCCATTTCTCCTTTCTCCGAGATCTCCATTCAAGGAGATTTCAATGTTCACCACCACCCTTGGCTCTCCTCTCCTTTCAGTGACCCACCTGGTGAACAAGCCTACATCTTTTCTATCCTTAATGACTTAGAGCAGCTTGTACAGCACCCTACCCGTATCCCTGACCGCCTTGGAGAGAGCTCTAACATACAGTACTTGACCTCTACCTTACAACTAATCCTTCTGCTTACTCTGTTAATCTTTCCTCTCCATTGGGCTCCTTCGATCACAGTCTTATTACCTTAGCCTGTCCTATCGCTCCGGTACAGCCTGCAGACCCTCCAAAGATACATCGTCTGTGGCACTGTGGAGCTGCAGGTTGAGAGGCCCTCAGACAGTACTTCCTTGATTTTCCAAGGAATGATTATTGCTTCCATGGTCGGGAGCCATCTGAGTGTGCCTTGCGCATTATGGAGGTTATTCTCTTGGGCATGGATGCATACATTCCTTTCTCATATCCTTTGACTAATGCAAGAAAGCCTTGGTTTAATCATGCTTGTTTTAATGCTGTCTGCAACAAGGAGAGGGCCTATAATAGGTACCGGAGCCAACTCACCCCTGAATCACATCTTATTCATGTTTCTGCTCGGAATCGTGCTAAGTCTGTTCTTCGCACTGCTAAAAATAATTTCATCTATACTAAGTGCTTTCAACTCTCCAACTCGATTTCTTCCCGCTCCTTCTGGCACCTTGCCAAAAACCTTGCTAACAACTTTACCTCATCATCCTTCCCTCCTATTTTCTATTCTGATGGCTCTGTAGCTATTTCCTCTACTGATAAAGCAGATCTCTTCACTCAGACTTTCTCCTCCAATTTCACTTTAGACGATTCTGGTGCTGTTCCTCCATCACTTCCCCCTCTCAGACTTCCTCATGGCTGACATTAAAATTTCTTCAGCTGATATATATTCTGTCATCACTGGCCTCAATACTATCAAGGCATATGAGCATGGGGGAGTCCATCCTGTTGTCCTCAAGAACTGTGCTTCTGTGCTTACACCCTGCCTGAGTAAACTCTTTTGCCTTTTTCTGTCAACCTGTACTACCTTTCCTTCTTGCTGGAAGTTTGCTCTCATTCAGCCGGTCCCAAAGAAGGGTGACCGTTCCCAACCCACTACCTATCGTCCAAATGCTGTAACATCCTGTGTTTCAGAAGTTTTCGAGTCAATTCTTAACAGAAAAATTTTAAAGCATCTTTCCTATCACAACCTTCTTTCTGATCGTCAGTATGGGTTCCGTCAGGGACGCTCCAGTGGCGATCTTCTCACCTACCTTTCAGACTCCTGGTCATCCTCCTTTCGGGACTTTGGCGAAAGCTTTGCCATTGCACTTGACATCTGAAAAGCATTCGATCGAGTCTGCCATAAATCTTTAATTTCCAAACTGCCCTCTTACGGTTTCTATCCTTCTATCTGTACCTTCATCTATAGCTTCCTTGCTGGTCGTTCTATAGCTGCTGTTGTAGATGGCCATTGTTCTTCTCCTAGATCTATCAACAGTGGTGTTCCTCAGGGCTCTGTCCTATCACCAACTCTCTTCCTGTTATTCATCAATGACCTTCTAAGCTGTGCATCTAACCCTATCCACTTGTACACTGACGATTCCACCCTTCACCTCTCTATTCGGTTCCCGCAACGTTCATCTCAGCAGTTACCGTACTTTAACAAACAAGGGATGAGGCTATGGCACACCTAATGTCTTACTTGGCTCGTATCTCTGACTGGGGTAAAAATAATCTGGTTGTTTTTAATCCATCAAAAACTCAGTTTTTACACCTATCAACCCGACACAATCTCTCACAGGAGTTCCCTCTAAGGTTTAATAATATCCAGCTCAATCCCACATCATCCTTAAACATGCTTGGGGTTTAATTCACGCGGGACTTATCTTGGAAAAATCATTTTGCCTCTCTTGTAAAATCTGCTTCCAAGATTAGGTGTGCTAAGCCGACTCCATACCGTCTTTACCCCTGCACAGTTGCTGACTTTATACATGGGTTTAATTCGCTCCTGTTTAGAGTACAAGTCTCATGTACGGGGAGGCTCCCCACATACAGATCTTTTCAACAGGGTGGAGTCAAAGGCTTTTCATCTCATCAACTTTCCTCCTCTTACTGACTCCCTTCAACCTGTCTCTTCTCCGCACTGTTGCATCTTTATCTCTTTTCTATCACTACTTCAATGGTCACTGCTCCTCTGAACTGTCTGCTTGCATCCCTCCACTTCCACAACGGGTGCGTAGGTCTAGCAATAATCTCTCATCCCTTTTCTGTCCAGCTCTCTAATGCAAGAGTTAACCGTTACTCCCAATCTTTTATTTATGCAACAGGTAAACTCTGGAACTGTCTCCCTTTGTTTGTATTTCCTACTTCCTATGATCTCCAGTCTTTCAAACGCAGTGTGGCTAGGCATCTCGAAATGAACGGATCTTGAATTTGGCTCTCTTTTGTATTGTTTTTGCTTTTCATGTAAGGAACGGTCTGTGGGCTCCTGTCCTTTGGTTCCTTCTTTCTTGCATTTTATATATATATATATATATATATATATATATATATATATATATATATATATATATATATATATATATATATATATATTGTGGTATATATATATATATATATATATATATATACACATATATATATATATATATATATATATATATATATATATATATATATATATAAATATATATATATATAATATATATATATATATATATATATATATATATATATATATATATATATATATATATATATATATATATATATATATATATATATATATATATATATATATATATTTAGTGGTAGGTGGGGGCGCTCACCATCCACTCACTCAATGTAGTGCTACTGTCAGGTGTCTGCCCTGTCCTCTCCCCCATCTTTCTTTCCTTCCATCATCTTCTGTCTTTCTTTCCTTCATTCTTTCCTCGTCTTTCTGCCTACGGGTGACTTTACACTCCCTCTTCTGTCTTTCATTCCTTCATTCTTTCCTCTTCCTTCTGCCTGTGGGTGACTCTACACTGAGTGACAAGCCATATGGTTTCCTGTACACCAGGAAACCATTTACTACGCTGGCTGGTAGCCATATAACCAAATTTTGGCGCCTGGTGATTTAGTGGGTAATTATTGTGCTCCGATCGGATTGAACCGGTGAAGGTTTATATCCAAGGGGTGGTTGGGGTTTATTGCTCACGTAATGCCACTCAGGGATGAGTGAGGTTGGTCACTCTCATCTTAAATGTCAGGACCAACTGCCCAGCCCCGGGCTCCTACGCTCCTCATGGGGCAAAGTAAGATTGGATATATATATATATATATATATATATATATATATATATATATATATACCAGAATTTGAGTACACATCACAGTAAATACTATCTCATTCTAACACCTGCCTTAGTTTTAATGTGGAATGCATAAGTTGATGATATCCACTCTAGTTCGTCTCTTGTGACATGAATATATATGAGTTGCTCAGCCAAAAAATATTCTTCGAATGATTATGACTTTCTTATGAAAAATTAGAATTTCCTTAATATACAACATCCTCACCCACAAGCTTGTTATTAAGAATCTGATAAGCAAACGTATGCATGTGGGATATATTGTATATATTGACCATTATCATACCAATGCCCAGGTGCTGCACAGCAAATAATTTGAAATCACAGAACCTTTCTCGCAAAACAATGTAAACTGCATATTCCTGTAGCGACATAATATCTGCGGAAAATGAGTAAGAAGAGATTGGTATGCGGAGAAGTAGGTGGAAAACCAGGCATGGTACCAACTACCCTGTTGTGGTGAGCACGTCATTCACCGGAGGAAGAGGACATTAGAGGCACATGAAAACACCAATTGCCAAAGAGTGGGGTAAATGAGGCCCATCCGGGAGTCATGGCACGCCATGAACTGTGCTAAGATGACAACACACAAAACAGCACCCAACCCGTGTATACTGTATGAAGAAAATAATTATGAAGCAGCAAAGTAATTGTTATGTGTGTATACGAGTTATGAGACATACCTGATTGCGTCTCTCCATCCAGTTAACAGTGGCACCATAGGAGGCTGGACATCAACCCGTTATTATATATATATATATATATATATATATATATATATATATATATATATATATATATATATATATATATATATATATATATATATATATATATATATATATGGTGGTAGATGGTGGCGACCATCATCCACTCACTTGATGTAGTGCTGCCTACTTCTTCCTTCACTTTTTTTTGTTGTCCCCTCTCTTCCTATGTCTCACCATCATCCACTCACTTGATGTTGTGCTGCTTACTACTGCCTTCACCATTATCATTCTTTTTTTGTGTCTGCCCTCTTCTCTTCCTATTTCTCCCATCATTCCTGTCACATTTTATTACTCCTCTTTCCATTTCAGGTGGCTTTACATTGAATGACAAGCCTAATGGTTTCCTGTAAGCCAGGAAATAATTCATAACGCTGGGTGGTAACTATATAACCAACCGATACGTGTTCCCTACGTGTCAGCAAGTAGGTTGGCAGAGGGTTAGTGCCCCTCCCTGTGAAACATCTAACTCAAAGACTAACGGCCACCCCTTACGGGATTATGGCGTCTGGCAATATATATATATATATATATATATATAGAGAGAGAGAGAGAGAGAGAGAGAGAGAGAGAGAGAGAGAGAGAGAGAGAGAGAGAGAGAGGTAGATAGATAGATATAGACAGATACAGATATGATATATATACCGTATATATAGAAAGATAGATATAGATATATGATATATATAGATAGACATATATGATATACAGATAGATAGACATACGTCGGGGATGCAGGGGTAGGCAGTGCTCTCCTGTGGTAGATGTGGTCAGGTACTTTCCAGTTGTTTTTTTTTCCTATTTTTAATGTCTTTAAAATTCTATATTTGTGTGCATAAACGTCCCGTCCAATACACCCACATACATCTAGCCCCTGCCTCAGCCATTATGTTGATGAATTGTTCACACAGACAACAGGTTTGGATGGCCACCTGTCTCATGTGATGCCATGATAAACACTATTCATTATTAAATAAAATACCATCAGAATCTACGAGTACCCATGGTTAAAGTATGGTATATCATAACCGCGAAAATTAAAAATTGGCTATAATGAACACCAAAAAAAGGAAAATGATTAGCACGACCTTATTTCCTTCACACTCGTTTTCTTCTATTAATGGGTAACTGTACTAGCCTAACAGTGAAATAGACTACTCCACAGTTTCATTTTCTTCATTTAATATTAATGGGTAAAATGGGTAACTGTACTAGCCTAATAGTGAAACAGACGACTCCACAGTTTCGTTTTCTTCATTTAATATTAATGGATAACTATGCTAGCTCTAGTGATCAAACTACAGACTCTGTGTCATACCCCTGGTACGGTACACTCAACTTTCACTCTACAGAAGTTGTACACTGTGGTATTAAAAATTGCGCTGACACTACTTTGCGAGCTGTGTCAGTGGAAGGTGTTACATCAGTTACTGTCATACGATAGTTACAGAAAGCACAGGTAAAGACTATGAAAATGTAGGACACTGACGTTCAGAAACAAATAAAAATCGTAGATGGCAAAACACGATGCTGGCAAGAACTTATTGGCGAACTTTTCCTTCTGACAGTACAAATTCTTGAGTAACGAGTTTTCTCTGGACGAGCAGACCCATCAACCGGAGGCAATCAACCTCTCCTCCAGGACCGTCCCATGAAGTGAACCCATGTTCCCTTGCGGCAGACAGCACCACACCACAGCGAAGTGCGTGGAAGGGTGCGGAAATTTGGTTCCTGGATGGACGCGGCATTTGTTTCTCAACCCAGCTAACAGGGACGCAATAGTAGGCTTCACATCACACCGCGATTTGATTATGTGGTTACCACCCAGCTTTTTATATGTTTTTTGGGGGTTACAGGAAACCATTAGGCTTATCACTTGGTGTAGAGCAACCTTAAGTGGAAAGAAGAGTGATAAATAGTGACAGAAGGTACGGAAAAAATAAATAGTAAGAGAGGAGCAGTGAATGCTAGCATTGCCTGATTCCTCTCCATACTGCCACCACAGGTAGAGAGCCGAGGAATGTGTGTGTGTGTGTGTGTGTGTGTGTGTGTGTGTGTGTGTGTGTGTGTGATATCTTAGGTACTATACATGTACAAATTTGCACATTTACTTAGTTTTGTTAGTGCACATGATTAGTTGCCTTTATCTTGGCTAGTTCGCTCATCAGATCATATACAGGTGTTTATTAGGAATACTGCCTTTAACTCGCCCCATCTTGTTGACGTATGGGTACGTTGCAACATTTTGCATTTGCCAGTCCCGGCGACGTACTGGTACGTCGTGCAATTGCAAGGTCCCTAATTTGCACAATTTTCAATTTTCGCGCGTGATTTTTCGTATACATGGGACACCTTCCTCTATTCCTCTACAAGATGCCAAGCAGGGACAATGCCTTACACCGCATAACCTTCCCCCTCCCCCCCTCACACCATTGTCTCGGCAATTCACCTGTTAGCAGTGACCTGGCCAGTAAAGACATTCAGGGCCAGAGTGATTCCCCAATCGATGACAATGTGGAGGACAAAGTTTACAAAGCATTAGAGGAAGAAACAGTCAGAAATAATGATCAGGTAATGTGGCAAAAGGTCAGGTATGGTGATGAGTTAGTGAGTGAAACAATGCTTATAATGCCTATATTACTGTTTGAAAATGAATATGCTCTCGTACTACATATAAATTCTTACCAAGTTAATAAATAAATACTGTTTATGAGTGGTGTGAAATAGTTACTCTCCCATAGAACTCTTTTTCTTTGGTGCCAGCCTGTTAGAAAACCCAGTCAGGTAAGTAGGTACTGGTACCTGGATCGAGTATTTTAAACCTCAGGTGAGCGATTTCTTTATGAATTTTCAATGTTTCTCACCAAAAGTGGAGGTTTTAGCCAAAAATAAAATTTTTGAAAATACCTCGGGATTGGGGGGTGTCAGAGGTGCGAAATAGCTCGGGATGTGACGGGTTAAAGGACATTCAATTACCTCAGTCATTTGGAACGAATGAATGGTCGCCCATGACTGGCCAACACAAAGTGGTAAAAGTTGGGTGGTAGTGTTTTGGGAGAGTGGTGGGATTGCAGTCACTGTGCCTATGAACCAAGGGTCGAACGCTCACCGCACCCATAGTACTGACTGCAGCAGCCAATCAGCAGCAACCTTCAGACTGTTTCTGGGCTCCTTGTGACTGGCTTAAGTGAATGGGGTATAGTTACAATGATGTATTTCCATTCAAATATCAGGTACTGCAGAATATGACATAAGGAATACTCCCAAGTATTTCCCTAGAGTACAACACTCATCCGGTTAACTTATGATATGCACAGCTTGACGTAGAACGAACCTATCAGAAAATATGTCCAGAGTTGCCAACTTAGAGCTTTTGGTGCTAGATCTAGTGCTTTTCATAATAATTTAGCACCCCAAAATATTAGATTTTCTTCTATATCTAGAGCGGTTGGAGTCCAATTTAGCACAAAAATTTGAACTGTTTACCTATAGTTTAGCGCGTTTTAAAGTTGAGCTTAGCGCTTTTGAAGATTTCTGCTTGGCAACACTGAATATGTCCTGTAGTCGGCTCTGAAAGTTAACTTTTTTTTCCCAAAATTTCTTTCTATTTACACGTAGTATAGCGTGTGTAAGAGTGGGAAATGCTGTGAGTGATTGGTTTCCCGTGAGAGTGGGGCTGCAACAGGGATGTGTGATGTCGCCTTGGTTGTTTAATATTTACATGGATGGTGTTGTAAGGGAGGTGAATGCAAGAGTTTTAGGTGGAGGTCTGAGTCTGGTGAATGTTGATGGTGGAGAGTGGAATCTGAAGCAGCTGCTGTTTGCAGATGATACTGCACTGGCGGCTGATTCAGAAGAGAGATTGAGACAGTTGGTAGAGGAGTTTGGAAGGGTGTGTGAAAGGAGGAAATTGAAAGTAAATGAGAATAAAAGTAAAGTGATGAAGTGTACGAGGTTGGTAGATGGTAGGGGGATGAATATAGTTTTGAATGGTGAGTTGCTTGAGGAGGTAGAGTGTTTTAAATATTTAGGGTCACATGTTGCTGTGGATGGAAGAATAGATGCAGAAGTGAAGTTTAGAATGATTGACGTAGGAAAGGTGCTGGGAGGAATGAAAAAAGTGTTTAGATGTCGTTCACTTAGAATGGATGTAAAGAGAAGGCTATATGAGGGTGTTGTGGTACCGACTGCGTAATATGGGGCTGAAACGTGGAATATGGGTGTAGCAGAGAAGAAAAGTTTGAATGTAATGGAGATGAGGTGTCTGAGGAGTATGTGTCGAGTGATGCGTATGGATCGAGTGCGAAATGATGAAGTGCGAAGGAGAACTGGAGTTGTTCGGGAGATGGCTGGTAGAGTAGAGCGGAGGGTGTTGTGATGGTTTGGGCATATGGAGAGAATGGATAATGAGCGATTGGTGAAAAAGATAACTAGATCTGATGTGAGAGATGTAAGGCTGAGAGGAAGACCACAAATAGGATGGATGAACAATGTGAAGAGAGCGCTGGATGCGAGAGGGATGTCTGTTGAGCAAGGAAGAGTGGCTGTGCGTAACAGAAATAAATGGAGAGAAACTGTGCATGAATAAATGATGACGCAGCCCTGAGGGGAGATTCTCCCACATTTGGTCTGATCAGCTAGTCAGGTCAGGTGCGGGTAATGGGATGGGTCTATTATGATGTGGCTGGGGTAAACCAGCTCTGCTGTCGGGCCCTGCTGCGGATGTCACTAGATTGCACTGTGCAGTTGACCCTTGTTTTGTGTGGTGCGGTGAGGATCTGTCCCTTCTCCCCTTTGGGGCTAAGATGCGAATGAATGTGTTTGAATGGATGAGTAAATGGGGAGTGTGTCGTCCTGTCTCGGCTACCTCCCTTTCCTTGGGGGAAGCAACCTAGGTATATAGATAGATAGATAGAATTTCTTTCTCTCTCTTGGGTCCCCTCCGTCCTATTCCATATCAGTGTTAATTCAATGCTCCCATCCCCATCTTGAATGTTGAGTTGTAGCGAGATATTAAGACACACACACACACACACACACACACACACACACACACACACACACACACACACACACAAAATGATTGCAAAAAGTATGGAAAAGATAATATGCCGGGGTATTGTCTTATTCTATTCCTGAACTACATGTTTTTAAGCTACAAAATTACAAACATATCCGCCGCATTAAGGTGAACGAACTATAGTGGCGCTTGCCTGGTCTCCACTGAGATCTTGGTTGGGTAATCTCCAGGCTGTTCCCTCCCTTGGGATGGAGGTTGGCCCGGTCAATCTTCCTTTGCGTCAGATGTCACCTCTTGCCTTTTTCCCTCCATCTCCTGACTCTTACATTTTCAGCTTTACATTTGTTTCTTTGTTGATGATATTAGCTTTCCCAGTTGTACACGTTTTTCGACAGGGTCCTTATTATATTTTTCTCGAGTCAGGCTACCTGCTCTCTCCGTCTTTAATAGTATGTCCTTGTGCTGACGGCAAATCTTAAACTTGCTCTGTTACTGGTCCTACAGGTCTTTCTTTTCGCTCCTCGTCTAGAATAGCTTAATATTACATCTGATCCTGGTATCCCATTTATTGAAGCTTTTATTTCGTCCCATATTTTCCGTTTGCACATTTGCTTCGTTTACACACACACACACACATATATATATATATATATATATATATATATATATATATATATATATATATATATATATATATATATATATATATATATATATATATATATATATATAAACTGATACCATAACCGTTCCTATATCTAGAATAGTCAAGACCTCTATACAGCATTACCCTAACATAAGTGTACTTCTGAGATGCACCCAAGTGGACTTTGGCGAAAAAAAGAAGAATATCGTGCTTCTCATTTTTTTCCTAACATCTTGCCTATTTCCTTCCTCGGTTTAACCTTCTAAAGCTTAAGCGGACTCTAGTACACTACCCCAGCTAATGCAAGGGGATTATATTAAACTGAGAGTTATAAGAGCCTGAGAGTATGGATACATTTACCATTAACCTAATGACCAGGGTTATTACAGTACCGTATTCTTTCCCATCTAATGGCAGATTGTTTTATTAGATAGGAGTGTGTCCTAAGAACCTGAATGTTATATCTACAGTAGTTACCGCGACTTTTCCTTAGCTGAGGTGGGTCCAGCTTCTATTTGCCTGATTCTTCCCCTTCCATTGTCCTTCCCTTTACCTTCACCCTTTCCATTCTTGCCTTCAAATACGAGTTTGACTTCCTTTCTCTCCTATCCAATTTTCCATAGCCTTTCCTGGGCCCATCTCGGTCCGGGAAATATCACTCCATCTTTCTTCTTCTATTCGCTTTCAAGTTTTTTTTTTTTTTTTTTTTTTATGCGAGGAAGAAGGAACCAAAGGCCATGAGCCCGCAGTAACAGTTCCCTCCAAGAGAAAAACAAAATACAATAGAGAGACAAATTCAAGATCCGATCATTTTGAGATGCCTGGACACACTGCGTTTGAAAGACTGGAGATCATAGGCAGGAGGAAATACAGACAGAGGGAGACAGTTCCAGAGCTGACCTGTTGCATGAATGAAAGACTGGGAGTAACGGTTAACTCTTGCATTAGAGAGTTGGACAGAAAAGGGATGAGAGTTTGCTGCCAGACGGGTGCTACGCGCCCGTCGTAGAGGTGGAGGAATGCAAGCAGACAGTTCAGAGGAGCAGTGACCATTAAAGTAGCGATAGAAAAGAGATAAAGATGCAACAGTGCGGCGAAGAGACAGAGGTTGAAGGGAGTCAGTAAGAGGAGGAGAGTTAATGAGACGAAAAGCCTTTGACTCCACCCTATTGAGAAGAGCTGTATGTGGGGGAGCCTCCCCACACATGAGAGTTGTACTCCACACAGGGGCGGATAAAACCCCTGTATAGAGTCAACAATTGTGCAGGGGTAAAGAAAGAGCGGAGTCGGCTTAGCACACCCAATCTCTTGGAAGCAGATTTTACAAGAGATGCAATATGATCTTTCCAAGATAAGTCCCGAGTAAATGAAACCCCAAGCATGTTCAAGGATGATGCAGGATTAATCTGAATATTATTAAACATTAGTGGGTATACCTGTGGAAGATTTTGTCGGGTTGATAGGTGTAAGAACTGAGTCTTAGAAGCATTAAAGACAACCATATTATTTTTACCCCAGTCAGAGATATGAGCCAAGTCAGACATTAGGTGTGCCATAGCCTCATCCCTTGTTTCTTGAAGTAACTGTTGAGATGGGCGTTGCGGGAACCGAATGGAAAGGTGAAGGGTGGAGTCATCAGCGTATGAGTGGATAGAGTTAGATGTACAGCTTAGAAGATCATTGATGAATAAAAGGAAGAGAGTTGGTGATAGGACAGAGCCCTGAGGAACACCACTGTTGATAGATCTAGGAGAAGAACGATGGCCGTCTACGACAGCAGCTATAGAACGACCAGAAAGGAAGCTAGCGATGAAGGTACAGATAGAAGGATAGAAACCGTAGGAGGGCAGTTTGGAAATTAAAGATTTATGCCAGACTCGATCGAAAGCCTTTGAGATGTCAAGTGCAATGGCAAAGCTTTCGCCAAAGTCCCGAAAGGAGGATGACCAGGAGTCTGAAAGGTAGGTGAGAAGATCGCCAGTGGAGCGTCCCTGACGGAACCCATACTGACGATCGGAAAGAAGGTTGTGATAGGAAAGATGCCTTAAAATTTTTTATTAAGAATTGACTCGAAAACTTTTGAAATACAGGACGTTAAAGCAATTGGACGATAGTTGGAGGGTTGGGAGTGGTCACCCTTCTTTGGGACTGGCTGAATGAGAGCAAACTTCCAGCAAGAAGGAAAGGTACAAGTTGACAGACAAAGGCGAAATAGTTTGCCTAGGCAGGGTGTAAGCACAGAAGCACAGTTTTTGAGAACAACAGGAGGGACCCCATCAGGCCCATATGCCTTGTTAGTACTGAGGCCAGTAATGGCAGAAAATACATCAACTGAAGACATTTTAATGTCAGCCATGAGGAAGTCAGAGGGGGGAAGTGATGGAGGAACAGCACCGGAATCGTCTAAGGTGGAATTGGAGGAGAAAGTCTGTGCGAAGAGATCTGCTTTATCAGTAGAAGAAATAGCTACAGAACCATCAGAGTAGAAAAGAGGAGGGAAGGATGATGAGGTAAAGTTGTTAGAAAGATTTTTGGCAAGGTGCCAGAAGGAGCGGGAAGAATTCGAGTTGGAGAGTTGAGAGCATTTAGTATGGATGAAATTATTTTTAGTAGAGCGAAGAACAGACTTAGCACGATTCCGGGCAGAAACGTAAAGATTATGTGTCCAATAATTCTTGTAATACGTCCCCCAGCCTCCTTGCAGGTAATAATTTCCTGCGAAATTCTCATTATTTCACTGCATTTAATCAATCTCTCGAGTTTCTAAGAAATTTCCCCCTTTGTCTTTCCACATATTCATATTCTCTTCATTCTCCGCTCCGATCCACTTCGCCCCACCCCAATTTTTCTTCTCGCATTTCTTCCCACGTCTCCTTCACACTCTGCCACCATTCTTTCTTCGTTTTGGGGGGTTTTATTTTAATATTTCCTTCCGTCCTCTTCCCCTAATCTGCATATCTCTTAGGATCACTTACTATGTTTCTTAAAGTTCATGTACCTTAACTTGGTTGATTCGTCATTTTGATGTTTACTTTCCGTAGCTGGGTAGTAGAATACAACAATACTATTGTTTTACATCTTTTCATAGAATTTTCTTGTGAACAGGGCCATGGTTTAATATGAATCCCTTGTTAAATCTCTTCATGCACCATGGGCAGATGATAGTTTTAGGACAAGCTGAAGTTGATCGAGTACTGTATATACCCGGTACGTACTCAATCCTCGCCCAGGCACTGTGTCCTTGCTGTCTATCTGTTTGCACAACATGGTGACGAACGCTGTGCTTTAATATTACTACCTTGCTACTGCTCGGCGTTAAAGACTGAAAGATGGCACTTGCACGGTGGACAGACTGTAGTTCCTCATTCCTTACCTGTTTTCCTCCTTCGGGTTTATTAGTCATTCTTCACCTTGCTGTCCTCCCCCTTCGTTTTCCACAACTTTCTGGCTAGCTTCATTTTCTTCTCTGCCGATGATTTTGTATTTTCTTAATTATATTTCTACTTGCATTCTCTCTCTCTCTCTCTCTCTCTCTCTCTCTCTCTCTCTCTCTCTCTCTCTCTCCTGCTAATTTCATGCCTTGTTCTCTTTCTTCTTTAACTTATCCCGTCATGTCTCGTCTTCTTGCCTTGTCAGACTTCCTAACTTCGGTATTTCCATTCAGTAATCCCTCTCCATTACATTAATTTTCGACCACCTTTCTTCATACAGCTCACTTTGTATCCATCATCCTAAGTCTTTCATTTACTTGAGTTTATTCCCATTATTCATACTGTCATCTAGCAGTCACAGTCTGTCACAATTTACTTTCACATTTTCCATCTTATGGTTTCTTATAGCCAGCCCACATTACCCTTTTGTATAACACTACTTTTCATTTCTTTTTGAATTCCACCCAATAATCCACGACTTTTAGTTTCTCATAACCACAGCCAGGTAGTCTATAAATATTCTGGTGCTGAAAACTAATCCAATGGACAAAAAGTACTGATTCATCTCAGCTGTATTCCTATATATTATTCATTCATTTCAAACTATTTTCCTACCTTGACATGATCTGATGATTAAGGAAAGAATTCATGTTATCACTGTGTTTATGACGGCTGCATCTCTTCCACATTTGTTCGGTGAGTCTCTCGTAAGCTGAATAAAATCGTCTGAAGGTAGCAGGCACACAATAAAAAGTACGTCATACAGGTAAAGTGGTTAAGACCGGTATACTGTATCTTCTTGCTGAGATACGAGATGAGATGACACACACTCCACCCCTTATTCCACCCTAACACAACTTATCAGCACTGAGTATGAAGTGGAAAGGAGGCTGAGAGAGAGAGAGAGAGAGAGAGAGACAGACAGACAGACAGACAGAGCACAAATGATGAAGAGAATGGAAGGGAAGAGGTGGTTGGACAGGTAAGGAAACAGATTGCAAAAAGGGAGGTAGACTGAAAGGAGAGAAGGAAATAAGGTAGAGAAGGGAAAGGTGAATTGAAGAAGAGCAACAAGGTTAGATGGGTAAATAAACAGAATGCAGAGGGAGTGAGAGACGAGAGAAAGGAAAAACAAATTCTCATCAAGGCTTGAAAGGGTTTTAATTATAACTCTTAAGGGGTGGGGTCGGTGATTTACGGACAGCTGGAACATTCCTAACCTACCCTACCCTCCCATCAAAGGCAATACAGCAGTGCGTCGGTACTAAGCTCAGGGTTCTGATCTGAGAGTTTGGGGCGAAAGTCATCAGAAGTGTGTGCGCAAAGAACTCCAGGTAGAAGGCGAAAAAAAAAAAAAAAACAGCGTAAGATAGGTTAGCAAAAGAGAAAGGAGAGGATTTAAGATAACATGAAGAGGAAATGAAGAAGAAAAAATAAACTGAAATGAGAAAGAGCACTTGTGAGAAGCAGGAGGAGGGGACGAAGAAGAAAAGTAAAGTCATGTGTGAAAACGTTGATGAAGGACAGGTGCGTGGAGCGTGGGAGTGGAAGCATGAAAAATAAATGTTAAGAAAAAAGAAAAACGGAAGACTGCGCGTTAAGAAACTTTGAGGAATGTAAATGGTAAATGAAGACGTAAACAACATGTAGCACATGAAGACATCCGGGGAAAATCGCATACTTTTGCATGTACCGGTGTGTGTGTGTGTGTGTGTGTGTGTGTGTGTGTGTGTGTGTGTGTGTGTGTTAGATGGATGTTGTGACATGCACGTTGTTTGTGTAAAGTGCATATTATGTGTGGAAATGTGCAAACCAAACGCATCTATCTACAACTGCACAAAAAAGTATCGTTACAACGTTGTGGTAAGCAATATGACAAACGACGATGATTTAGGAAAAACAAGCAGGGGGCTAGGAAACTGTTGGTACCCCTGCATATCCAACAATGTTGGTCATGCATGGGATACAAGAGGCATTTCCTGCGTTTGAGGTAATAAATGCGTCGATATGAATGTATCAACCCTTCGGAAACAACAGCCATCGTAGTGTTCGCTACGTATCGGTCGGATCCCTGAGTAACGATACTTTTTTGTACAGCTGTACAAACTAATGCACCTTTTTAATGTCAGAATTAATGTAGCTACTGCAAAATATTGGGTTTGGCGTGCACCATTTTCAAGATACAATGATGACGAAGGAGGGAGATAGGGGAGAGAAGGAAAAAGTAGCAATAAAGAAAATAAAATCAAAGAAGCCCTAGTGCACAAATGCAAGAAAGGTAGAGACTGAGGCGGAAAGTGGTATGATGAAAGGGGAGAGTTGGAAGGGGAGTCATTAGGGTTACATAGGTGTAAGGACTGAAGGGAACAGGGTTAGGAAGAGAGACATTGTCAAAGGAGGTAAAGAACAATTACAAACGAGGAGCAATCACCCGGAAAATAATATTCACGGGAGAGTGGATGGTGACAACAACGTACGATGATGAACAGTATGCCTACAGTACGATAAAGAATACTAGGCACAATAAGGAAGTGAAAGAAAAACAAGAAGCTTGAGGTTAGTAAGATTTAGCAACGAAAAGAGAGAAGACTTTGGATGCAAAATGATGATACAGTAATTGGATGCACCTCTGGTTCACCAAGGAAAAACCGAGAAAATACTGTGACTACTGGACAATTCAAGAAGGTACATGGAAAATTAAAGATGTGGAACAACAATCGAGAGAGAGGACTGGGAGAAATATTGCTAATATATAAAAAGTGAGGAAGATGGCATGAAAAACATCAGGAAATGATGAGGCTACAGGGCCTCATCAGCCCTCGGGACTAGTTCCTGACCACCCCCATTTGCTGAACTTTTTCGGTGTCTCAGTAACACAGAGAGTAGGCCAGCATGCTCTCTAGTACAAGTTTCTCTAACTTTCCACACCAATCTACATGCACAAGACACACTACACTCCATTTTCAAAATTAAAAAAGGAAAATGGCAAACAAACCATGCCTCGGAGTCCCCACGGGGGGGACCATACCATCCGCCCCTCTCCCGGTGACAACTCTATGAGCTACCTGGAACCACTGTCTGACTCACTTCCTCTTCGTTTCTGCAGCACTGGTGGTCTTTCCTCTAACTTTCTCTCTGTTGAACACCACCTCTCCTCCTCTAAACATCACCTTCTCTTTTTAACCCTTTACCCTCGGAGATGGCTGGACTGCGCCGTGCTCCTTCCACGGGGATAGCAGGAAATCTAGACAATACACGATAAATTAGCTACTTCCAGGTAAGTGGAAGTATCACTTAGCCTTTTCCCTTTTTTTATATATATATTTTTAGAATAAGTGGGTAATGAGTAGGGGAAATTAGCGACCAAGTGCTCGCGGGGTGTTGCCAGGTGATAAATTAGCTGCTTCATGGCCAATGACAGTATCAATTAGCCTTTTTCCTTTTTTTTATATATATTTTTTATATGAGAATAGGGCATAAGGCACATTTCAATAGAAAAAGCGAAAGGAAGAAACCGGTTGGGAGTTGCACTGCATGGCCAGACTGTAACTAGGCGGGGTAAGGGGTAAGGGAGGGGAGGTGGGGAGGCGAGGCAAACACAGGAAAATGGCTAAATTGGTAACACTGGATGCGAGTACTATTGGTATTAGCAGCGCTGCCTATAGCTACACACTGGCAGTACTGATAGATGATACAAGACCGCACTTGAAATTCCGGGCAATTTAGAAAAATCCCTGGATTACAGAAGTGACGACCTGTTGTATGATACTTATGTAATGAGTGTCACGGCAGTGATGGCCCGCAAGTAAGGGGTTAACGGAGACTCAGCTGTCTCAGGCAACTGACAGCAAACACTTTTCTGTATCCTCCTACTTTCTCTATACTCATTTCAAAGCCAAAGGTGGCTGTTGTGTATATGTACGTAGCGATTTATCTTGCTCTCGTGTTCCTGAACTTGATACTTCTGAGTCTCAACTCTCTGGCTTTGGCTCTCCTGTCATTCTCTGACTAAATATATCTGTGTTGCTTACTTATCCCCTAATTCTACTGACTATCATAAATTCGTCAACTATCTTACTTCTACGATGGAACACATTGTATCCATTTCTCCTTTCTCTGAAATCTCCATTCTAGGAGATTTCAATGTTCACCACCGTCTTTGGATCTCCTCTCCTTTCACTGATCCACCTGGTGAACAAGCCTACATCTTTTCTATCTTTAATGACCTACAGCAGCTTGTACAGCACCCTACCTGTTTCCCTGACTGCCTTGGGCAGAGCTCCAACATACTTGACCTCTTCCTTACAACTAATCCTTCTGCTTACACTGTTTATCTTTTCTCTCCGTTGGGCTCCTCCGATCACAACCTTATTACCTTAACCTGTCCTATCGCTCCGGTACAGCCTGTGGACTCTTCAGAGAAACGTCAATTGTGGCACTTTGGAGCTGTGGAATGGGAGGCCCTCAGGCAGTACTTCTTTGATTTTCCGTGGAATGATTATTGCTTCCATGGCCTGGAGCCATCTGAGTGTGCCTTGCACATTATGGAGGTTATTCTCTGGGGCATGGAAGCATCCATTCCTTTCTCATATCCTTTGACTAATGCAAGAAAGCCTTGGTTTAATCACGCTTGTTCTAATGCTGTCCACAACAAGGAGAGGGCCTATAAAAGGTATGGTACCAGAGCCAACCCACCTCTGAATCACATCTTTTAATGTTTCTGCCCGGAATCGTGCTAAGTCTGTTCTCCTCTCTGCTAAAAATAATCTCATCCGTACTAAATGCTCTCAACTCTCCAACTCAAATTCTTCCCGTTCCTTCTGGCACCTTGCCAAAAACCTTTCTAACAACTTTACCTCATCATCCTTCCCTCCTCTTTTCTACTCTGATGACTCTGTAGCTATTTCTTATACTGATAAAGCAGATCTCTTCACACAGATTTTCTCCTCCAATTCAACCTTAGATGATTCCTGTGCTGTTCCTCCATCACTTCCCCCCTCTGACTTCTTCATGGCTGACATTAAAATTTCTTCAGCTGATGTATTTTCTGCCATCACTGGCCTTAATACTAACAAGGCATATGAACCTGATGGAGGCCCTCCTGTTGTCCTTAAGAACTGTGCTTCTGTGCTTACACTATGCCTAGGTAAACTCTTTTGCCTTTGTCTTTCAACTTGTACCGTTCCTTCTTGCTGGAAGTTTGCTCTCATTCAGCCAGTCCCAAAGAGGGGTGACCATTCCCAACCCTCTAACTATCGTCCAATTGCTTCAATATCCTGCGTCTCAAAAGTATTTGACTCTATTCTTAACAGAAAAATTTTAAACCATCTTTCCTTCTTTCTAGTCAGGGACGCTCCACTGGCGATCTTCTCACCTACCTTTCAGACTCCTGGTCATCCTCCTTTCGGGACTTTGGTAAAAGTTTTGCCATTGCACTTGACATCTAAAAGGCTTTCGATCGAGTCTGGCATAAATCATAAATTTCCAAACTTCCGTCTTACGGTTTCTATCCTTTTATCTGTGCCTTCATATACAGTTTCCTTTCTGGTCGTTTTATAGCTGCTGTTGTAGATGGCCATCATTCTTCTCCTAGATCTATCAACAGTGGTGTTCCTCAGGGTTCTGTCCTATCACCAACGCTCTTCCTCTTATTCATCAGTGATCTTTTAAGTTGTTCTTCTAACACTATCCACTTGTACACTAATGATTCCACCCTTCACCTTTCCATTTGGTTCCCGCAACGTCCATCTCAGCAGTTACTTCAACAAACAAGGGATGAGGCTATTGCACACCTAATGTCTGTCTTGGCTGGTATCTCTCTATGGGAAAAAAATAATCTTTTTGTTTTTAGTGCATCAAAGACTCAGTTCTTACACCTATCAACCTGACAAAATCTTGCACAGGAGTACCCTCTAATGTTTAATAATATCCAGCTCAATCCTGCATCATCCTTGAACATGCTTGGAGTTTCATTCACTCGGGATTGATTTTGGAAAGATCATATTACAACTCCTGTAAAATCTGCTTCCAAGAGGCTAGGTGTGCTAAGCCGACTCCGTACCTTCTTTACCCCTGCACAGTGTTTGATTTTTTTACACGGGTTTTATTCTCCCCTGTTTAGAGTACAACTCTCATGTGTGGGGAGGCTTCCCACAAACAGCTCATCTCAATAGGGTGGAGTCAAAGGCTTTTTGTCTCATTAACCCTCCTCCTCTTACTGGCTCCCTTCAACCTCTGTCTGTTCACCTCACTGTTGCCTCTTTATCTCTTTTCTATCACTTCTTCAATAGTTATTTCTCCTCTGAACTGTCTGCTTGAAACCCTCCACCTCTAGCACCCGTCTAGCAACAAACTCTCATCCCTTTTCTATCCATCTCTCTAATGCAAGAGTTAACAGTTATTCCCAGTCCCTCATTTCTGCAATAGTTCAGCTCTGGAACTGTCTCCCTCTGTCTGTATTTCCTACTTCCTATGTCCTCCAGTCTTTCAATCGCAGTGTGTCCAGGCATCTCGAAATGAACGGATCTTGAATTTGGCTCTCTTTTGTATTGTTTTTGTCTTTTTCTTGGAAGGAACTGTTATGCGGTCTCCTAGTCTTTGGTTCCTTCTTCCTCGTATTAAAAAAAAAAAAAATGCATGTGTCAGAAGAATCGGCAGCCAACCCTTCTAAATGAAAATGCTGTAGCCAATTAACCTAGATCTTAAAATAACGTTTGTTTGATACATTCTTACAGCGGCCGGGGAAAAGACTTATTTTTGCATCTTATCATCACAAAGACACCGAGAGGGCTTTGGGTGTGAGCCTGATAGCGCCTGACGTCATACTTGCCGTGATAGAAGGTTGTTTATCGCATGGCAAGATAGTGGAGCCCAGGTGGAGGCGGCTATTTACCGCGATGCAGCCTGGCTGCAGCCCACTGCAGTTTTATGGAAAATTAATGTTAAAGCCTCCAGCGCCCGCAGCAGCATATGTGCCATGGCTTTAAGCGTCCGGTATTAAGCTTATATATAAACATGGCAAGGTATGATTAAGCCAGGACGCACTGCTCACTCTGTGTAAAGAAGTAATGGTATTTATTTTATAAAGAATCCAAGCACATTTCCACAAACAAGTGAAGTATATACTTCAGTTTAAACTCATTAATCCGATAACCTTTTTTCGCCTTTTTTTCTTGTTAACTATAGACTATTTCAATCAGCCTAGGAGAACGACATAATAGTTAAGGGATTCACGACATAATAGTTAAGGGATTCACGGAAGCTCTGTCTAATCCCTCCAGTGTGGAGACTCTTCAAATGTGAATAAAGTCGTC
This sequence comes from Coenobita brevimanus, assembly GCF_032717465.1. Taxonomy (NCBI): domain Eukaryota; kingdom Metazoa; phylum Arthropoda; class Malacostraca; order Decapoda; family Coenobitidae; genus Coenobita; species Coenobita brevimanus. Next base: position 4,007,151 of record NC_136994.1, on the reverse strand, counting down.
TGAAGACAGCAGGAATGAAAATGAAAATATGTTATCGGATTTGAGTGGGTTAAAGTTACTGAACTGAGCAAAATCAACATACTGAACCTCACATCTGTTCAATTCCCGATATCATGACTGACGTCATTATAGCCTACCATTTTCATTTTAAGTTCACCTACAACTGGCATTCTCTCCGTCTTGATGTGTGGTGATGCAGCTAATTAATACCTGAATATGGTGCTAGACATTAAGAGAGTGCCAAGGAAGGGATATTATAGCGGAGGTATTATCTTTTTCGCCACTGACCTACGTGATGTAAACTGCAAAGGAACGAATACCTGGGTCAAGTTAAATTAAAAAAAACATTACATAATCTGCACGGAAAAAATTGCACCTACAGACTTGAACTGTGTTCATATGAGAATACGAGTAATTCATCCGTTTGAATATATCTTGATTCTGTAAAATAAAGACGCATTATCTCTATGATCTAGTAATACCGTTTTAGTACACAGTTCTACCGCTCCTGACGCTGTTAACCATCAAATGATCGGGACATCTGTACTACAGTATTCTATTATATTGAGGCTAGAACAGCATTTGCTGTTACGTGCTGCTGCGAGCAAATTTTATTAGCCTGAGAGTTAATACTGTCGTCATTAATAGTCTCATGATCGGGACAACTCTAGTACTGTGTTGCACCCAACGCCAGACGATTTTATTCACCGAAGACAGTGATATGAGCCTAAGGGCAGTTAATATTTTCACTTTAAGATGTTCATAATCATTTCTTTTCCTAAGACGTACCCATCAACCGATAATGAACAATATCCCAAAACCTTGAGCATTATATGTGGGTGGAAATGGGAGAAATGGAATTCCCCCGAGCTAAGCCCTGTATTGGACTATATAGCCCCGCTAGGGTTACAGGAGCGAGCTACCACTCCCGGCACGGCAGCCCGGGCGAGGCTCGAACTCGCAATCTCCCGATTACGAGTCCAGCGCGCTACCTATGTGGGCGGAAAAGAAAAGCCACTGTGGCACTTTAACCCCTTTAGTACGATGACGTGTTTTATAGTTATTCTTGCTGTCTCCGGACGATTTTATTCAAGCTGGTGAATTAATAGTGAAGAGTCTCGCTCTTAAAGTGTATGAAATCGTCAATAATTGATGAGAATTGCAAAAGGAAAATGGACATCCTGGCTCCTAAAATATTGTGTGTGTGAGTGTGTCTATATATATATATATATATATATATATATATATATATATATATATATATATATATATATATATATATATTATATATATATATATATATATATATATTATATATATATATATATATATATATATATATATATATATATATATATATATATATATATATATATATATATATATATATATATATATATATATATATATATATATATATATATATATATATATATATATATATATATATATATATATATATATATATATATATATATATATATATATATTGTCGGTAGAAAAAATAAATAACAGTATTCTGTACACTGACAACAAGAAGTAAGAATGTATTTGCACTGTACATTATCATCATCATTATGATAATCATCATCATCACCATCATCATTATCATCATCTGGCAGTACCAAGAAAAAGATGGTACTGCGTAATTTTGTAGTCGAAGGGTTGAAGTCATTTGCCAGTACCGATACTGAGGTGTCAACCAGGGGTGTGGAGTCGGAGTGGGAGTCAGAGTCAGGAGTTGAGGAGTCAGATACTTTTGGCTGGAGTCGGACTCGAAGTCGGAGTCGGTAAAAATATCTCCGACTCCGACTCCTCTACGTGATCAGTTCTTGGGTGCACTGTGAGGCCAGCTGTGCCACTTCGTGGGAAATTCCAACAAATTTGTGGGAGAAACTAGCTTTTGTGGGAGCTCTTGTGGAAGGACATTTCAAGCAAGCAATTTGTGGGATGTTTTTTGTGGGAGTATTGATTTAATGTGAATTTACGATATTGTATACACTACTAATATGGATGAAGTAAACTTGAAAATATGTAAGTAATGCAGTATGCCTACTACTGTACTGCAGAAGAGGGGGAGGGGGAGGAGGAGGGGGGGCGGAGTCAGAGTCGGAGTCGGAGTCATAATTTTTTAAACCTGACTCCACACCCCTGGTGGCAACCCAGAGATTTATAAGAGCATTCTGGCGGCGTGAAAACAAACTGAGATTCTGTGTCACTGGGAATTTAGGGCTGCTGTTTCCGTGGGCTGCCTGTTCGCCCAGCAGTTGTCGTTGCTTGTTTTCCCACCTGCAGTTGCATTGGATTATACTGGTCCCGGACACAATTCTGTGTGTCCGGTCTAAAAGGCTGTCACACCCGCCAAGCAGACAAAGGATGAGAGAAAAGCATGATAGTAAAAATGAAAAAGTGAAAAACCCGTCGACTGATAACGTGATAAAAGAATTGTTTGGAAGGCATAATGGACTCAGCACAGGGAATTACACTACTGGATATAGAAGGCTCAGTAACGGGAAGCGCTGCAGAAAAAATAGCAACATAGCAATAGACAATTACTAGCAGTGTACACGACATGATACACCATAAATGATAATACACACACACACACACACACACACACACACACACACACAATAACTTCTTAACCCTAACATGGTCTGTTCTTTATTGTCATTTAGAAATATCCTTTTCATTACTCTTCTTTTCAAACTATTCTTCGCGTACCACAGCGCCAGCTTTGTAATTCACTCTGTTTCCTACTCTGTCTTACGCTTCTTGCTATATAATATTGTATTTCTCGTGGCACTGGTACTTCCCTCATTTAATTCTCTCTCTGTTCACTCTGTTTCTTCTTTCCTCCCAAATTCTTTTTCCTTCTCTTCTCTCTTTTTTCCACATGAACTAGCTCTCTCTCCCTAGTAGAGTAACAAATGAAACTCATTCCTCTCTGATAAGAAGGGTAGATTAAATTTTAATCAACCACAAAATCGTATTCTGCTTGTGGGAGTCGCCCAGTTCCTTCTGGTGAAAACAAACTGACTAATCTGCCTAGCACACGTGCTTTCCTTGGAATCAATTTGCTCCTTACATTTACAAGTAGTCAGTAATGAGAGATTATGTCATCATTAGTGTTAGTGTCAATAGGGCAAACTTTTAGTAACACAGCTGTTGTACAGCTCTTAATTTGGACACAAATTCCCTGCTCGCCAACTTTAACGTTTTGATGTAAGGAGGAGGTAACACTAAAAATATGCTACCAGTCACCTAGAAGTTTTAACCCGCCGCGTCCCGGAGACGTGAATTCACGTTCTCACATGATGTGCACTCATATCCCAGAGACGTGAAATAACGCAGCAACATTGCAACGTCCCTAATTTACACAATTTTCAATTTTTGTGAGTGATTTCGCGAGTGATTTTTGGCACGTATACACGGGACACCTTCCTCTATTCCTCTACAAGATGCCAAGCAGGGACAATGCCTTACAACGCATAACCTCTCCCCCCCCTGCACGCCATTGTCTCGGCAATTCACCTGTTACCAGTGACCTGGCCAATAAAGACATTCAGGGCCAGAGTGATTCCTCAATCGATGACAATGTGGAGAACAAAGTTTACATAGCATTAGAGGAAGAAACAGTCAGAAATGATGATCAGGTAATGTGGGAAAAAAAGGTCATGAATGGTGATGAGTTAGTGAGTGAAACAATGCTTATAATGCCTATATTACTGTTTGAAAACCAATATAATCTTGTACTACATATAAATTTGTACCAAGTAAATAAATAAATACTGTTTATGAGTGGATAAAATAGTTACCCTCCCATAGAACTCGTTTTCTTTGGTGCCAGCCGTTCAGGTAAGGAGGTACTCGTACCTAGATCGAGTATTTTAAACCTCAGGTGAGCGATTTCTCTATGAATTTTCGATGTTTCTCACCAAAAGCGGATGTTTGAGCCAAAAAAAAAAAGATCCAAAAATGTTGGGACTGAGGCGTACCACTGCCCAGAAAACGTCGGGATGTGGCGGGTTAAGGAAAGGGTGTACAGTACATTGGTGGGCAAATATTATGTCCTACTTCCAACCAGAATATGAACTTCCATGAAGGTTATGGGGGAGGGGGAGGGGAGGTACTGGGTGAGAAGGTGAAAAGTAAAACTGAAGAAGTGAGATTCCTGGACCTCATTCGGTAAAGATTCATATTGTCTGTGAGTGGGGCACAATATTCGACGGCCAGTGTACAGTAGAGTCGTACAATAGTTGCATTCCACCTTTCAGTTACTTGAAGTATGTTTCAAAAAGACAAAAATTTCCGCCAAAGTAATGAGGATGAAATGATATGATTGGACGCAAAAGTTATGTCACATTGAAATAATGAACAAGGACTCGCATGTCAAATCATGTAACACAACATTTGAATAAGATAACTAATACTGGCACAAGCGACACAGATCAGATCTATAGGACACTGAGTTGGTATTTAGATAAGCCCTTCAATCCGTTGAGGTATTTGTGTTTTTACGCTTGTTACTAACAAATAGTTTAGAAAGCTTGGGAGAGACTTTTTCTGACTCGGAGGGTTAGATATAAGTTTAATTAATCCTTTCTCTACAAGACAATAGTTGAGTATAATCGTCTGGAGATGACTTGCTCCGCATAGCTTCAAACTGCAGCCAAACGGATAAAATTACACCAGGATAAACCCAGTAAGTTTCATGAGCATTCCGTTATCTTTACACACAGACTGATAGATAAAATGAAAACTAATCCTGTATTGAACTTTGGTGCCTCCTCAAAAATATCACAATGTTGCCCCATCCCCTAGCTGTTACACCTTGTGAGAAACTTGTGTTTACTTAATTACTCTATTTTACTTTACTCCCAGTACTCCTCCGTCCTGTTGAAACCATCCTAGCCTACCTAGAATGGATACTTTAAATCCTTGGAAACGCATAGACCTTTTCGCATATTTTCGAAAAAAAAAAAAAAAACTTATTGGGATCTTCTATGTTCTCATCTTGTCACTGTAACATCAAAACGATGATATCAGAGTCCTCACCTGTGATGGTTAACAAGATCCTTCCGTCCTGGCCTCAACATGAAAGGCTGAGGGGGGCAGGGAAGCTGGTACCGTAGTATTTCTCCCCATCCTCTGTGCTCACACCATTATTACTGTTACGGTTTGTTTCTATTCGATTGTGTCACCGTTCTCCTTTTAGTCCATTTGTTCGTTCATTCATTTTTTAACATGCTCATCCATCGTGCAGGTCTGTATAGTTCTGCCCAATGCATAAGGACTGGGGGTGAGGGGATTTAGCTCAGACTATTTTTTTTTGGGGGGGGTAAGGATGACCAGACCGTTACCTCTGACTGCCATTACGCGAGAATTTAATCACAGTCTTCCCTGGGACTTAAACGCTTGTGAGCAACAATCGGTAGAACGACTTACCTGCTAGAGCACCAAGTTCTCTTTATTTTATAGTATCAGATATAGCTCAACAAAACAATAATTCGACACAGAACCAGATTTTGAATTAGCTAGTACGACAATTACCTCCGAAGCAACATCCATAACCCCATTTCTCAACCTCACAAACAAAATGTTCAACACAAACATGCACAATAACACAAAAAGATGGCTGGCAAACTACTTAGCAGGCAAATGTGCACATGTTACATTTGCCGGTCAGTCTTCGAACATCAGAAACTTCACATGTGGCGTCCCCCAAGGATCTGTTTTGTCCCCTACATTCTTTAACCAATACATGCACGACATATATACCCACACCCCACACATCACAGATACACGTAGCTTCATACGCAGATGACATAACATTTATTTTGTATACATCAAAATGCAAACACAGCCGCACATCTCCAACCTTACATCAACACACTACATGAATGGTTCACCACAAACAGGCTCAAAAGAGCCCCAGTCAAATCTACAGTGACCCTTCTCACAAACTGGACAGCAGAACAGTCACATTCCACACCTCACCATAAACATCTCTACCCTACCACACACGCACACCCCCAAAATCCTTGTTTTAAAATACAATACATCAATGTCAAGAATAAATTTGTGCAGCATGCGAGGTGGTGTGTGGGTGGAGAGAAGACGAAAGGGGGTACAAGGAACAGCATGGCGGAATGAAGAGGTGAGACAGGCTGTGGCACAAAAGAAGAAAGCATACAGTGAGTGGATGGGAAACAGAGGCATGGAAGAAGTTGAGAGACGTAATAGAGAGTTGTATGTAGAGAATAAGAAAGAAATGAAAATATTAGAAAAAGTAATAATAGAGTCAATCAGAAATTTGGAAGGAATTTGAGTGAAAAGTGGAGGAAATGTAAGAAAATGTTCTTGAAGGAAGTAAACAGAGTTAGACAGGGTGATAAAGAAGTTAGGAGGGGAGTGAAAGATAAAAGTGGCAGATTTCCAGAGGAAAGAGGAAAGAAAGTGGGTAGATGGAGAGATTACTTCAAAGAATTGTTGAACACAAAGAATGAAAGTAACGCGAGTATCAGTGACTGGGGAATGGTCGGAAAAAGGAGGGAGAAGGGAGGAAGAGATCAGTAGGATGGAAGCAGTGGAAGTAATGAAAAAAGTCAAAATGGAGAAAGTTCCAGGAATTGCAGGATAGTGTGGTGAAATGTTGAAGCACGAGGAGGAGATAATAGTACAATGGATATGGAAGATGTGCACTCTGGTCTGGGAGGGAGGAAGAGTCCCAGAGAACTGAAAGTCAGGTACAATTATTACAGTACCCTGTACAAAGGAAAAAAGGTAAAAAGAAATGTGTGATGATCATTGGGGCATTTGTCTTCTTGGTGTAGTAGGAAAAGTATATGGTAGGTTAGATTTTTGACAAGGTTAGGGAAAGAACAGAAGAATTAGTTGGAGAAGAACAGGGAGGTTTGAGGAAAGGAAGAGGTTGTGTAGATTAAATATTTATGAATGTTGGATGGAAACAAGGATGTGTCATGTCTTCATGGATATTCAATCTGTGTATGGATGGGGTTAGGGCAGTGGATGTTGAGGCAACACTAACGGGAGAAGGCAGTGTTTGGAAACTTTCTGTTCTATTGTTAGCAGATGATGCTGTATTATTAGGTGAAGACGAAGGAGAACTGCAAGGCTTGGAGAGTGAGTTTGGAAGAGTGTTTAAGAAACGGAATCTAAAGGCGAATGTAAGGGAGAGTTACGTTGTGGTCTTCCAGAGAAATTAAGCCACTGAATGCACAGTGAGGCTGGATGGTGAGGAAATGAAAAATGTAAATGCATTTAAGTGCTTGGATAGTGAATGAGTAAGGATGGATGTTTGGAGGATGAAGTGCTTGAAAGGGTACAACAGGGAAGGAATGTTGCTGGTACTTTGAAAGCAGTGATAAGGAATAAGGATGTGAGCTTGTAAGTAAAAAAGTGGCTGCATGATATTATTGTGATACCAAGTCAAACGTACGAAAGCGAAACTTAAACCTTGTTGGAGGGACACAAGTCGAGAGTGAGGGCAGTGGAAATAAGTTATTTGACAAGGGCAAGTTGATTTACACGGTGAGGTAGACTGACAATTATGGAAGTTAGAGTGCGTTCTGTTGTAGATGTGGATGTGCTAGAAAGCGTTAGGAGAAATATGTTGAGGTGGTTTGGCCATGTGGGGATGATGGAGAGGGAGAAACTAACGATGAAAGGGTATGTGAGTGAGGTGGGGGATGGGGAGAGGGAGGGGGAGACTGAGGATGAGATGGAGGGGATGGAGTGGAGAGGGACGTTTCAGCTGGGGGGAGGGTAGCGTAATGGCAGGGGACAGGGCTACATGAAGGCGATTTGTCTGAGGCCATCCCTTACAGGATTAAGGCGTCTGGCTATAGATAGACAGAACTGTGCAGTTCTACCTGGACGCCAGTGGTATAAGACCGGAATATGGTTTGTTGATGTTTTATACTGAAGGAGAAAACTTTGAACTGATTCTTTGTCGTCCTGACAATTCCTATTATCACACTTCATTTTTTACACTAATAAAATGAACTTATACAGCGGCTGTCTTCACAGGCTATTCACTTCCCCCCTTGCCCCACCAATAACAGCCATCTTACCCTTTCCCACCTTAGCATCTTAGTCTTTCCCACCTGTTACATTCTACCCATTCCGTCAATCTTTCCTCGTAACTTTGGTTTGCACCGTACCATTCTATCAACAGTCTTGAATTTTAGGTAATGGATTAGCAGTAATGGAAAGCAATTTATTAATTCTGACTGACTCACGGCTTAGATACGGGATTCCAGTGTCAGTACATTACTGTATGTGAAGTGTTATGCATATTTTTATTAAAGCAGCATACTGAAAGGAAGGCTCTTGGGGACTGGAGTGTGAAGGTTCCACAGGACTTCAGATTGCTCAAGCAGAATTTTTAATAAAGTTGTTTGATCCATTATTGGACCAAATATTTTCTCACAATACTGCCAAGTAGCTAGGAATGCAATTAAATGCTGAATCAATTACATTGTAGCAATAATTCTTTTCTTCTGTCCACAGTTATTAAAAGACTAAATCAGTAAATCAGGAGAGTAATGACATTCACAGTTTAAATTATAAATATTTCCCATGCAACATCAATGAGTGAAAGATTTAATAACAGTCACTTCAGTATTTCGAAGCAATTTCAGGTGATGGTGATTTTTTTCTGATGGTTATGATTTACCCATACAAGAGTTCAATCGATAATGAAGAGGATGTTGCCATATCACGTATGGTAATTAGAACCATGATAACATCATGTCAGCTGAAAATTAACTTTGTGGAAGTAATAAGCTGTTTTTACAAAATGTTGATAAACCCTTCAAACGAGGTATTATGTTCGTTCACAGTGGTGAAGCACACAGAGCATGTACTATAGATACCAACATCTCTCACTTAAGCGACGTGAAGCCTTATGAGAGAGCTGAGATAATTGATACGCCGAGTTTCTCAACACTGTATACAAGAGTGGTGTAATATAAACCACACTAAACAACATCTTCGCGTGAAGGGTGAGCAGTTTGAAGTGACGAGGCGAGACAGTACACCGGTCCTGGTTCAAAATTTATTGAAATATGTCTCATAAACGTTAATGGTCGAACACAGGAATAGATATATAGCCTCTAGACAACTAGATGATGGTTCAATGTGAAGTAACGTAGATTTGGATCAAAGGTAACGCCATGTTGCAACACTTGTATATATAAATACCGAATTTCCTACGACAGTCTATAATGAACGTATGGGAAATCAAATAAAGTAGTCTCTTCATCCTATGATAAAAGCTACGGTCATTATCTTCTTATTGTTTGGGTCCCCTGACTATGCTCTTCTATCACCCACACAATAAAGCGACCGCTAGAACCAACCCCTCCTTCCAACCTCTTCCCACTCCCCTGCCATCCGCCATACCTTTCCTTAACATTCCTATATCCGACCACCCTGTCTTTTCTCTCCCTGTCTCGCTTTTCCTATTTCACAGCCCTACCCTACCTCTTCCTTACCACTTTTCCCATATCCCACCACCCTTCTTCGCCCGTTACCTCTCCCTACCTTGCCTTCCCCAGTCCACCACCCTCGTCTATATTGCCCGTAGCGTTACTGCTAATATTATCATCGCAGCTTCACACGGTCCCTCTCAATAATGCAGCCTGTTTATTGCGTCCTTTCCTGCCCCTTGATGTCATCTGTTTAATTCACAGCTCCCACCCTCTTCCCCTGCCCTAGCTTTATTCTGTCCTTGGGGGTGGTGTTTCTGTATTTGAAAGCACACGTAGCCTGCAACCTAAAATTTCCAAGTTCGATTCCTGAGCTGACTATGATATGCTTCTGTAAAATCTTCTCTGCATCAGCCTGTTCGTACCTAGAACTAAAACAAGACCTAGACTGTGAATTCGATGGTTGCGTATTGCAGCCTGTGGGAAGACTGAGACCTAGAAGAAAATAAGTGTCTACTGAATGACTCTAATGCAACCGATGGACATTAATGTAGTCTTCTTCTTCTACTTCTTCTTATGTTAATATCACCATTCCCAGACCGGACAACATCATTTCCTAGTTCAGGTCGTTACTGCTCCCTGCCTGTTCCAGGTATTTTACTTCTGCCCTGCCTCTCCCAATTTATTTCTTCTCTGACTCTCCCTCTCGTCTCGTTTTAGTCAATTTCCTTCCCATTACATACAAACCTCCAGCGTCTTTATATACTTCCTTGTTGGTGTGCTGTCTCTAATTGGTTCCCTTTCAGCCACATAATTTTTACCTTTCTACAAGTATTTTTTAGTTTTCTCAAACTCTCCTTCCCTTTCTCAGTTAACTTGGTAAACTTCATATGCACTCAAACATGCTCACACAAGCACGCACGTACAGACAAGCACAACACTGCCTGTCAGGCTTTTACCACACACACACACACACACACACACACACACACACACACACACACACACACACACACACACACACACACACACACACACACACACACACACACAGTCCTCCGTCTATCTGTAATAACAGTCTTGCTTCCTCTCACGAGTCGACTTATTTGGTCTCTTGTGAGATCTAACTTCTCGCATTTATTATTTTACCCATGTAACCTTGCATGTCTTCTTAAAAAAAAAAAAAAAAAAAATCACGTAAATAATAAAATCCCTCCTTTGTCGCTCTCTCTTTCTATTCTGCCATTTCCTTGCTACCAGTTTTCCTTGTAAATGGACTCCTTTTAAATTTTACTTTTGTATCCATCACGTCTATCACTCGCCCTTTGTCTTACGCCCACTGTGCTCATTCCAGCTTACTCCACACTTTTCATTCCATCCCTAGGCATTTTAAAAATTTCACTGGATCGTAGCTTCGTTACTGTATCTTGTACTGTTCATATCCCATCTCTTTATCTCAACCTATATGTCAAACAGTCATCATTCATTTATAAAAACCTTCATGTGGTTTATTCTTCTTCCAAAAGAAATTATTGTGCTCAAGTAAGCTGGTAATCAAAGTTATAATCATCTCTTCCATCCACATTGCTACGACCTTTTTTCCTTCATTTCTCTCTCATTTATCCTTTCCCTCATTGATAACCTTGACTTACATCCCTCACGGTTCATCTGAGTTGCCAAAGCATTGTTACACTGCGCCTAAAGACCTCACTCTTCCATTTTGTCTCTCTTGTCCTTAGTTTACAACCGTCTGTCGCGCCTTCTTCTTCTCTTTATAGGACATTATCATCGACACAGATTCCACCTTGAAAGTCTCTTTGTTACTGCTAAAACGCCTTTAATTCTCCTTCCAGCCAAGGTCTAAAGAAACAACTTGACCACTGCTTATACCTACCCGCTGCGCAATACGCACGTTCCTCTGTCTTCTTTCATTTCTTCTCTTTTCACATATTTTCCTGTGCCCTGAATGCACTTGCCATTACAATCTGCGCAGCAAGATATTCTCCTCTCCTACACGCACCCTCATTCTTCAGTCTACTTTCGCGCTTTATCATCGGATCATCCATTGCGCTTCCCTTTGTTCTGTGTTATTCTTTATTTTTTCTTCCTCTTCCTCCCCTTTCTCTTTATCTTCTCTTCCTACCTCCTCTGCTTACTCAATATCCCCGACAAAAGAGGCTTTGTTTCCACAACATCACGAAGAAACCTTGATCCATTTTCTTTGTTTCGCCACACCGGCCAGGCTGCCTCCAGCTAAAACCTGCTTACATCAGCTATTCTCTGCTCCTCTTTTATCTCAGGATTACGATAATACTCGACGTAGGAAGTGCATAACCAAAAAATTCTACTTAGGTAAACATATTTTTTTGCCAAGTGAACCTTATTTAGCAGAAAAAAAATAAAAAATAAATAATGGTCGAATGCATTATACTTCCCCATGCCAAAACAAAGGAAGTTCCTTACCAAAGAAGTCATAACAGACTGTAATGTCGTGCAGTATACAAGACGTGCACTCAGTCCAGAAGAAAAGCATCGTTACTTACGAAACTGAGAAATCACGGTGAGTAAACTGAGGAATAAAATTACGTTAATAAATGAGTAAGCGGTGCCGTCTTTGACTTACACATTATTTTTTTCTCTCTCTCTTTTTCTTGACAGGGAAATATTATTGTATTTTCCTGGTAAAGAATGACATATAATGACAAAACTCAAGCATGTTCCCTTTTAACACACGATAAAGAAATTTCCTCCTGTTGTAAGAGTAAACTACTGTACTGTTTTTTTCCCCTTTCCCCAAGACGATAAGAAACATAAGGAGATAATAAATAGGTAACTAGAGTTTAGTACTTTCCATTTTTAATATACCCTTTACATCCTTCAATCAGATAACGGTGTCATTTATTCTGTAAACAACCAGATCCATGTTTAATTGCGACTGGATCACAAATATCAACCGCTCTTTCTACCGTATTCTTTCTACCACCAAGCAATTTTAATCCCCTGAGAAAATCTTTAAGAGTGACGGTACTGATGAATGGGGCATATATAACTACTCCAGCTCTGAAAGTCTCTCAAAACCTAAATAAAGTTGTCTAGAGACAGCAATAATGAAAAGAAAATCACGTCACTGGACTAAAAGGAATAAAAAGGTTAATGACGATTGTACCTATACCACCACGTCAAGAGTCATTCCTTAGCTGGCTTAGTTTAGCTAATTTAAATTATCTGGTAAAAGCAAGCATAAACGAAAAAGGACGCTCTCGGCTTGAAAGGGGAAGAGCTGAATAAAATGGTGTTTAAATAGCAAGACTATTTTTTAAAATTTCGTCCGCTAGTACAAGCGAGTGATTTCGTACCCTGCCTGCTGTGTAGAAAAAGAGTACGTAATCACTGCCGTCCAAACTCGTTAAACTTTAAGCAATGTTTCTTCTCGCTGACGTTCAAGGTACGAAATGTAATTGACAAGTACTAAACTCACTTCTGCCAAACTTCACAGTGGAATGATTACCATCCGAGGGAATGGGAGGTTGATGGTGATGGGAGAGGCAATAAGGAGGAAAAAGAGGAGCTGAAAAGAAAGGGGAAAAAGTACAGAAAAGGGGAAGGGAAGGTGGGGAAATGGAGAGAGAGGTAGGATGAGGAGAGAGAAAGAGAGGAGGCGAGGCAAGAGGAGAGAGATGGAAGAGAGAGATGGAAGAGAGAGACAGGGGAACAGGGGTGAACAAGGGATGCATCAAGGAGAGAGGAGATAGGGAATAAAGAAAGGAGGAATGTATGAGGAGAGAAAAGGAGAGGAAGGAAAGGTGTAATCCAAAACAGAAGATGTGAAACGACAAAAGGTAAAGAAGGTTCGGGTGACTAACTGTAGTGTACGTACGATCGTCATGCATCACGTGGAATAAAATTATAATTATATATATATATATATATATATATATATATATATACAGAGAGAGAGAGAGAGAGACAGACAGACAGAGACAGAGACAGGAGCCTCTGTGGTACAGTGGTAAAGTGTGCGTTTTCGTACACTGAAGAACGAAGGTTAGCGCCCCGCCAGGATCATAAACTTTGGGAGCGTTCTTCTGGCCACGTACTGCTTTGGCGGACACCAGGGGTGCTGTGGTTGAACCAGTGTCGCATACTATAAAGTATACTTGCACCCAATCGGCTTGCGCGGGCCGATTACACTTGGTTCACAGACTACACACACATCCAAATCCACTCCAACACGACAAATACACTTACAAGCACTTTCACCCTACATACAATCTCTACTAGACAGCCTAAGCCACTTGGTAGAGATACATTGGCTGTATCGTCCCCACTTCGGTGGGGATAGGCCGGTCCTGCAGTGGATACTCAAACGGCTGATGATGATGATGATGATGGTGATATTTAGACAATATGAGACTATGATATAAATATTTATACCCACAGGCTCTTATGATGTAATTAGTTGAATTAAAGAAACTGATGATAGTTGGAACACAAAATAAATGTTCTCCCAGTTATGAGTACTAAAGAGCAGTATGAAAAAGAAAATGATACCTAGGAAACAGAGAACGAAATTTTGGAGGATATAGGAAGGGAATCAGTTGACTAAGAGAATATTTGCCTCTTCATGTTATTTACAGAGGGTTTTGTTCACTTTGGACAGATTCGTTTTACTGGAAGGGTTAGATATACTTCTTATTTATGCACTCAATACAACCCCCCTCCCCTCTAAGCTGGATGAAATCGCCTGGAGGCAGGAAGGACAAAATAGGAAATACGTAATCGGATTGGAGTTAAAGTATATAGGGTTATTAATGAAGGCAAAGGAGAAGATTTCCGAAATCTTCTGGTGAGATAATTAGTGCGGGTGCAATATGGGGACAAACAAATCTAGGAAAAAATAAACACACACACACACACACACACACACACACACACACACACACACACACACACACACACACACACATATGAGCTCTTTTCCGTCACCAAATTTCCAGGAAGCGCACAGAAAATTTTTTAGTCTTTTTCATAATAACAAATGGTCACACAGGACAAAAGTGTCTATTTTTACGGGACCCCAGTGAAGCCAGTTACCAGTGTCCGCGCTGAAATATTATCATAAAAAGTAGGGCAGTTTATCACAGTCCAGACTTCATTTATACATACTGAATAAAAACAAAGGGCGAAAATATAACATTTACGAGATAATATTTGCACTTTTTTCACGTTTTCCAGCTTTGCGTTGTTGTAATTGAGGTAACGTATGCATACTCTTAGTACCAGTGACGTTTTTGCAGTATAATCTTGTCACCATTTTAATAATATCTTTGTCGCATAGTCAAATTTCATCTCAACCCAGAAGAATTATATCTATATATGAAATTGTTTACCAGGGAGAACTAAAGGTTCCTATTCAACAGGTTTTCCAAATGTGGGTATAGTTCTTCCGTTTGAATAAGTAACGGCACTGTGATATCAGAGCACTTCATGGGTTACCTGGCAGTACTGATTCTGAGTAAAGGAATGTCATGAGTATCAACTATAACACATTCCACAGTGCCTCCAGGTGAAAAAAAAAAAAAAAAAAACGCTATCATGCCGTCCACCTATGTTAATAAACCCTGACCCGGATAAAATGTGTGTGTGTGTGTGTGTGTGTGTGTGTGTGTGTGTGTGTGTGTGTGTGTGTGTGTGTGTGTGTGTGTGTGTGTGTGTGTGTGTGTGTGTGTGTGTGTGTGTGTGTGTGTGTGTGTGTGTGTGTGTGTGTGTGTGTGTGTGTGTGTGTGTGTGTGTGTGTGTGTGTGTGTGTGTGTGTGTGTGTGTGTGTGTGTGTGTGTGTGTGTGTGTGTGTGTGTGTGTGTGTGTGTGTGTGTGTGTGTGTGTGTGTGTGTGTGTGTGTGTGTGTGTGTGTGTGTGTGTGTGTGTGTGTGTGTGTGTGTGTGTGTGTGTGTGTGTGTGTGTGTGTGTGTGTGTGTGTGTGTGTGTGTGTGTGTGTGTGTGTGTGTGTGTGTGTGTGTGTGTGTGTGTGTGTGTGTGTGTGTGTGTGTGTGTGTGTGTGTGTGTGTGTGTGTGTGTGTGTGTGTGTGTGTGTGTGTGTGTGTGTGTGTGTGTGTGTGTGTGTGTGTGTGTGTGTGTGTGTGTGTGTGTGTGTGTGTGTGTGTGTGTGTGTGTGTGTGTGTGTGTGTGTGTGTGTGTGTGTGTGTGTGTGTGTGTGTGTGTGTGTGTGTGTGTGTGTGTGTGTGTGTGTGTGTGTGAGGGAGGAAGGGAGGGCGAACTCAAGTGCGCTACGTTTCCAGTCTGCCGTATCAAAAGTTTTATTTAGTATTTATGATAACAGATTTTTAATTCGTCTCGCAATTACGAAACGATTGGTTAGAGCAAGCCACTGTTCTGTTGACAATTTATTAAATGGTAATGAGTAAGTTTAGGCAGTACTTCACTACGGTAACATTTTTCATTTTAGAGACTTTTGGAAAGGTCTTTGTTAGTGAAGAGACAGCGAGTTATATCTAACTCTCCAATTCCAAAAGTTTCCTGTAAATAAAATCGTGTGTAATGTAGCATAAAATATACAGTATACACGTAGCCTACATGAAAATTTAAAATACGTCATACAACTGAAAGGATTATGCATAGTAATGGCTGTTGTATGTGATATCATTTTCATCTTCCCCCATCCACACAAGAAGGCCAGAACATTACTCTCTGATCTCACAGAAGCAGAGAATCAGAGGAGAAAGGAACCCCCAGCATCCACTGCTTTCAATCACGATAGGAACTACAGGAATCCGAGACTGCATACTTTTGCCAAGGCGGAGTGTGTGGTAGATCTTGTGGAGGTGTAATCTTGTAATTTTTGTACAGCCATTGTAGGCATTACTTATCGAGTTAGAAGCAAAAATGTTGAAATTGTCACTTCCGCAACGGTAGAGAATCATTTTTAAAAAATCCATGACCGGATGATGATTCAGATCACCACCAAAATCTCATGGATTGTTTCTTGGGCCATATCCTACACCTCCAAAAAATTTCAGTAAGATCCGTTCATAACTTTCTGAGCAATCCTGCTAACAGACGAACAGGCAAACAGACAAGCAAAGCAACGCTGGCAAAAACATAACCTCCTTGGCGGAGGTAAGAAGGGTCCTATCCATTCAGGTGCTGAGTGGTTGAGTCTAGCATTTGTTTAATGAAGAGAGAGAGAGAGAGAGAGAGAGAGAGAGAGAGAGAGAGAGAGAGAGAGAATTATATATTCCTCCTAGTGTTTTTATTAGCGTTATTAGCATGCTTGCGAGAACGACCCAGTTTAACATCCTTAAATAATTGTTATAGAATACGTGCGCGTATAGGAGTCTATAATTCCAGTGAAGATAAACAATTGAGAGTAAGGGGCTCTGGTTGGATTCAAAGACTTCGCAAGACCTCTCCACCAGCGACGAATTTTTCACGTCACACATTATTCCCCTTCTGTGTTAATGATGAAAACTGCATCTTTATGCTGCAAGATTTACATTGCCCTAATATATGAGAGAAGGTAAGAAAAATTATCTCCAAAATCTTCCATGCTGGTAGTACTACAGCCATGGCTCTCCAGGACTTCCCTTCTCTCTTCCTTCTCTCCCCAGTAAATAAACCCTATCAGCCCTGTTACGACGGACATTGAAGTGTCCCTTCATTATGGCAGGCCTCCCTTAGACTGTGCTATATATGTTTGTGGCAAAGATAAATCCTGAAAAAAACATGAAACGTGCCATCCCCATTACAGGTTTCAGTGAACTTCTCATCACCCAACGCCAACCTAAATGCAAGTGATAAAAACATTTTCATACATGAAGCAGTCTGTCTCCTATGACTTACTCTGCGCTGAATACATTAGCCTGGCTTTTGTCGAAATAGGATATCAAAGTTATCCTGACCATGAGAGAGTTAAGGTTTTCCTTGGTTCCTTGTGATGAACAACAACTGGTCACAGTTGCTCCTCTCATATCAATGTGTACATGGTATTTCTTCATCAGGACTGATTATGACTTTTTCAGTTCTAAATTTCAGTTGCATATTGAAAGGCGATATTACCAGAAGTAAGTTAACTGCAGTTAATTCATACGTTTATGTGGGGATGTAACTATAATTTTTTAAGGCTCACATACCTGACTGTGTGACTTTACTCATATAATAATGACTGTCTTCGATTTACTTGAGCGAGCACCTTAAGGTGATGACAACTGCCTTTACTAGTTTCTATCTATCTATCTATGGCCAGACGCATTAATCCTGTAAGGGATGGCCTCAAATAAATCGCCTCCATGTCGCCCTGTTCCCTGCCATTACGCTACCCTCCCCCCCTCCGTAACTCCCCTCTCTCATATACCTCTCCACTCCATCCCCTCCATCTCATCCTCGGTCTCCCCCTCCCTCTCCCCATCCCCCACCTCACTCACATATCCTTTCATCGTTAGTCTCTCCCTCCCCATCATCTCCACATGGCCAAACCACCTCAACGAATTTCTCCTAGCGATTTCTATCACATCCACGTCTACAACAGAACGGACTCTATCTTCCATAATTGTCAGTCTACCTCACCGTGTAACTCCACTTGCTCCTGTCAAATAACTCATTTCCACTGCCCTCACTCTTGACTTGTGTCCCTCCAACATTGCCAGACGCCTTAATCCAGTAAGGGGTAGCCACAGGCAAATCGCCTCCATGCCGCCCTGTCCCCCGCCATTTCACTGCCCTGCTCCCAGCTCACACCCCCCTCTCTCATAAACCTCTCCACTCCATGCCTCCATCTCATCCTTGGCCTCCCCCTCCCTCTCCCCCTCCACATCACTCACATACACACTCCTCGTCAGTTTCTCGCCTTCCATCCTCTCCACATGGCCAAAGCACCTCAAGGTGTTTCTCCTAACGCTTTCTATCACATCCACATCCACACCACAGTGCTCCTCACTTGTCAGTCTGTCTCTCCATGTGGCTCCTCATGCTCCTCTCAAATAACTAATTTCCACTGCTCTCACTCTTGACTTCTGTTCCTCCAGCAAGGTCCAAGCTTCACTTCCATACGTTAGAGTTTGTATCACATTACTGTCATGTAGTAACTTATTCACTTCCATGTTCACTTCCCTGTTTCTTATCACTGCTTTCAAGGAACCAGCAACCTTTCTTCCTTGCTGTGCCCTTTCAAGCACTTCACCCTCTAAACTTCCATCCTTACTCATCATATTACCCAGTTGCTTAAATGCACTCACATTTTCCGTTTTCTCCTCATCCAACCTCACTGTACTTTCACTGACTTCATTTCTTTCGAAGACCATAACTTTACTCTTCCCTACATTCATCTTTAGATTCCGTTTCTTACACACTCTCCCAAACACATCCACCAAGTCTTGCAGTTCCCCTTCTCCTTCACTTAATAACACAATATCATATGCAAGCTACAGTACAGGGAGTCTCCAAACATTGCCCTCTCTCATTAGGGCCGCTCCAACATCCATTGCCCTACCTTGTATCTCTTTCATAACCCTATCCATATACAGATTGAGCAACCATGGAGACATGACACGTCCCTGTTTCAATCCAACCTTCAGACAGAGAAATTCACTCAGTTCACTAACGACACCCACTGCAGCCTTAGCACCCTCATACATACTCTTCACAGCATTCAACAACTTCCCATTTTCTCCATATATTCTTAACACTTTCTACAATCCTTGTCTATCCACCCTGTCATATGCTTTCTCCAAATCCATGAAGGCCGCATACAACTTCTTTCTCTTCTCTAGAAACTTTTCCACTAAAGATCTAAGAATGAATATCTGATCTACACAACCTCTTCCCTTCCTAAAACCTCCCTGTTCTTCTCCAACTAATTCCTATGTTATTTCCCTAACTCTGTCAATAAGTATCCTACCATATAATTTTTCCTATTACACTAAGAGGACAAATGCCCCTATATTTACCACACACTTCTTTTTCCCCATTTCCTTTGTACAAGAGAATAATTATACCTGACTCCCAACCCTCCGGGACTCTACCTGCCCCCCAGGTCAATCTGCATATTTTCCACGTCTATTCTATTACTATCTCTCCCCCATGCTTCGCATTTCACCACGACTCCATCAATCCCTGGGGCTTTCCCCATTTTGACTTTCTTCATTGCTTCCACAACTTCCATCCTACTGATTTCCTAATATCTTCTCACATCCCACCTTCTGCCAGTCATTTTCCAGTCACTTATACTCGCATTACTTACATTCTCTATGTCTCTCACATCTCTGTTTCTCATCCATTTACCATATGCTTTCTTCTTTTGTGCCACAGCCTGTCTCACCTCTTCATTCTACTATCTTGTTCCTTGCACCCCCTTTCGTCTTTTCTTCACCCTGCATACCACCTCATATGCTGCACATATTTCTTCTGTGGATATCTTGCACTCACCTTTACCCACTAGGTCCTCCAATTCTCTCATATATACTGACTTTTTTCCATCCTCTTGCAACCTTTCCATCCTCCTTGTATGAATTACTCTTTCCTTTCCTTCCCTTCTTCTATTCCTCCATTTCTTTTGGACCTTCATTTTCACCACCACCAAGCAGTGGTCAGAAAGTCCACTCCCCCAACCTCTATATGCTTTTGCATCCATCACACACCTCATCCTATCATCCACAAACACATAATCAGTCATTGCCTTCCGTTCATTCAGTTCACCACCCACGCTTCTCATCACTCGCCACGTATACCTGAGGATCATTTTGTGTCTGAAGAGGGTATTGGCTATCACCAACCCCCTTCCGGCACAAATGTCCACTACAGCACTGCCATCTCAGATCCCAAAACTGATAACTCAGTCCTATCGGATGTATCATACGTAAAAGCCGGTTGTTAAGGCTGTTTATTGATTTGTGTGAGGAGCAGCGTGGGAGTGGGTGCAATCATCTCCTGGTCTTGAGAGGGAGGTGGCCAGCACAACATTGCATGTGTCACAGCCGTCACGTGTTAACGGAGACTTCACCACTCATCCGACCAGTGACCAGAAGTAAAGAATGAAGTCTAAACGTAGGCAAAAACGAAAATGGTATAGTGCTTCCAGTCTTCGACACGAGTCCTCCTTTTACTGTTCAACAGTTTTTCCTTTTTTATTTAAATAATCCTCATTCAGTAATTAAATGACTCAACATAAAGTTGACAATAATGTTTTCAGACCATGGAATATAGGAGAGGTCAAAGAAGAAACAACACTGATGGTTAAAATGTCTTAAGTCAATATTGTCAGCAGTAATTAAGATAAAGTAACAGTTGTTCTTACCCGTATGTCCGAAGTGAAACACGCCGTGATCACATGTACTTATCATTGATTAATAATTTTACAGAAAACTTGGCCATATTAGAAAGTTTTGTGCTCCACCATCCATGCTTGCTTTTTCACTGCAACTTAGGGCAATATGTGGGATTTGGTAATTTAACTATCCCAGTATGAATTGTTACCTGACAAATTACAATCATTCCTATAACATGGCGAATCCGATAACAGAAATCGAGTGATTTTCCTAGAAGTTTGTACTCACAGGCCAGTTCACAACCACGCCGGTGTATGATGAAAGTATTATTCAAAGATGTAAAAAAGACTACCAAAAATAAAAGAAGCAATAAAGCATAGGTATGGTGCAACTGGGAATCTAGGAGGGTATTAATTACATATATATATATATATATATATATATATATATATATATATATATATATATATATATATATATATATATATATATATATATATTATATGTTTTAACACTCAACAGAATGACCAGAGTGTAACAAGGAAAAACCATGAACATCATAAACCGTTCATAGGTTTGTAGGATTTACAGGGAGGGCAAGAGAAAAACTGCCCTACATTTTGTTTTTCCATGTGTTCCCCGCCTCCTCCTCTGACAAGCGACAGTGATATAAAATGAACTGAAAAACTGTGGAAGTTCTAACCCTTTCACTAAGGCACATAAAGTGATGAAATATTACATTACCATTCAGGCAGCACAGCCACTCGATGCCGCTCCAACAGTATCTTTACCAGATAATCTGCAAGATAAGAAGTCATGCCATTAGAAGGAAATATGTATAAAACTCATTTTTTGGGAATGAAATGTCAATACGGTGTACAAATATCCCATTCCCACAGCTCAGCGTCATTTGGGATGATCACTCATTTCTCAGGTCATTGAAATTTATCAATGAAAACTGTTGTTTACTATCATACTTAGTCTTTGCTCTTAATCATCGTTAATGCTGAGATTTTTCTCATTTCTCTAACAACGCTTCCCTATCTCCCTCATCCTCGTGATTCTTAAACGTTCTCGAAATTTAATATCCACAGTAATATTCATTTCCCTTCGAATGTTCTTGATAGGGCCTCCTCTAGGAAGAGATTCTTGCTTATTCACTGCCTTGTGCAGCAGGGAAGTGTGTCGTTTCCTGCCCCAGCGGCCTCTGAGATAAATGACGCGAGATGACTATGAATAATAAACATATTCCCTCGCATCTGGTGAGGGAACGTGCAACATTATGCAAATCTTGCTCCCTAGAGAAAGTAGGCAAGCCTTCTGCCAGTGATGTCCTCCAGTAGCTTTGTACCACTGAATACAAGTACTTCTCACACTGGGATACAGACACTACCTCTTGCTTTGTATATCACTGTTACGTACAAGGAAATGAAAAATTTGAAAACTATTTTTATAACAGTATTCAAAACGATATTATATGAATAAATGATTGTGTATTTTTAATGTACAATAATTCTAACTATTGAGTTTGCAACTTTACAGGTATGTTGAACAAATCTGGCGAGAAGTGATCCAGTGTAATTAATGACGTGAGTGTGTCTTGAGGATGTATTCTCGACAGCAATGGGGTTCCTGCCTACTCTTTCTTACCAGTTAAATCAGCATGTGGCTTCTTAATATTCATTTGTATGTTTTTTAAAACTAAGTTTGTATGAAAAAGATATGTAGGTCATAAGTGAAACAAACGAATAAATTGGGGAAAAAAAAGGTACTCGATAACTTCCCAAGCCGAGGAAAATAGCATGCCTGGTGTAGTAGCTGTGGCCCGTGTGTTGTATCGTGTGTATATGACAATGTAGGTTGGCATGCTGGAACATTTTATGTAGTATAGATCTCGAAGGAGCGAGAGTACGGAAGTTTGAACAGAGATATTATTGTATAAAATTAAGTAGCTATACAAAAATAATATACTAGGAACTTCCTTCCGACACAAGCATTAATTGCCAAAGACCCACATCAGAGATGATTTTCTTTATTGATAAATACAATAAACTAATCTCTACATACCCAGAAAACGGGA
This sequence comes from Coenobita brevimanus, assembly GCF_032717465.1. Lineage (NCBI taxonomy): Eukaryota > Metazoa > Arthropoda > Malacostraca > Decapoda > Coenobitidae > Coenobita > Coenobita brevimanus. The sequence goes on along the minus strand of NC_136994.1, from coordinate 3,984,340 downwards.
AATAAGTTTTTGATAAAATGGATAACGAATGTTGCCATTTTTTTTTGCTGTCTAATTGATCCTAATGGTCCATAACTGGACTAACATATAGGCGGTCACCGTGTAAAGCTGATTGACAGATTCTCTCTCTCTCTCTCTCTCTCTCTCTCTCTCTGATAAGGGTCTGGGCGGTAGTAGGTTAATCTATTTACCGGTGAGATTTATTATGATTGTATTGGAAGAGTACACAATCCAGTAAATCAAGCCATCTCCAACTTACTGTAGAACATTTTGCTATGCATTACAAAAAGGAGCATTAGACCAATCTATAATAAACATTTCTATTTCTAGAAGTTTCAGTTAAAATGTCAACTTAATCACTGTTCAAATTTTCTCCCTCCAAACTCTAACCAAGATCCACCATTCATTCTACAGAAGCGTCGTGGTCATGTTCACTAAAGATTCTCTGTAAGCTAACTACTCGTATTAACACACAAATGAACACTCATGATACTATAAGCATAATTCCAAGATGTACATAAAGAAAAAAGTGTAAAACTTCCAAAAATTTCCCTGAATTATATCTCAAAAGGATCTGGAAATCTACTTTCAAAAATGGTAATGAATCAGCAAGAAAAAACGCTATCCCATATGCAGTCAAACAGCACACTGACTTACCCAGACAATTGCTATCATGACCAGCACTACCAGGACCTTCGCTATACAACAGCACAAATCGTGACATCAAAACATTACACTACACACTCTCATTACCTCCAACAGTTGTCTTACCCACCGTGATAATCGTTCATCAACAGTAAGAAAATTACACATTCCACCTACAACAAATCTGGATAAACAGTCACCAAGGACGTTTGTTACTGCTCAAGACACGCTACACCACCCGTTTGTCGACACAACACCACGCCATCACATCAATACAGCACTACAGCATCACATCAACATTGTACACCATTACATCATCACAATAGCACACCAGCACATAAGAACAGCCACACAGCGTCACTCATCAAACGCCTACATCAACACATCACCAAGCCTTAATATCAGTTCATCACTACTCTGTCACACCAACCGAAATACTATGACATCACCGCAACACCATATTGTACAGTACCTAACCTTCACATCAATACAACACCACACCGTAACACCAACAGGACACAACACTACTCTTATCATATCTACACACCATATCATCACAGCACTGCATCGACAAAGCATCACATCAACACAGCACCACATCAGCAGATCAACACAGCACCACACCATCACATCAGCACAACACTACACCGTGACAGCAACATAGCAACTCATCATCACATCAACACAGTACGACACCATCATAGCAACACAGCACCACATCATCATATCAACACTGCACCACACCATCACATCAACACAGCACATCACCATCACATCAACACTGCACATCACCATCACATCAACACAGCACCTCACCATCACATCAACACGGCACCACACCATCGCATAAACATAGCAACTTACCATTACATCAACACGGCACCTTACCGTCAAATCAATACAGCACCACAGCTCACATCAACACAGCATCTCACCATCACATCAACACAACACCACATCATCACATCAACACAGCACTACACCATCACATCAACACAGCACCACATTGTCACATCAGTACAGCACTACACTATCACATCAACACAGCACTATACCGTCACATCAACTCAGCACCTCACCATCACATCAAAACATCACTTCACAAGCATATCAACACGGCACAACACCGACACTGTGAGCCACTGTTTGGGTAATCTGAATTTGTTAATCGATACCACGGTTCACACAGAGGGTTCTAGCATAAGAGTACAAATAAGTGTTGTGAATGAAGCTTCGTTCTAACCACCTCCACTAGAACCTTCCAGCCCACCCCACCCACATACATAAATATCTATACAACCACATGCCCACACAGCCATGCATCCACACATGCCACCCCATCCTCATCCTAGCAAGATCCATACACACAAGTAAACCCCCATCAATTTCTTTAAGTTTCTGTTGGCAGCTGAATGATATACTTCAAGACAAAATGGTGATCAGGAAGACTCTAGAAATTCCCTGGGAGGTCAAATATAAAAGATGATATTGTCCATACAAAGCAGTAGAGTAACACACAACGTCTGCCAGTGTGAATGATAAGGAAAGCACCCAAACCTTACTCAAACCTACGACAAACAACTGTCAAATTTATAATCCAGATTCCCAGTTCAGTTCTAGGTTCGAACACACTGGGGTAAGGAGACCGTACCCAATTGTTTCTTATCTACTCCCAGGAATCGGACCCGGGATGCTGTCTGGATTATATCTGCAGTTTTATATCATATTCCGGATGACGTACAGTACAGTAAGCTGTGGCATATATTAATGAGAAGAGTATTCATAAGGTTGCCGTGTAGTATTGTCTTAACCTCCTATGTCACAAAGGCCTCTCCTAATCTAAATGAAATCACCTACTGGTTACCAGAATAAAATATAATATTGCCGCCTAAGTTACGGCCAAATAAGGGTCACAGGCTCTAGAGCTGGGAGTCTGTAAGAACTGTTCCACAGATGTAGACAACGCTGGGAGAAATTACTAGCACAACACTCATGACATCTAGATCTAATGATACATATATTTTCTGCATGATTACTTAATGAAATTTGCTTCATAGGTAGATTGTTTTGTCTTAAAGAATTGCAGAATTTTCAGTTATTTTGTCGGCATAACAACGACAGACAAAATATCTCGGTGACGGTCATAATAACTACCATACCGATGCATGGGGTAGGGGTAAGTAACTTAATATTCTATAATTACTCCAGTTTATCAAGTTTCACCGATGAAAGGATATTTATTATACTCGTATATGTGTTTAATAAGATATGACATTCAAATACATCTCTTCATGAAAGTACAGTAAACATATCCAAGTTCTAATTTGCTATCCTCTCCTCCCTTCATCTTGTATTCCGTTATCACAAACTCTTTTTATGCAGCGTCTGCCATTGTTTTTTTTTTTTTTTAACTTTTTGATTCCGTCTGCATTTTTTATCTCTCTTCCCATCACCCTTCTCAGCTTCCCTTCACCAGCTTCTTCCTCCTTCTTACTTTTCCTCTATCGGTTTACTCCGATCTTCATGTTATTATTACCTCAGCCAAGGAGATTATGCATTACCCTATGTTAGTTTGTTTGTCTGTCTATCTGTCTCCGTCTGTTAGCAGGGTTACTCAAAAGGTTATGAACGGATTATCACGAAATTTTGAGAAAGGGTGAGTCATGGGCCAAGGAATAAATGACTAAATTTTGGCCCCTTGTTTGGGGTACTTGTTAACCCTGTGTGCCTGCGGACGTCATATTTATTCTTATTCCTGCTTCTACCAGATGATAGTGTTCAGCGTCAGGGAGCACCTAGATGGTAAAGAAATAATAAAAGCTATATTTAAGCCGTATGGTTCGAAAAGTCTCTCCAAAGCTTAATGAAATAATCTTTAGATGGCCCCCCTAAAAAAAAACAAAAAAAAAAAAATCCTCTAAAGGAGTTAAGGACGTCAAGGTAAATGAAAGTTAGTGAAGAGTCCTCGCTGAACTGCCAAGTTAAACTACTGGATGCTCTACCTTATGGCTAACGGTTTCCACGAAGAACATTTTAATATACTTTGATCAATGTTCTGGCGACATGGGACACAAAATCCTTCTTAATGCAAGCGTACACAACCGTTTTCCATGATACAAACAAGCAAGCAATAAGGAATACCTTCTATAAAGAGGTGAGTATAGAGATGGCCGAACATGGAGCTGTAGACAGGTGTCAACGAGCTGTACAGAATTTTCAAGAACAATATTTTGTGAGTTTTTGATTCATTGTGTGGATGGACCATGGGCCCACCAAGACGAAAGGCAACATGTTGGTGAGATGAGGTGTAGAAGCAGCAGTTAAGAGGAAAAGTAGACTTTTCTGGGAATGGAAAAGGTATGGTAACAGTGAGGAATACTTGGTTGCCAAATGTATTGCCAAGAAAGAGGTATATAGGGCAAAATCTGAGTCTCAGAGACTTTCATTGGAGAATCTTAATAGTGTCGAGGTGAGGAACTAGTACTTAAGGTGACAAAACGTATGAGAGAAAACGGGGATGTCGCAGGTGAGGAGGCTGTGAAGAATGATGAAGGAAAGGTAATGGTGGACAGTTCAGATTTTCAAGATGCCTGGAGAGAAGCATTATAGCCAGTTGCTGAATGAGAAGCATGACTGGAACAGGGAAGGTTTGGAGTCAGCGGATCCATGTTTCGCCCTTGGCCTTTGATTAATGCTGTCACTGTGAGGAGGGCAATCAGCTGGGTGCAGTTAGGCGAGGGGTGTGTCTGGGTTGAATGCTGAGATGGTGAAGGTTTCAGGAGATATGGGAGTGGGTTTAGTTATATAACTGATAAATTCGATTACAGGATTGGCATGCTTTATATCAAGTGATTTTAAACAGTGATTTAACACATAGATTAAATCAGCAATTTTTGACACCTTTAATGTCATGAATATAAAAAATGCATAAGTTCACAAGCAGTTTTATGTTTACTCTAATAATTTTGCAAAAGAAAAGAAAATGCGCCAAAAACATGTATTTCATGAAGTAAAAAGTATTCATTGGAAAACATAGACACCTTAGCATTTATGACTGTGCAGTTATTTGAAGAAAAATGCTTTGATTAAATTTTTAGGAAGTGTATAATAAATTAAGAAAAAAAAAAGTTGTAGGTGTGGGTGTGTGAGGTGACGTGCAAGGAGGACCACCATTACCGTGTCCAGCATGATGAAGCCTGTCACCGAGGCCCAACAGGTAGGTAACTAGCAGAAGCGGTGAGTCAAGAGGGTGTCAGGGAGGGCTGGGAAGGTGTGGGAGGAAGGTGGGGAGAACAATGGATGGGCAGAGAAAGGTGATACCAGAACCTGGATATAAGAACTGGCACGTTGATTTGCTGAGCTAATCTAAGAAGGCATAAATTAGCAGAGAATCAGAGTGGCAGGCATTAGGCGAATAGGAATGCAAGGAGACAGGTACTGTAAACGAGTGAGGAAGCAGAGCGAGGAAAAAACATGTAAGGTTGAGAGAGAGAGTACAAAATGGGGATTGTTGTGATAAACCGTGGCAGGGAAAACAGAAGCTATTTCGAACCGTTAATTATATCGTTTACAAAAATCTATGTTGGAGCTGAAAAAAAGGGCGAAAAATCCATCATGGAATACGATTCCGTAACAGAACGTCTGCCGAGTTCAGGGAAGAAAAGAAGGAATTTCTAAATTCGCTCAAGAAGCAAATTACATGTCATATGGAAAATCGCTGAGTGAAGACAGGGTATGCAAGAAATAAGACGCTCAAGGTGAGGGAGAGTGTGGCGAGGAAAAACGAAAGTGGTGTGAGGTACCAGAAAAATAAGTATAGGAAACGAGATGCAGAGCAAAAAGACGGGGCAAAGGAGTGCAAATGGAAGGTACAGTAGGAAGGAGGGCTGGGAAGTTCACAGGCGGGGAAGATAAATCCTGTATTAAAGTGTTAGACAGCGAAGAGGAAGGAACCTGTAAATGGAAGGAAAGAGGAATCATACCAGGAAGGATCCTGGTGTTAGAGGATGGCAGGAAAAAAAAGCAGGCAAGAAGAGTGATGATGGTAACATGGGAGGAGAAGTATGAAAGAAAAGAATTAGAGTGACGACAGGAAAATGAAAATTGGAAAAACTGACGTGGTATTTCCATTATATGAAATGAAACCATTTATGAGAAATTGTCCATAGAAGAGACTTACGGCCGCATTTTTAATCCTTAAACCCCTCTTATCCGAAGCACGTTACGAAAGCAGAATGTGTTCCTTTGTACTATTGCTGACTTTCTCCTGCGTACATTTTCACGTTTCAGCCTACTGATACGGTCCCTTGTGAAATGGCTATCATCAGCAATAACAATATTCATCATCACTGCAAATTCACTTTTGCTCCAGATAAACTTGTACACCATCAACGCATTGGACACTCACAGTTTTTTTATTTCCCTCATAACACATCAGTTTACATAGTCTGTCCAGATATACCACCATCTCATACATCAGCATCAGGATTATACATAGCACCAGACTACTGTGCGGTATTTACACCAGCCATGTCTACTTTATCCACCATCAATCACTACGCCATTCTCAACCATACACACAAACATTTCCACCCACTGCCTAATATGAACTTAAACATGAGCACAAGTATTAAGCTGACTTCACCTAAGTTTGAAACTATGCAGCTGATCAATGAAACAATGAAGCCCTGGGAAGATTTGAGTTTGAGTATGTTCAACCCATATTATGTGTATAGCCCAGCACCTACTGTCTTTATAATCGTCTGCATTGTAGTTGCAGTACTGCTGTTCGCAATGCACAGAATGCATGCAAGAATTGCTAATTTGGAGTCATTATTTAGTGGGGGAGAGTTAACATCACAGTTAACCACCCTGAATGAAGTGTATATATTTTGTATATAGTATTGATTATATATATATATATATATATATATATATATATATATATATATATATATATATATATATACATATATAAAGAAAAATGACCCATATATGGCAGACCAGTACCATTATCTTTAAATGAAATATTAATAACTCTTACAATAATCTTAATTTTAAACTATTTTTATTCTTGCATGTATGCATTTCACTATAATAACCCAAGTACATACTGTATTACAGTTAAATAATTTACTTTAATGCATTTATTCAAATATGTATACAACTTGTTTAAAATGTAATATTACTGAATAATCACTATTTACTATGAATAATATATGTATACAATATTCATACAATTATGTTACTTTACAATATTATGTATTTCACTTAATTAGCTTATAAGTTCATTATAATGTGTATGTAGTATGTATTAATATATTAGGACTATTAACTGTCGATGGTACGCCATTTTCGCGCGGCCGAGCAGATGTAGGACTACATATTATATTTACAAATCATGATAAATAGATAGATAGACAGCCCTCTGCGAGCCTGGGAAAAGGAAATGAGGTTTGCAAGTTACACTGAGGAAAGCTGACGACAGCGGCCAGTAAGGAGATGATGCAGTTAGCTGTCAGCAGTCCTCTCGTGAACAAAGACCTGGTGACCACACGCACATATACACACATACTCACACACAGGCTGCTAGAACTTTCCATCCACGTGGAACACACGTGACACACCCCTGCTACACCAGAATTTAGGGAAGAGAGCTCAGAGGAAGGTTAGCCACGGAACAGGCAAGATAGAAGGGGACAAGCGATACTAGAGGCAGGTCAGTGGGGAGAAGGGCTTAGCAACATGGGAGAGAGAGAGCGAGACAGGGAGGTAGCTACCCGGGACTTTATACTCCGTTCCGTGTGAGACTTGTTAATATTTCCAAGACAAATAAAAATAGTCCCATACTATTCTTTACCTCTCCTGTCACTACATGACAAATGGGAAGCTACTCCAAGATATAAAGACCGCTCGTCCACAAAGTCTAAAATGTATATATATAACTCAACCACAAAGGAACCACAAAAGTCTTTTATGACACAAAGTCATTTATGACACCGCCTCTATACTGGGGTAGAAACAGGTCGGATTTATTAAGCAGAGACATTCGGTGAATAATTGCCTACTATCTAGGCCTCGTCTTTCCTCTCGCGAGTTAAGGCTTGGACATACAGCCATTAGTCTTGATCCCTTACCCATGATTTCTTTTCTTTAAAATTCACCTACAGAAACTGAAAGCTGGAAAACTTGTCAAATTCTACCATGCTCACCTACTCTACAGAGTATAAAGGGATCGATTTCATACAGTTGTTTATATCTTGCATTCGCCACGTCTCCTCTCCGGCACTGACACCAACGCAGTCTGTTTTGTGCAGCCCAACAAACACCGCTGCTGACAATGATAATGCAAATAGACGTCAGGTGGGGTAGCGCCCACTGCTGACAAGGAAGACGTTGATGGAATCTGAGTTCGTATTTATCAAGTAACTTAACCAATCTCAAGATAAGAAAAACAGCCCTCCTAACAGTCTACCATCATTAGAGTTAGTCTTATTTTTCGCCCTTTTTTTCACATTAATATTCTCTCTTTTGGATTAGTAACTGGATGATTGAAGGTTAACGAGTATTCAAACAATGTTATACACAACTTAAGCATAATACATTTCGTAAATAGTCATAGGTGTCAAGTGTGTCTCCATCCACACTTCTCTACGGTGTCCATTGTGCATGCTGAAATATTTTCTAGTTGCTGAGATTTGCCTGCCGTTATTTCATTTATAGTTATCTTTGACTTTGCAGTTTATAATCCCACTCAGTCCACTATGGTCAACTTAAGTGAAAAACTACCAATACTGACTCAACAGCAAAAATGATACATTTAAAGTCTGATAAATTTTTCCTGCCAAATTTTCTCCATGGTGTCAATCCCTTTTCGATGTCTTTTACGGACGGATGGATGAGGTGGTCTGTGCCTATGTCCTTGTCTTAGACACTGTTCAGTTTGCTAGTGGTGATGTCAACACCTGAGAGGCCAGGCAGTATAGTCAGCATGGCCAAACCTCAGACAAAGTTTTAATCTCAAACAGTCGTCTGGTCGACTTTTATAAACTGCTCGACTTCACTGGGCGACATCATTTTGGTATTCTGGATCTGACAGACTGGTTGACTGTTATACTTAGAGACTACATTGTCCCTGATGATATCACAATGCTGGTCGCTGTAGCCACGTATTTTGCCACTTGAAAAAAAAAAATGAAATACCTCTGTCAAGTCTCTTTGCTGTAACCATCAATAGATGAAAGCTTTTAACGCTACTCTTGTTCTCAATAAGCAACGCTGCGCTTACGGGGTGATCAAAAAGGGCTCACAAGTCCCATGCGAAGCAATTTATGCTTGGAACATCGTCTACTCATTCTTTAAACAGTAGGTACTTATATAACACCAAAAATATTCTCGAAAGAGTATTAACGTAGAGTGAAGACAAAATCTCATTAAGAGGGAATGCATAGATCTCCACGGGACACAGATATAATCATTTCAGTGTTCATACATTTTGAGCGAATATGTGTGTGTGTGTGTGTGTGTGTGTGTGTGTGTGTGTGTGTGTGTGTGTGTGTGTGTGTGTGTGTGTGTGTGTGTGTGTGTGTGTGTGTGTGTGTGTGTGTGTGTGTGTGTGTGTGTGTGTGTGTGTGTGTGTGTGTGTGTGTGTGTGTGTGTGTGTGTGTGTGTGTGTGTGTGTGTGTGTGTGTGTGTGTGTGTGTGTGTGTGTGTGTGTGTGTGTGTGTGTGTGTGTGTGTGTGTGTGTGTGTGTGTGTGTGTGTGTGTGTGTGTGTGTGTGTGTGTGTGTGTGTGTGTGTGTGTGTGTGTGTGTGTGTGTGTGTGTGTGTGTGTGTGTGTGTGTGTGTGTGTGTGTGTGTGTGTGTGTGTGTGTGTGTGTGTGTGTGTGTGTGTGTGTGTGTGTGTGTGTGTGTGTGTGTGTGTGTGTGTGTGTGTGTGTGTGTGTGTGTGTGTGTGTGTGTGTGTGTGTGTGTGTGTGTGTGTGTGTGTGTGTGTGTGTGTGTGTGTGTGTGTGTGTGTGTGTTACTGATGCTTTACGTTGTTAGAAAAAAACTTAGAGAATACGCATGACAGAAATGATTTTCCTGTTCTACTCATCAGTGTCAAGCGTCATTCCGCGTATTAAACGAAAGGACTCCCTGATCTGTGTATCGTGAAAATAAAGCATAAGCAATTTTACGGTAAAGGCGGAAAAGCCAGGGTTTCAAATTCCAGGCTTCAAATAACCGACCTAGAAATATCTCTGATCAAATTTCAGCCTCGTATGTTTATGAAAGGAATAAAGCTTGGTGCAGAAGAAAACTGCAGCACATACTCTATATGTATAATAATAAACCCCACTTAATGAGAAGCCAGCTTAAATGTACTGAAATATAACATGTTGGAGGATGGAGAAAGAAGAGCTGATTAGAAGAGTATACCGGTATGCGAGTGAGTTGGAGGAGGAGAGGAGGCGAGAGAGACCAAGGACGAGATGGAGGGATTAAATGGAGAGCTATATGAGTGAGGGAGGTGTAAGCTGAAGGGAGGACAGCCAAACATCAGAGGACGGGGAGAAGCAGAAGCAATATGTCAGTGACCATCCCTTTTCGGGATTAAGGCGTCTGGTAACAGATATATACTGTTGACAGATCATTAACACTTTCAGTACATTTTACTCTCGTAATCTCCGTATGGCACCTATGGCAACTGCTGTTCAACGGAGGAAAGGTCTGGCCTATGGACAGAGATTAGGAAGATTGTATATAACTCCACGAGTTCCAATGAGCCTCCTCTATGCTAAGCAAGGCAGGTTGGAATAGTGAATTCTTAGCACCAAGCCATAAAATGGTTATATGGCACTGTAGGAGTAGTGGGAATATAAAAGGCCAGAAGAAACACGGAAATTTCAAGAAGAGAGGTAGGACAGAAGAGCAGAAGAGGACAGGACGGAATGTCTTTGCTTATCTGATCGCTCCATTCTCTAGGCTTTGTCATACTCTCCCGCCCCACCTCTGCCTCTGTCACCCTGCCTTTTCCTTCACTACTACACCTTTCTATCTCATCTTGTAACTAATTCATTGTCTGCATTTAACTGTTCACGCCATTCTCTTGGCTCTCCGTCACTCTGTCATTCACCACCTCCCTTGCTCTCCGCATTTTTCTCCACCACCCCTGCACCTCCTGACCTTACGTGGCCCAGAAAACAGATGCTGGTGTGGAATGTCTAAACTTTTTCGTGTGGTAATTCTCTAAATTCACTCTGCGGCGCAAGTCAATGCTCCAGTTTTCCGGTAACTGAGCTGACCCAGCACTCTCCTTGTTAGCTGGCGAATTATTATTTCTTGTGAACAAGTGAAAGTAATTTGCAACTCCTTTCTTTCAGTGATGAATTTGTTTTATTCCTGCTACCACCAGGCGATACTATTCAAGTAGTGTAGGGCGTTAAAGAAGTGTTATCTAAACCCTCCAGCTCGAGTAGTCTCTCCTAGAATAAGTCGTCTGGGGACAGCTAATATAAACGTACGTCATCGTATTGAATGGACTAAAGCTGCACATTCCTGATTCAGAGTAATCAGATGACCTTGTTGCGAGCTTCCTCCTGGAACATACACAACAGCATCACTATAATTAATAAAGTGTTACTGAATAAAAAATTGCCTGATATCGAAAAGAATCCTATGCTTAATGCTTGTCTGGATCGAGAGAGAAGAAAGATATTCAAAGTGGATTTCGCAGACTGCAGCATCTGCTTCTAACTTGTGCTTTGTGTGGCAGCAGCGTAGGTGATGTAAACTCCACCTTCTATACCAGGGAATAATCTCATTCTTTGTGTTGACTTTCTTTCTTGAAACAATCACTTTCAAAATATTAATGTTCCATCAGTTTCACCAATTTGTTAATATCTGCAAGAAAACTCATCATAGTTTTTTATTACATTTTTCCTCCCGGATGCACTTCCTTTCTTTCCCATTTTATTAACTAGTCCTTCTTAATTCGGAGTTTTAAGTCTTCGGTAGGTTTTTTCATTTTTTCTTAGGTATGCAAGATATAATTTTATTGTTCTTATAAATCACTAATAGTTACATAACTGTATAATTGTCACTATCGATGTTTATGTTTATTCCATCATGATAGTTCTGTTAACTCTTGTTCCATCACATGTACATACTGTACATTTACTTTAATGTGTGTTTGGTAACAAAATAACACAAAACAGTTTATTATGAATTTAAACTTGTTGGAAAGACTGAGAGTCAGCCACGGAGTTACCTGTTGTTTTTGAGGGCAGTGGATCAAAGGTCAAGATCACAGGGCTAGGTCAAATTATGCAGTCTTTATCTTATTGAAACCAATCTTTGGGGAGGGGTTAAGGATAAACAGGAATAAAACGAGTTCAAATTTGAGAAAAAAAAAAAAATATCAGTCCAAGGTCAAGGTCACATGGAAAGATCAAAGCCAATATCACAAGACAAAGTCAGCTCAGTTTTAATCTTATCTGAATTACACTGAATAGATTGGCAAAGGAACTGGCAAGAACAAAAGGATTCAGTTTTGAGAACAGTCAATCAAATGTTAAGGGCACAGAGTATGGACAAGGTTGGATCTACAAGTTTGTGTGTGAACAAAAGAACTGTAACATGTTTTATCTGACTTTGGACAAACTGGGTGGATATGTTTAGGATCACCCAAGAGGTTGACTTGTTCTTTTTTGAACAGTATATTAAAGGTCAAGGTCACATGGCAAGATTAACTTAAACATATTTTATCCAATGTAGACTAAACTCTGTGGATGAGTTCAGGTTAATAAAGGGATACAAGAGATTCAGTTTTGAAAATAATCAATGGTCAAGGTTACAAGGCAATATCAAAGGTCTAGATCACTAGGAAAAGTCAACTCAAACAGTTGTGATCTGATTTCAACCAATGTTGGTGGATGGTTTAAGGGCTGGACAAGCATGAAATAATCTGAGTTTGAGAGCACTATGTTAAAGGGTAAAGTCACAGAGAAAAGTCAAACATTCACCTGCTAAACCACTTGGTGGTCGCGGATTTGTATGATCCTTGTTTCGTTATATGGCTACTATCCACAGTAGTAAATAGTTCCCTAGGTTAAAAGGAATCATTTGGGTGGTCACTCATCTCAGATTTACTGTACTTGGAAGTAGCACTGCATCAAGTGACTAGATGTTGGGTACCCACAGGAAACCGACGGGTGAGCAGGGGTAGCGCGCATGAGGAAAGAAGAACGGGCCAGGTATACTAAGTTAATAACAAAAGGGTAGAAGAGGGAGAAAGTACTGGCAGAGTTCCGTAGAAATACATATAAAAGGACAGCAGACTCGGAGACACAGCTTGCCTCTTATTCAGTATGCAAGCAGTAGTTTCAGTACTGTGAGACGTGAGATATTTTATTCAACACGTGCGAAGCCACTTACTGTACGCCAACGATCTTGCTTGCACGTAGTCGGGCTGTCTTCTTAGCTCACGGTAAAAGACAAAATTGCATGCGAGTCAGGTCAGTGAAGAATGGGATTTGGGAATTTATGTGAAATAGGAGTAAAGGCAGGAAATAGTGGGGACTAAAAACGTAAGGCGTGTGCAACATAGCCTATAGTTAAGGGTTACGTTCTGCATATGGACTGCATGAAATTATATACCGATACACTTAAACTCTATCGTTCTTTACTAAAACGTTAACAAATATTGTGTAAGAAACTATTATAATATATCGTTGTCAGGTGATCATGTAGGACATAATAAAACAGCTTATGAAGTGAAACACACTGCAACAGAAGAGTCCAGATGTAATTATGATGTCTCTATTGTACTGAGATGAACTATTACGATCCAGGAAGGCGTAGTTGACTCAACAAGTTTACTTATTTATTTATTTATTTAAAAAACAGGCTTAATATTTTATTAGTCCTACATATTGGGTGTTCTCAGCATCCTGACGTGAACCTGTAACGTACAGTCTTTGTTGCATGTAGTTTGTAGTTTTCTGCAGGTAAATTATGCCATCTCTCCGTCCACCTATCTATCTATATCTATCTATCTATCTATCTATATATATATATATATATATATATATATATATATATATATATATATATATATATATAAATACCTAGGCTGCTTCCCCCAAGGAAATGGTGGTAGCCGAGATAGGACGACACACTCCCCATTTACTCATCCATTCAAGCACATTCATTCGCATCTTAGCCCCAGAGGGGAGAAGGAACAGATCCTCACCGCACCAAGCTGCACAAGGGTCAACTGCGCAGTGCAAACAGTGACATCCGCAGCAGGGTCCGACAGCAGAGCTGGTTTACCCCTGCCACATCATAATAGACCCATCCCCTTACCCGCACCTGACCTGACTAGCTGATCAGACCAAAATGCAGGAGAATATCCCCTCAGGGCTGCGTCATCATTTATTCATTCATAATTTCTCTCCACTCATTTGTCACGCACAGCCACTCTTCCTTGCTCAACAGACATCCCTCTCACATCCAGCGCTCTTTTCACACTGTCCATCCATCCTATTCGTGGTCTTCCTCTCAGCCTTACACCTCTCACATCAGACCTAGTTATCTTTTTCACCAATCGCTCATTATCCATTCTCTCCATATGCCCAAACCATCGCAACACCCTCTGCTCAACTTTATCAGCCATCTCCCGAACAACTCCAGTTCTCCTTCGCACTTCATCATTTCTCACTCGATCCATACGCGTCACTCCACACATACTCCTCAGACACTCATCTCCATTACATTTAAACTTTTCCTCTCTGCTACACCCATATATATATATATATATATATATATATATATATATATATATATATATATATATATATATATATATATGGAGCCTCTGTGGTAGAGTGTGTGTTTTCGTACACGTGAGAACCAGGGTTCACGCCCCGCCAGGGTAATAAACTTTGAGTGTGTTCACCCGGCAACATAATACTGCCTTGGCGGACATAAGGGGTGCTGTGATTGAGTCAGTGTCACATACTAAACAGTATGCTTGCACCCAGTCGGCTTGCGTGGGCCGATTACATTAATTTTGGTTCACAGGCTACACACACATTTCCAAAGCCACTCCAACATTACAATGACAGTTACAAGCACTTCTCACGCTACATACAGTACAATCTCTACCAGACAGCCTAAGCCACTTCGTAGAGATACATTGGCTGTATCGTCCCCACTTTGGTCAGGATAAGCCGGTCTTGCAGTGGAGACTCAAACGGCTGATCATATATATATATATATATATATATATATATATATATATATTGTTACGGAACAGAGAAAGATAATGTACACTTTAAGTGAGAATACGAAGAGTCACTACTGTCCCGTAAAGTTCCAGGTTCAAAACAAAAGAGTTAGGTAAAATTACAAGTTAAAGTTTAATGCTCAAACTAACAACAAAACATTCAGAACTCATAAGGATAATGTAATGGCAAATAAACAGGTTAAATATATGGTTAACTGCAATAGCCTCTATTAACACGAAGTTAGCAAGAGTAAATTTATCTAAGTCAGCCCTGATAAAATGAGATACCAGATAATACTCAGTGAATGCCAGATAAATAATTACAGATACAAACCATTATCAAAAATGACTGACATAAAGAACCCTACATGAATTACAAAAACTTCACTAGGCCTACAAATTAAACTTATGCTATACAGTACAAGAAAAAATGCAACAACGGTTATACTCAAATTACACACAGCTGCTAGATGTTTGGAGATTTCTTGAGCACTCACAATAATAATATCTGTACAGGGGAGGACAGAGATGTGAACAAAATGAGGAGCAGATCTAAGTGGCGATGATGCAGAGACTGAGCTCATTATATAGTGGCCGGCAGAGCCTGACAACTTGTAAGAGGGACGCGCAAATGAAGCGATGGGGACAAACGGTCGACAATCCCGCACTGAATAACAGAAAGGACGACTTACTCTACTATAACGGTAGAAGGGGGGGACTGAGGCAGAACACGCTCGTGATCAAACATGCAGCATACTGTGCGTTAAAATTACACAAAGGATGATGAAATCATAGGCTATGTAACACCTCCCCACAAAGAAAAAGAAATTTACAAAGGAAATTTCTTATTACTCTAAAACAATCTGTCTAAAGTCTAGATAAGCAATCTGCAATAACATTCTCTTTCCCCTTGACATGTTGTATGTCTAATGAATACTCCTGAAGAAGTAGACTCCATCTTGTCAATCTCTGATTTTTATCTTTAAACTTACTAAGGAATTTCAGTGGGTTGTGATCGGTATAAATGACTATGGGGTAAAAACCAGAACACAAATAAAATGAAAAATGCTGTAAACCCAAAATCAAGGCCAAAAGCTCTTTCTCAATAGTTGAGTAGTTCCCTTGAGGTGGAGTGAACTTCTTACTGTAATAAGATACAGGGTGCTCAACACTCTGATCATCCTCTTGCAGCAAAACAGCCCCAGCTCCTGTATCACTTGCATCAACAGCCATCTTAAAAGGCTTAGCAAAATTTGGAGTAGCGAGCACTGGCTGACTTAATAAAATAGCTTTAAGTTTGTTGAAAGAGGATTCACAGTTATCGGTCCAGACAAATTTAACTCCCTTTTTCAGTAGGTCTGTACGTGGTGATACAAGAATTGAAAAGTTAAGAACAAATCTCCTGTAATAACCTACCATTCCCAAAAATCTTTGTAGCTCTTTCCTACTTTTAGGTCTGGGAAGATCACTTATAACCTGAACCTTAGCTCCTGGTGGTGCAACATGTCCATCACCAATTACATACCCAAGGTACTGAACTTTAGCTTGACCAAACTCACACTTTGATAAATTAGCTACAAGATTAGCATGAACTAAACGATCAAGAAATTTACTGACATGGCATAGATGATCTTTCCAGTTGTCACTGAAGATTAATACATCATCAATATAAACAACACACCCTGCCAAACCCTCTGTTACAACATTCATGAGCTTCTGAAATGTGGCTGGTGCATTCTTCATACCATACGGCATTACAGAACATGCAAAAGCCTTTCCTAGTGTTACAAAACATGAGATCTCCCTAGCACGTTCAGTCATAGGTACTTGCCAGTATCCCTTTAACAAATCAAACTTACTTATGTACCTAGCCTTTCCGATCTTGTCTATGCAATCTTCCACACGAGGGAGAGGGTAAGTGTCTGTTTTGGTTATCTGATTAACACGTCTGTAGTCGATGCAAAGCCTCTGTGACCCACCTGGCTTAGGGACTAGAGTGACAGGAGAACTCCACTCGCTCTGACAGGGCTCAATCATCTTGTGGTCCAACAGGTAGCCAAGCTCCTTCTGGATGAGAGAACTTTCACTGGGTTCACACGGTAAGGAGGCAATTTAATTGGCTTTGCGTCTCCAACATCGACATCATGCATCAACACAGTGGTTCTTCCTGGAGTAGCACGGAACACTTGCGGGTACTCCTGCAGTAATGCCGAAAACTCCTGCCTTTCCTTGGGAGGTAGATGAGAAAGCTTAGTCTGGAGATCATTCATGATATCAGGATTCTTCCCCAAACTATCACTCAGGCTCATACTGCATGGGAGAGCTTCACTTGCAGACTCGGGTGGAACAGCTACAGTGCAGACTGGATTATTTTCGTCCCGCCTGTGATATAACTTTAGCATGTTGATGTGACATAGTTGCTTGCTCTTTCTACGATCTGGTGTGGCGATGACATAGTTGACATCACTGAGTTTCTTCTCCACGAAATAAGGGCCACTAAACTTGGCTTGAAGAGGTTGCCCATGAACTGGTAGCAGAATCAAAACCTGATCTCCTGGCTGAAAGTGGCGTAACCTGGACTTCTTATCATACCAAGTCTTCATCTTCTCCTGAGCAGCTCCTAAATTCTCTCTCGCCAGCTGTAAAGCAGTGGACAGCCGTTCTTTGAACTTCATCACATACTCCAGCAGGTTGACGTCATCTTCCTCCGACAGCCAGCATTCCTTGAGTAACTTAAGGGGTCCTCTTACTTCATGGCCAAACAGTAGTTCAAAAGGTGAGAAGCCCAGTGATTCATTTGGAGATTCTCTTGCGGCAAACACAACGAATGGAAGACCTTTATCCCAATCTTTCTGATGTTCCAAACAGTATTTCTTGAGCATCGATTTGAGTGTTTGATGATATCTCTCCAACGCTCCTTGGGTCTGGGGATGGTAAGCTGAAGACGTGATCTGGGTGATGCCCAACTCTTTCAGAGACTGCTTGAAAACGTTTGACATGAAATTACTTCCCCGGTCTGACTGTACCTCTTTGGGCAGACCAAACTTTGTGAAGAACCCTAGCATTTCCTTAACCACGTTCTTTGCTGAGATATTTCTAAGTGGAATGGCTTCAGGATAACGAGTAGCCATATCAATCATGGTCAACACATAAGAAAATCCTGAAGAAGTCTTAGGAAGAGGGCCCACAATATCCACCAACACACGGGTGAAAGGCGCCTCAAAAGGAGGAATGGGAACTAGAGGTGCAACCTTTTCGGTCTGATTACACTTCCCCACAACTTGACAGGTGTGACAAGACTTACAATACCAGGAAACATCCCTGAAGATACCTGGCCAGTAGAAGTGTTTCAAAATGCGTGCCACAGTCTTCCTCACTCCAAGGTGTCCTGCCAAACTGGAATCATGAGCCACTCTACTGATATCCTGCCTACAAACACGAGGGATGACAACTTGATGTACAACCTCCCATTCACAGTCGGCTGATGCTGTTGGGGGTCTCCACTTCCTCATAAGTACTCCTGACTTTACATAATAACAAGTAGAAGCACCGGCTGACTCTTCTTCACTGTAAGCAAAGTTAGCTAGACCTTTCAACTCAGGGTCAGCAACCTGCAACTCAACCAACTCTTGACGAGACAAATTATCAACACTACGGGGTACTGCCTCCTCTGGTGAGTGGTCCAAATTAGCAAGAAAAGTGTCAGCTAGGATAACATCATCATCATCATTATCCTCTAAATCACCAGTAACTTTAGACTTAGCCCTAGTGACAGCACATGCAGGGAACACATCAGGGACATCACAATCCTGGGACACAGCCACTGGCTCACTAGACAACTGAGGAGCTGGACACACTTGACTTCCACCAATATCATTTCCAAGTAAGAAAGTTACACCTGACATTGGGAGTGTCTCAACCAACCCAACCATAACGGAACCATTAACAAAACCAGACTCTAAATTCACTCTGCACAGAGGGACAGAGAAGTAATTATTCCCTACACCTTGTAAGATTACAGTTTCATCGGAGGAATTAACATTAGAGCCTAGAACACTGGTCAGCATAAGGGATTGGCAAGCACCTGTATCACGATATATTTGAACTGATTTCCTGTCATTACTGTCCAGAGGACTGACAAAACCATCAGACAGGAAATTAGCACATGAACTCTTGAGAGTGTCACCCACGTTACTGCTCAAAAGAGGAGCTCCATCATAAGAATTTAAGTTACCCCTCAAAGCAGGTTCAGTTAACTCAGTTAAAGAATTCTGGGAACTCTCAAGAGTGGACACTAGACCAATTGACTGAATATTTAAAGACTCCTTTTTGTTCACATCACGCTGTCTCCTGAAACATCTCTCCGTAGTATGACCAAGCTTACTACAATAAGTACATTTACTTTTCTGAAATCTGGAGGTGAAGCTGGTATTTACTTCCTGAGAAACATCATCCTTATTCTCTTTCCTGTTACCTGTACTCTGAGTAGAGGCAACGTACTTACTCTCAGCTTTCCCTTTTTCTCTAGAATATCTCTTGTGAGTGAGAACATACTCATCAGCTAAAACTGCAGCATCAGACAAATTATCTATTCTTTTCTCATCAAGATATAGGCTTACATCTTTATAAATACACCTCTTGAAGTCCTCCAGCAAAATCATCTGCTTAAATTTACCAAAATCAGAATCCACATTCTTAGAATTTAACCACTGCTCTAACAGATCTTCTTTGATTTTTGCATACTCAACATGGGATTGCTTATCTTGCTTGTAAGTTGTCCTAAATTTTACTCTATAGGCTTCAGGAACAAGCTCATAGGCCTTAAGAATCAAGCTCTTAACTACATCATAATTATCAGACTGATCCTGAGGCAAAGATGCATAAGTTACTTGAGCTTTACCGGTGAGAACAGTTTGAAGGAGTACTGTCCAATACTCCTTAGGCCAATTAAAACCTGTAGCTACCCTCTCAAACAACTGAAAATACTTTGTTAAATCAGATTCATTAAAAGGAGGGACAAGTTTAACATTTTTAGCCACATCAAAATCATCAGAGCTAGATGATCCAGTTCCACCTTGTTTCATGCGATACTCATGGTCTGCCTGAATCCTGGCAAGTTCAACTTGTGCCTGAGCCTGTATCTGTGCCTCCTGAATCCGAACCTGAGATTCCGCCTCCTTAGCCTGAGACTCAGCCTCCTTAGCACGTGCTTGAAATTCAGCCTCCTGAATACGAGCCTGAGACTCCGCCTGCTTAGCATTTGCCTGAAATTCTGCTTCTTTAGCACGAGCCTCCTGCAGAGCTAGCTGTAACTTAGCTAATTCAATCTGCGTTTGCTCATTTGGAGGAGTTACATTAAACAAGCTTTTATTAATCATGCCAACAATTTGATCCTTAGAATGATGAGAGTGAACTGCAATTCCCAATTGTTGAGCAACAAGCTTAAGTTCATTCTTTGTTCTGTTTTCTATATCACACACTGTTTGCACATTTGACAAAAAATCTTTGGCTTCATCAAGTGTAGAAATAGTAGCCATCATGAATATATCACAGTCACAAAATATCAAACAATATCCTATTGATATCATCCTGAATATCCTGAAATGAGGTCGCCAAATTTATGTTACGGAACAGAGAAAGATAATGTACACTTTAAGTGAGAATACGAAGAGTCACTACTGTCCCGTAAAGTTCCAGGTTCAAAACAAAAAAGTTAGGTAAAATTACAAGTTAAAGTTTAATGCTCAAACTAACAACAAAACATTCAGAACTCATAAGGATAATGTAATGGCAAATAAACAGGTTAAATATATGGTTAACTGCAATAGCCTCTATTAACACGAAGTTAGCAAGAGTAAATTTATCTAAGTCAGCCCTGATAAAATGAGATACCAGATAATACTCAGTGAATGCCAGATAAATAATTACAGATACAAACCATTATCAAAAATGACTGACATAAAGAACCCTACATGAATTACAAAAACTTCACTAGGCCTACAAATTAAACTTATGCTATACAGTACAAGAAAAAATGCAACAACGGTTATACTCAAATTACACACAGCTGCTAGATGTTTGGAGATTTCTTGAGCACTCACAATAATAATATCTGTACAGGGGAGGACAGAGATGTGAACAAAATGAGGAGCAGATCTAAGTGGCGATGATGCAGAGACTGAGCTCATTATATAGGGGCCGGCAGAGCCTGACACAACTTGTAAGAGGGACGCGCAAATGAAGCGATGGGGACAAACGGTCGACAATCCCGCACTGAATAACAGAAAGGACGACTTACTCTACTATAACGGTAGAAAGGGGGGACTGAGGCAGAACACGCTCGTGATCAAACATGCAGCATACTGTGCGTTAAAATTACACAAAGGATGATGAAATCATAGACTATGTAACAATATATATATATATATATATATATATATATATATATATATATATATATATATATATGCCGGTATATACTGATATAGACATATATTGTATGTAAATACGTTTTTTTCACTATCACTAAATCTTTTTGACTGCGGATCCAATGGCAGGTACTGCTTCAGGTTGGAGCAAGATGATTTGTTTAATGAAAATAATAAATCTAATAGTCCTGCGTTTGTTACATTAGCCCGAAAAGTCACTATAATTGGTGTTATAGCAAAGCGTACAAAACATTATACTAACCTCTGGCTTTGTTTCAGAGTTAAAACACTATTTTTCATGACACTTTACATGAGATTATCTAAGTTTAGGTATAATGAAGATTAGATAATAAGCAAATAAAGCTTTTTCCCTTTTCTGCCCTCCACCCCACCCCCCAACCCCTGTACACACACACACACACACACACACACACACACACACACACATCGCATTGTTAAATGCCAAAATTATGACCAGTATTTGCGAGCATATGAACAAACTTATTTTCTATTGGCTTACCATAAATAAAGATCAACAAACAACAGACGAGAACTGATTAAAAAAATAATAAATAAATAAAGCTTAACCAAACACCACATTTTAAGCAATATTTGAAAATATATAAACAACCTTAGGTTTCCTTGCCATGAACAAGGATCAACAAACAGCAGACGTGAGTTCATGATAAAACTGCTCCTCAGAGCAAAAAGTGCTTACCTGAAACGAGACTTAACTGTAAATACAGTGTTTCACTACACTGAGGCCCTAGGATAGCATCAGTATATCTGTTATTTCTGAATGGCCTTGAGCAAAACTATGCTCCAGGCTATGCCAAACATGCACTGCTCTTGAGAAATTCTCCAGCCTTCGAACATAGAGACAGATGCCGGAAATGAAATGCCGCACTCTCGCCAGGGAAGCTTAGTGGACATCCGTTGTTCAGGTGCATTGATCCAATGCTCATGACACTCGATAAGTGACGACGAATTTTTCAGCTATCCTCTCTCTCTCTCATATATATATATATATATATATATATATATATATATATATATATATATATATATATATATATATATATATATATATATATATATATATATATTTCTTGCCTGTGGAAACATTTTAAGGGAGAAGGCGTTAAAAGCATGCCCTCCACATTTGGTTAGCCAAAAGTTAACATTGTGAGGAAGAATGCAGCCATCCCAGAAGGAAAGTTGCACCGAAAATTCGCTAATATGGAACACCAAGTATAATTAGGATTAAATAATAAATGAGACCGCTTTCGAGAATTGGTTTAACTGTGGACACATTCTTATGAAATGAAGCAGATAAGTATTAAATTTCATCTAAAGCGGCTCATTAAGAACAGAAATATATATAAAAGAATAATTGCGAGGCCTCAGAGTTGTAGATCACCATGTAGAACTCTATGGTAACATTATGATATCATCATCAGCCGTTTGAGTATCCACTGCAGGACCGGCCTATCCCGACCGAAGTCGGGACGATACAGCCAATGTATCTCTACCAAGTACCAAGTGGCTTAGGCTGTCTGGTAGAGACTGTATGTAGAGTGACAAGTGCTTGTAAGTGTAATTGTAGTGTTCGAGTGGCTTTGGATGTGTGTGTAGTCTGTGAACCAAGTGTAATCAGCCCGCGCAAGCCGACTGGGTGTAAGCATACTTTACAGTAAGTGACACTGGTTCAACCACAGCACCCCTTGTGTCCACCAATGCAGTACGTGGACGGGTAACCACTCCCAAAGTTTATTACCCTGGCGGGACGCGAACCCTGGTCCACCCGTGTACGAAACGCACACTCTACCACTGTACCACAGAGGCTCCAACATTATGATATACGCATAGCTAACACGTTGCTGTTTAATTATTTTCATGTTGATTTTTATTTTCATTTTCCATATATGAAAATAATTACATCGCTGTTCATTCACATTTTTCTTGCCTAATATCATTTATCACTAAGAATCTATGTTTATATGTTGGAACACAACCATAGTGTTATAACAAGCCCTTCCATTTTCCTGGCACTGAGTGTGGTCTGTAATGGATCCTGCTGAGTGAGAACGTTGAAAGGGATTAGGTTGAGTGTGTGTGTCGGTAAATGCTGGTGGTGGTGTGCGGATGTATTTGGTTTAGTGCTAGTGATGTTTGAAGTTCATTTTGATAAGTGCTGGTAGTGTTTGTGTGTGTTCGAGCAAGTGCTGGTGATCGAGTAAGTGCTGGTGGTGGTTTGGGAACAGGCCAGTCGTTGCTGCCTGGTCAGGGATAATACAATGTTTTATGGGAGGAGGTCAATGATACTCTGAGTATACTGATGTGTTAGGGAGTGGATGTCCTTTGTGTAGCTGGATGTCACAGTATGTCAGTACATGTATGAGGCTTCATGTGTGCTTCAGTAAAATGCAGTTATGGTAATTACTGTTCCAGTCTTTCCCATATTGGATATTGTATTTTACTCATTTATCTACGTCTGACGAGCACTCTGTAACTTCAAAGGAACTAACAACTGCCTCAAAGACTTCTGTGAAACCAAAGCTTTACAGTAACTCATTTGATGGTCTCACGTCTTTCCTCCTCACCAGAGTAATATCTCCCATATGATAGATTTCTCACGTAAAACTGGAGGACTTCGTCAAAGACTGGGGTTCATTTTTCAGACACGCAGCAGCCACCATAATTCATTTTGTAATAAAACAGATACGCCTCTGTCTGCCCTTGTTGGAAAAAAAAAAGGAACGCTCAATCATTTTTAAACAGAGCCTCAATTTCTATATTATATAGAAAGAAAAAAAAAACGCTTGTCAACCGAAAATCGATAGATACCCTGCACTTGAGCAAACATGGTCATACTCAGTCGTCACTGTTCCATAACGAAAGAGAAAATGATAATAGAAGAATTTTCTTGAAGAGAATATTAGTAAAGATTGTTGCCGTATACCTTGAACTGTATTGTCTGTTGCTTCGTAGCTTTCGTATCGCCTCTTCCACAGTCTTTTATTTTACTCTTTACTCACTGTATTATTCTATGTTACTCATTGAAACTATTATTTTAATGATGCAATTAAAAAGGTGTCAAGGTGAATTATGCAAATACTGTATATCGCTCAGGCAGAAGTACTACAAACTGTTCCATGTCAAAGAGAATAAATAAAACTGTTGGTCTAAAACAGGTAGGAAGGACAACAGGCTACGTAACACTGCTCACAGTTGTGGAAGGTGACGTATGATACTTCTGTGCTGGTGAAGTGCGATTATTTTTGAGTCCAAGGTGCCCAAGGTGTGGACTGAGGCTTTTATGTGGCGATAGTGAAGACAACGAATGAGATTCCAGAGACCGAATATGTAGCAGGGACTGAGAGTGGAGATCAGTGGAGTGGAATCAGGAGGAAGAAATTGAATCAATCAGGGATCGTGGCATTTGGAATGGAAATGTGATGTGATGGTGTGAATGATGTGGTGAGGTGGAAGGTGACTGAGTGACTGTGCTGGTGTATAGTAGATGTATTTTGTCAGGATTGTTCTAGATATGAGAGAGTGCTGATTTCGTGCAAGAAACAGATTTATTCTCTTTCTTTTTTATGCTTTCAGCTTTATTTTCAACAAATACATGTGTTAATCAAACACAGGATATTTATTACTGTATTTGTACAAACATTACCGATTCGATAACATTCACGGTCATATGCATGTGACCGCAATATGTGTAATTTTAAATCAGAACTTGTAAATTTTAATTTGTAAGTGAACTAATAAGGAGATTTGGTCAGCTGGAAAAACCTGTAGCCCAAACATAATGGTTCATAAGAAATGCATGAACGATATTCATTTCGAAGTCAAATTCCTACCGTGAACTTTTTTAATTAAAAAAAGTGCTCTTTCTCATTTTTGCTTACTGCCAAAAGATAAACAGTAACGACGTTGTGTCCAACAATATACCACTCTCCATTCTATTCTCCTTAACTCTGTTGCTTCCCAACATGTAAAGAAGACCTAAACAGATGAAGCTCAGCAACTCGATTCCTACTTTGTCCTATTAAAAAAAAAAAAAAGAAGAAACCTAAGTGACGTGGAGAGGGACTAAAAGATGTCGAACGCTTTCGCATTCCTGCATGGTGCTGAATAGGGATGCCAGCTCGTGGTGACACCAATATGACAAAGCATCTCCATTGCCCAGTTATATAGTCATCATTCTACTTCCCCCCTGTCCCCCGAACTGAAGATGATGGATTGCTGGAGGAGAGCAACATTGCCCTACAGTCCACTGGACTCACGTCCAGATGAGCCGGGAGTTACAAGTAATACTGTTGTCCTTTCTGCTCTTTTTCTGTCGTGCAGTCTCTGCTCGTATTTCCTTTAATCTGAGGGTTTTTCCTTACCCCTTCACTACGATGGCTTAAAATTCTAATCAAGCTAACACCGTGTAATTTTATTCGACAGTCTTTTATCAACTTTTCTTGTAAAGGACTCAGCTAAGGCTATATCTAAACCTTCTAGTTACAAAAGTCTCCTGTAGCTGAATGAAATTATTCAGCGGCTGTGAGAATGTAATAAAAATAGGTACTCGGACTGAAAGAATAACCTGACCCGAACAGTCTGGCAAAAATGAATTAGAGATATCATCACACTCAAAGAGTTAATCAGCATTGTTTGTAACCTCGTCAATCGAAGAGATCTCATTTACAGAGAAAAAGCTTCTGATGGCAGGAAGTACAAAGTCTGTGAGACGTCAACATAATAAATGAATTAATACTGCAGAGTACTTCCATAGAGCCCTCAGTCTTCACTCCTGTAACCCTATACCTTTCAAAAACTTTCACTCACCGTGCGTCACATTCACTGGCTATTTACTGCCTCATAGTTTTTGGACTATCCTCCTTCCCAGTAATTTTTCTTCCTCCCCTCATAGTATACTGTACTGTCTATATACACATATGATGTACTCTCTGCTGAATAAAATCCTCTCCTTGTTTATTCCAGAACTGTCTCGATCTAAAAGGAGTTAAAGGAGACAATATTACCCAGGGACACAGCCGGAATTTTCTTATGAGAGGCCTGAATTTTAGTGGTCATTATTCATGAGACACAGCTAACTGGGAAGTATATTAACAGTACCTTGACTAACACACAAAAAATGTTTCTAATTCTAAACAGTACAAAAAGGAACTCATGAAACAGTCATTAACAGGTAACTGAGTATTATCTATGTATCTATCTATGTATCTATCTGCTAGTATCTGTCTGTCTGTCTAACTGTCTATCTATCTATCTATCTATCTATCTATATACAAATGACAAATTGGGTACTTTACCATTCAAGTTATTCATATTGAAATTGGGGGTGGGAACAGGGTCTCACAGCCCACTTCCCTAGCTGCCCACAATATTAACTCTCACAAAACCCCCTGTGACGCACTTTGAGTCGATTATAACCGTCTCTCCTTTGTTGGCTTATAATTTTACATTTGTTCTGACTATGACAGGGTGAAACAGCCATGGTGATACGACATTGCCCTGCTTCAGTCCAATATTGTTTTTTACTGGTCAGCACATCATCCGTTCTTGTTGCCGCTATGACTTCCAAATTATGAATGGCCGTCAACACTTCCATTCTACCTAACCTCATTAATTTCTGCATATCCTGCCTATTTCCTCATACATATCCCCCTGATGGTTTATAATTGCTCCTTAATACAGGAACAAACATGCCTGTATGGCATGCCAGTCTTTCTTTGAACATTTAAGTTTTGGCGCACAAACTTTTCAGAACATCACAGGTAAATGGTTGTGACTAAATTCTGTGCACACATGTACCACAAACAGATAAAGTTAGTCCAAATAGATAATAGAATTATTATTTGAACATAGGTCACATTACAGAGACATGGGATCATAATATCGTGATTATGGTATAATAAATCAAAGCCAACTTCTAGCTCTCAGTCAACGTGAGTACACGTGCAAACACAGATTAACCTGTGTCAAGAGGCAGGTTCACACACACACGCACACACACACACACACACACACACAGACTGAAGAAGCTATAGCCTTCTCCAGTGGCTAGGACTAGAACCAATATATCTAGCACCTAAATACGAATAGCATAAATAAACACTCTATTATGGGACAGACTAAGAAGAAGAGCAGACAAGTGAAAGTTAGAGGAAAAAAAAGGATATATGTGAATGAGACGACGACAACCAGGTAACCCTATCAGCCCGAGTACATCATGCTTGTTTTATTCATGCCTTTCCCAAAGCCACCATGCCTTTGTTAATTCTTTCAGTCTGATGAAGTATTTTTAATTAATCCTTGCTACATTCAGACACAACAGTATTATTTAACTTAGGAAGAGTAACAAGAACAAAGTATACACGACGTCCTCCGGCTGAAAAAAAAGTTGAGTTAGAGATGAAAAGAGACACTAGTGGAGGAAGCAATGTAAATAGAAGAACAATGAAGAGAACTTGGGTGCAGTTTGGATGGCGATAAAATAAATGAATGAAATTGGAAGATAAGGAAGAATAATACACCGACGGAAAATGAACAGTAAAGCACATGATATTATTGAACTGGCTACAGTAAATGTATGACAGAGATACAATAAATAGTTTCGTAATTTACACATGAATGGAACATTATTGTTATGGGACTGAACTGATGGTCAAAAGAAAGAACTGAAATATATCAGAATGGATGAAGGTAAACATAAGAGGAAAAAACAGAATTTGAAGAAAGTACAGATAGGAGCAAATTATGACATATATATATATATTAGTAACAGATTAATTATATCATAATAACGCATATGTTTCCTGTTAAAGGGAGAGTGAGCCATAAGGAGTTCAAGATATAATCAGTGATCCCAAGCAGATTCGTAAAATAGTTTTGCATGGATCCTCTCCTTTCTGATGAGACTAAGAACGAAATGAATAGGGATTCAGATTCAAAATCATCAAAAGATCTGTAGCAGATACGGGGGTTAGGAAATTATCCAACAAGAAATGAACAACACAACCTGACGAGGCGAGGGAGCGAGAGGTTATGGCCACATTTCAGAGGCCAGGATTAAGGGATCAGATGAAGGTAATGAAGGCTTACCTTGGACACAAGGTGAGATTAGGAGATTTTATGGGGAGTACAGGAGGGAGAGGAAGGGAGAGGCTGAATGTTCGTTAGAAATTTTAAAAGTTATAGTTTGAATAAGATAAGCTAGGATTAAGGGATTGGTTGAATGTCCGTCAGATAAAAAAAAAAAAAAAAAAAAAAAAAACTTAGGGTTTCTGTAGGACAAGCAGGAAAAGGATGTGTGAAAAGTATTAGCTAGATCAAGAAAATGATGTTGACAGAAAAGTAGAAATGGAAAAAAGCTAAGAAGAAAATAGGGAAAGTAGGAGTGAAATAGACTATATCAACGCTTTGTGACTATATAATGAAACAGACTTCCCCTGTATGTTTGAGGGATCCCTACTGAGATGATATGCCGTTCGTTCGTTTGTTTAAAGATTTCCTGCACCGATATTGCAGGCCGGGCCATACATTAGCCAGGTCAGTGGGGTGTGGGCTGACTTAAAAATAGTAATGGGGAAGACAGGGTCCGGGGATTGCCCAGCACACACACCGTGTCATCTGGCTGGCATTGTGGTGTGTGTGATGATATGCCCATTACTATGATGACGTATTTGATTAGTCCATTCTTGCTGCCTTCATTTTTTTTTCTTTGTTTAGAAAAAATAAACTATAGTACTCAATTAAAGTTTCCCCTTACGGTTTGAAACGTCCCTCGTAATATGAATAAAATCATCTGGATATAGCAACAATAACAAAGCGCTTCATCAGATTGCATGGGTTAAACGAGTGCTAAATTTTGCCGGATTATTATATGTTGTAGGTTTAGCACGAAAGGACTACAATATAATGGCACAACTGACCGTAGTAAACACTTCATTCACAAAACTCCCGCTTCCATAGGATTACTAAAAGAAATAACCATTCAGGGTCGTATTGTAGGCGGTATGGAGGCTTCGTAACATGTATTCCTCTGTAGTGTATTTTGCGCATTGCATCTCGACGTTCACTTGTACGTTACCTAATATTTGGCGTCCACACAGTATGCACCAATAAAATACAAAAACATATAGAAATATAATCGGCAGAGAAATTCGCCAAGGAAGAGGTTTACGAAATCTTCAAAGCCAATCAGAATACCATCAACTACCTAATCTCCGCGAAATGCTTCTGTGGATGACATTTGACCTGATTATGCATCGGTTAATTACTTTTTTTTTTTTCTTTTCGTAAGAAGTGACCTAAATGGGCGAGTCAGTGTGAAATGTACAGGATAAATAATGATGTGTTTACCAGCATTAAGGAACCTACAAGAACCTCTTCTCCACCTTGAATGCAGACAGAATATGAGTATTATGAGAGCAGAAAGAAGCCACTAAACGGTAAACTGTGAGGGCTAAATAAAGAGATGGCTAATAACAAGCGCAAGCCAGCTGACGTTTTGTCTCTCTCTCTCTCTCTCTCTCTCTCTCTCTCACACACACACACACACACACACACACACACACACCTCGCTGGCGCAGTGGTAACGTTCTCGTTTGCCATCTGGTAGACGGGAGTTCGCGCCTCGCTCAGGTTGCGAAAAGTTTCACTGAAGAAGTGGGTGGTTACTGTCCCCCTTCAGCAAGGGGACGGGTGTGTGGGTGTGTGAAGGTCACAGCCTTGCCCTTAGATCGGACTATATGAGCTCTCAGCTCCCTTCCGGGAGAGTAAAATGCTGACGATCACGACCATCAAGTGATCCTGACCGACCCGGTAAATTACACACACACACACACACACACACACACACACACTATTTCTGACGGGAAGGTGGACTTAGACGACGACGACGAAGATGACGATGATGTTGAATACTTATTTGTGAAACTATTCCGTGAGACCAGAGGCACTAAAACAAAATAAGGAGATAAATGTACACACAAGCAGCAAGCAACACCTTGTAAACACTGACTGTGGGACAAGTGAAACACGTACCAGTGATAACATTAAAGATTTGCTTCCAAGATAATGCTGCCTTCCTCCAGAGACCACGAGATAAAAGCAGCTGTGACCTCACCCTTAACTTCTTACATTCGCTGAGAGGGAGGTTGATCAAACACCTCTAAAAGCCTTTGCATATGGACGAATTCTAGTAAATGGTGCGATGCTGGTGAGACTGAGAGACTGGGAGAACCCATGAAATGACTGTGTTGGTGAGATACTGAGGTTAAATACACCAAAGTTCAAGCCTAAGTTACTTCCTTACAGATCCACATATATCGAACTCAAACACTTTCTATTGGGGAGCGGTGATGTCGAAATGAAAAATGCCCATTAGAAACTCATGTATTTCCTCTATTCGGTACCTTTCTCATACACGTTGATTAGATCTTAGCATAGATTTTTACTCCTCTCCACCCCCATCTCTATCTCTCTCTCTCCCCAACGGAAACCTCGTTACGAGTCAATAGGCATCTTGTTCCTATGCTCTCCTGTCTACCTATAGAAGATATTGTGCAATAAAAGTGCATGAATATGTGTGTGTGTGTGTGTGTGTGTGTGTGTGTGTGTGTGTGTGTGTGTGTGTGTGTGTGTGTGTGTGTGTGTGTGTGTGTGTGTGTGTGTGTGTGTGTGTGTGTGTGTGTGTGTGTGTGTGTGTGTGTGTGTGTGTGTGTGTGTGTGTGTGTGTGTGTGTGTGTGTGAATCTCAGCTTGGACCTTGATTCTGCACAACTTGTCCTAGGTATTTTGTTTATCCCTTTCGCTTTAATGCCGTATTTTTTCAATTCGTCAAACTTTCAAACGGCGATTATATCAAGCTAAGAAGGGCTTTTACTAGGAAACTAGTTATTAAGGGCTAGCAAGAAGTAGGAGCGAGGACATTGTCCAATGATGAACAAGCCAGTCAGGACAACACCAACACCATACTGGTAATGATAAAAGAAACCTTCAGTTTTTGAGCAATAATTCCAGAGTTGATCCACATTGACTGCATGGTATAAAAAAAATAACAGAGATTATGTACACATCACACTTTATGGACAATATACGCAAATATGTACAGCAAGGGTAAGTGATTGTTTGCTGTTCTTTTCTACACCATGCATATGCACAAGGTCACAAGAAATAAGGTGTGACATCACTTCCTTCTGCAGTGGCATCACAAGTAAGGAGGAACAAATGTCTCGTGACAATGTAAAAAATTTCAATACGATATATATAGATAGATAGATAGATACTCGTATATTATATCTATCTATCTATCTATCTATATTTCTATTTTTCAGTACAATGATCCTTAGAGGTAGAGTTTTTAGCTCAAGCAGCGGGTCTTTATGCTATTTTTGGCAGATTGCAGGCGTCTCCTTTTTCAACACTCTTTTTGTTGTTTGTTTCTCGTCATTAAGAAGGTCGTTCATAAAATGTGATCTACGATCCAGTGTTTTACAAAGGCAGTTCAGTCGGCGTTTGTAAAGAGCTAAGACATTTTACAGTAACTGCTTTGAAAAGTTGCTGATGAACCATAAAATCGTTAGATGTAAAAAAATAAATAAATAAATAAATAAATAAAATAAAAACAGCGTACGCTATAAAGCAAAAATATGTTACTGGAAGTAGAAAACGAGCGGCCATTAACAACACTTACAGATCCGTCCCTGAGAAACATGAGAAATGGGTTGCATAATTAAAAGGCTATTCAGTATTTCTTCAGTCTTCTTCAGGAGAAATGTTTGTCTTCACTGACTCTTACTTAACTCTCTCTCATGTTAGCGCCGTCTCTAGGATTTTATTTCAGCTAGAGATAGATGAATGTATTCAGCCGAGAGTGAGTTTACAAGCAAAAGCGTGTTAATACTGTCACCAGTAACCATTTCGTGGTGGAGAAAATTTAGTATTCTTTTCCAGTTAATGGCAGACGATAGTTTTCAGCTGAGAGAGTGGCTGAACATTGTTATTTTCAGTTTCATTTATTCCTTACATATTACAGTATATGTTGTTTCATTTTCGTTGATTTCTGCACTTTACTCTTAATAATTGTTTCTCTTTCCCTTAGTAGGTTCACACAATTGATGAACTTTTCTTACAGTCCTAGTTCTGTGAATTTTCTTCTTTGCTGGATGCGCTTGGCTTTCCGTCGTTTTCTCTTCTAGGTGAGTTTTAGAATAAAGCAACAGGATTCGTGATATGGCAATACATCCTTCTCAGAATCATCCTGTTCTCTGTTTACTGTACATACACTGCCATCACATCACATATTCCTTGCTTCTTTTCCATTATCCATTCACCGTACTTATCTTCCATCTAACTGTTTCTTTTTTCATATCATTCGTCACTATCTTGACGTGAATTTATGATGATAGCATGACATTCTATTCCTCTGCCTGCTTTTGTCTACTCAGGTTTACTTTGGTAGTCGTACTTTTCTTTCATGGTCAGTCACCTCACCCTGTACAAACCTAACACAGATACAGGGACATATACTGTAACTTCGACATATACTGTAACTTCGACAGTCCTGGGGAGATTTGGAATTAAGCAAAAGACTGAATATCTGTCTTTTGACCCTCATGCAGTCAACAGGCATAAAATTAAGAGTTCATCGGTAGATAATAGTTGCACCTTGATTATACATTATCCAGGAGCACCTTTTCATTGGTAACACGTTTATTTTTCCTTCCCTCTTCGTTCTAGTCCGTCTGACGCTACGTTTTTTCTGTTTAGATCAGAATATGATCTAAAGAACATTCCTTAGACCATAGGTCATGCTGTCTTGACGCTGTTTTCCAATCTGTTGCTCTCCTTCCTTCCTCTTGGCCTTGTTCCAGCCCATTTCTCTCCTGTTTATGCTATTTGCTTATATCTTTTCCTTTTTCTTCATCACAGATCTTTCTTTACCTTTTCTCTTCTTCGATTTTCTCGTTTCTTTCATACCTCCCCGTCCATCAAGTTTCTTTCGAAAGTGATTTTCTGCTCAAGATTTCCTTTTAAGACACTTCCAGCTTTCAGTGGATCTTTCCTGTTTAAAGCTATACTGATATATTTGTAGCCGTGGTGGTTCAGTGTTTATTGTGTCTGCTCTTGTTCACCGGTGCTGTGAGTATGGATGCGAAACCAGCCGTGGTGGATACTAGTTGCTGTTGCTGGTGAGTCATTTCATATGTCAGAATTTTTGGCACTCTGTCGTTTCATACCGACAGATTCTAGGACTCAGAAACAAATAATCAGTACAGTGCATCGGCTTTGGCATGCGTTGATCTCAATAAAACACTCTTTCCTGATTCGAATTTGTCCAGCATAAGGAAGGATAAATATTTAATAGCACTCTGAGAAAAAAAATTCACCTCTGCGGAGAACGTCATGCTAGTTAACATGAAATATATTTCACTTGTTAATTTCTCTTTTGTTGTCATTGTGGCTGCCAGCAATCAGGGTGAACAGAGACTGTGACAGATACATCGGCTTTATTCTCGCAGACATCTCACATGACGTAACTGCACTGTACAACTGAAAAAGAAAATTCCTAATAACCCAATGCTTCACTCTAATATACACAAATACTCAAATTACATTAAGTTAAATGAACAGCCATATTTTACAAGCACTCATCCACTGCTTAACTCTATGGCTCGAGGAAATGTTAACTTACATCTGTGCTCCTCATAAACACTAGCAGCCACAGCCAGACCTCGCTCAGTGCCTCCCAACAGACGTCTGCCTAAGGCTCTAAAGCAACCCACAGCAAGTAGCCGGCTGTCTAGTATGAATTTCAAGTCATAGCTATCAATTTCTCGAGGCACCGAAACAAAACTTGGTGAAGCATTGGGTTTACAATACCTCCAACAAATCCGACAAAAATATTTAACAGTATAAGACCCAGCTCTAGGCTATACAAATACAGTGAACATAAATAGGCGAACAAAAGCGCATTTAATATCATATACATACTGCAGTAACAGTCATTATTTTCTCTATTTCTTCTCAGCCGAGTCGCCCCTTTTTTTTTTCTTTTTTTTTACTATACTGTACATATCCACAGAACAGAAAACATGATGGCATGAAAGATACTGCAAACTCAATAAATAACTTATAACCAATGTGATGGATGAGGATGATATTATACACACACACACACACATATATATATATATATATATATATATATATATATATATATATATATATATATATATATATATATATATATATATATATATATACCTATCACCCTAAATAGATAAATAGATAGGTTGATATAGTGTACATTGGAAAAATGAATAATAATGGATACAATAAATTTCATAAAGAACAGAGCCTGAAACGCTGAAGTAATTGGAGGGAGAGCGGAGAAACATGAAGGAAAGACAGAGAAAAGTAGTGTATTATTGAGATGAAAGAGAAATCAGATGAAACGGGAGAGGCAAGGAATAATTCCAGAATGGAAGACCAAGAGTGGTGTGTGAAGGATGCCTTCGTCCGGAATGTCTTTTATTGTTACATCTGCTCTCTCGAAGCAAGAGAGAAGGTTACGTTTTGCTCGGTGTGTGTGTGTGTGTGTGTGTGTGTGTGTGTGTGTGTGTGTGTGTGTGTGTGTGTGTGTGTGTGTGTGTGTGTGTGTGTGTGTGTGTGTGTGTGTGTGTGTGTGTGTGTGTGTGTGTGTGTGTGTGTGTGTGTGTGTGTGTGTGTGTGTGTGTGTGTGTGTGTGTGTGTGTGTGTGTGTGTGTGTGTGTGTGTGTGTGTGTGTGTGTGTGTGTGTGTGTGTGTGTGTGTGTCTGTGTCTGTGTCTGTGTGTAACAGTTGGTATCCGATTTAAATGAATCGTGGAAGAGTTGAGAAGCGGCCAAGGAAATGACTTATTGTTTTTTAGAACAACAGGTCAGAGATCTAGGTCAGATTCTGACCTAATAAAATAAACTAAAACAGTTTTTTTTATCAATTTAGACCTAACTTGACAAAAGATTGGAGGTTATATGAGAAGTAATGGATTAGATTTTGAGAACAATCGGTTAAAGGTCAAGGTCACAGAGACAGGTCAGTGTTATTTGCGTGTCTGTGTATGAACAAAATAATTAAAAACTTTTTTGTTGTGATTTGGACCAATTGTTTTGAAAGGGTTGACAGTCAGCTAAGGTACTAACTTGTTTCAGAACAGTAGGCCAAAGATCAGGATCACAAGGCAAGGTCACCTTAAACAGTTTTGATCTGATTTAAATATAGTATGACTTTGTGAACGGGTTCAGGGTAAGGTAGGTAAAAAGGACTTCGATTTTGAGAAAAATCTGTCAAACGTCAAGGACACAGAACATGGATGACTCAAACAATTTTTAATCAATTTGGACAAAACTTGGTGGAATTTTGACGGGCCAGACAAGTATGAAGTAATTCGAATTGGAGGGCAATCGGTAGAAAGGTCGCAGTATTATGTCAGGTGAAATATTTCTGATCCGATTAGGAAGAAATTTAATAGAAGCGTTAAGGCTCGGTCAACAGTGAAGTAATTCGACCATAACAACAGTCATTCGAAGGTCAAGGTCACAGGTAAAGTCAAACAGTTGGCTCTTACACCAGTGGGTGGGCACTGGTGTTGCAATGTTTGAATGATTCTTCTTCTTTTGTTTCAAGGTTCCGTACACCTCAGCTCAGTTATAGGTTCGTGCACCAGTCATGAAAGATGTAGCTAAGTTGACAGTGAACAAAATATTTTTGCTTCTGAACAATATCCATTGTCACCAGGCTTACCATATCAACTTCTGTTTTCTTAAATAATGGGCTAATGATCTGTCTTTAGCCATAAAGTCTTCTTCCCGGAAGAGGTGGTCACAGATAAGTCGCCTATATACCACCTTGTCTTCTGCCATCAAGCTAGCCTTTCTCCAATTCACACCACTTTATCTCTACACCACATCCCTTCATTTCATCCTCGTTCTTCCCTTTCCACTCGTGCTCCCTCCTTCCAGCAAAATTAACTTAAATAAGCTCTATATATAAGGACCTCTTCGTAACAATGCCTTAAAAAATACAAATGATCAAAAGTACCACAAACATTCACTACCACAGACTACATCTTCACTACCATGGGTATGAAGCATCTACCTTTAGTTGCATCAGAGTTATCCATATATGGCCTTGTTTATGGTTTACTGGGTTTTAAAACACACACACACACACACACACACACACACACACACACACACACACACACACACACACACACATACACACACAAAGGAGGCCATGGTGTATTACTGTAACTATTAACCTGTTTCAAGCTTGGGATGCTCAGGTGTCCATAAGCAGTTAATGTAGTTCGTTAACAGTAGTTGGCTGAGATTTTCCTCCATATGCAGCTTACTGTACTTACCGTTGTCCAAAGACAGAAGACAATCCAACGAATCTATGTCTTATCGACAGCATTTCTTCATAACTAGCAATGTTATTGAGTTTATCTTATCTTACAGTTGATCACTGTGATTGAGTTTTCAGTCACGTTAGTGTGGCCTGAGTATTGCAGCCAGCCAGCTAACCTCCTGTTATTTTATGGATGCAAGCCAAACGGCAGCTATGGTGTAGGTCATCAAGCTCGAGATCCTCCGCTTCGTTCATGTACCCGTATCCATCACCCTGAGTCTGACTCACATCAAAGAACTGAAACAACTCATCTTCCTTCCAGGAAAAACTCGAGTCTCTCCACACCACAAAGCCTTGTGTCACTCACTCTCACTGTCTCACTATCATCATGTGCCTGTTCAGTTATATATATATATATATATATATATATATATATATATATATATATATATATATATATATATATATATATATATATATATATATATATATATATATATATATATATATATATATATATATATATATATATATATATATATATATATATATATATATATATATATATATATATATATATATATATATATATATATATATATATATATATATATATATATATATATATATATATATATATATATATATATATATATATATATATATATATATATACAGTATATATATATATATATATATATATATATATATATATATATATATATATATATATATATATATATATATATATATATATATATATATATATATATATATATATATATATATATATATATATATATATGTGTGTGTGTGTGTGTGTGTGTGTAATGGTTATGATCCACAATACCGGTGCCTCTCTATATTTGCAACTTAGATAATGGATCTATAATTTTTGAGGTCCATATTTTACATACAGTATTTACAAAGATATGCATTAAGAATTTATGACTTTCCTTACTAAAAGTCTTACAACACAACAACATATGTTAATTCACATGCAGTACCTATATCATATTGTCTAAATATCAATATTTAATTTTAAAAAATTACTGTTTTGTGATTTGGAGACAGCAGTTAGCATTATAGAAAACAGAATTCTAAAGTGAGATCTGTTGTGAGAGAGAGAGAGAGAGAGAGAGAGAGAGAGAGAGAGAGATCAGCCGTGAAAGATGGTTCAACGTCATTTGACAAGCGACTGACACACAGATTAATGAATGCTATAGGTTGAAAATGTTTCATTTATATAGGTTGAAATAACACTAGGAAACGAGAATATCACCTCCAAAATGAAAAAAATAATGAAATTAAGATTGAGATCTTCGTCTGTAAAGTTCAGCTTACATTATCATAATTATTTAAACAGCAATAACCATGAAATCCTGTAAAGAACACAACCATATCTGACAAATAACTAAGAAATGGAGATGGAGGACTGAGGAAAAAAATAACGTGTCAAACCTTTTGGTATCTAAGACAGCTGAGGACAAGGTTAACCTCTTTCACTGTGGAATTTTCCTTGAGCAATTCCTCCAAAAAAGTGATTATATATGCTTATGTATGTCCGATCATATAACAGTTCCAATAAGTATGAGTGAAAAGAAAGAAAATGGAAAAAGTCAATATATGATATGCATCACTAGAACAAGGCGTGCCGACATTTAATACCGTAACATAGCCATTGAAGTGGGTCACACTTCTGACAGTGACCACCATAACATGTATTTCATATAGCTAATATTACGTGCAGAGAGATATGTAAGCGTTAAATTTGTTAATACAATCTGACCGAGCCCCCTCCTGAGAAGCAATTATCTTGGTTATATACTTCATACCTCTAAAGCCTCCTCTCCTGTGCTACTCCGAGAAATAATCATCTTGGCTATGTACTGCTTGCATCCCAGACCACTCTCCTGTGCCACTCCAAGAAATGATGAAAGAAAAGCATTCGGGAGCTAGAATATGCTGTTGGCCAAGTCCAAGATTTTGGCCATATCTTGATGCCCTGAAGGTTTCATGTTGATAGTTCAAGCCGTTAATAAGATATAATGGTGCTAAAGGCGGGCGATAATAACCAGTTGACCTTTGGCAGCCATTTTGGTAACCTTGACCTTGACCTCGAGTGCCCATTTTCGAACTTGTCAAAGATTTTGGCCATATCTTGATACCCTGAAAGTCTCATGATGATATAATGGTGCTAAATGCTGGCGATAAGAACTAGGTAACATTTGGACGCCATTTTAGTGACCTTGACCTTGACCCCGAGTGCCCATTATCAAACTCGGTCAAGATTTTGGCCATATCTTGATACCCTGAAGGTGTCATGTTGATAGCTCAAATCGTTTATGAATTATACTGGGAACAGATACACACACACACACACACACACACACACACACACACACACACACACACACACAGAGGCTGACAAAAACATTATCGCTCCGCCTTGTAATGGCAGGCGATAATAACCTTGGCTATACACCGCTTACCTCCCACGCCCTCTCACCTGAGCCACTCTGAGCTCTTCTGTTTCTTTCCAGAGTGCCATCTGCACATTTCGGTCTGCGTCGCCACATGAAATTTTCAGGTCATTGCGAAAAACAAATGGGCTTAGTGCAAACACACAGAAAAAGGCAGCGACTGTCATCTCTACTTTAATGGTAGCAGTTCGCGCTTACGGTGGCAAGCACTTAGGAAGGGCAGAGAAAGAATATTTTTCCTTTTAATAAAAATATTTTCTGGCCTCATGGTTATTAATTTCTCCATCACCCTTTATGTAATTCCCTACCTATTTCATTTTCTCTGCATCTAGTTTTTTTTTTTTCAACTTTTTTTCTTTAACTTCTATTCACTCAGTTCCCTTTTCGTGAATATTCTCTTTCTGTTCCCAAACATGTTTTCTTTGTTTATTCCCCGCTTACCCCCTCACTTGTGTCTTTCCCTTCCGCTTACGCCAACAACTTTGCCTCAGCAGCGAATGTCTGCTTTTTTCTTTTTTTTTCTTTCTTTTTTTTAGAGAGAGAGAGAGAGAGAGAGAGAGAGAGAGAGATCAATTATTCTCTTACTGATCTCGTGCTGCGTGAACTCTTGAGTCCACGGTTCCAGCCCACACCATGGCAAATATTTCAAGTGGGTAATGTCAGTTAATGAGTGTCCATTCATATGCCTGCATTTGCCTGTATCCAGTCGGCTATACCGGTGACATACAGAAACTCTATTTCTCGACTTTCACATACCTAACCTTTCCTGCCGACACTCCTTCGTAATTCCTACTTCGGCAACATGGGTATGAGTCATTTCTGGCTGTCACTCTCCCTCTGGGGGATAAGTTTGGTTCAGCAGTAGATCTGATATGAAGTGATACAGGTACAGGAACAGATCTCAATTTTGCTTTTGCATTTATTTACAAACAAGTGCCTAGTGACCCTATCGGACTGTCTTGAGCTTGCTCCTGTCGAGGGCACTCAGACTTCTCCCTCGAAACAAGCACAGGCCAAAAATTTGACAGGCATCTGCTCTGACATACCGGGCATACCCTTGCGAAATTTCAATTGATGCACCCAGCGGCATGAGCTGTGAAAGGTTCCCAATGTCCGCCGAAAAATCGGACTGGCGCGTAATTGACCGCCCGCGATTTCAATTAACAAAACTATTGTCAGCTCGTTGTTCCTCTTCTTTTGATGTATGGCATGTTGAATCTGAGACGGTCAAATGTGGACAGACACACACAAAGAACGTTTAATCGTATAGTATTATTGATTTCTTCCACTCCTTCCAGTTTCTCTCTATTCATTAATACATTACACTTATATTATTCTGATTTATTCACTTCCAGATCACTCTTTGGACGATATTATTTAAAAAATTCTGAGTCAGTCTGCTTTAATAGTAGGTACCGCACATAGCACCACCTGCATGAAATTAGATACGTACATAACTTCACTACCCTCATGATATTCTTTATAGCGTTTAGTTTACCTTCCATCCCATAGGTACGCAAAATCTTCCCGACTTTTTCCCTGTTTACTTTGTCACACTTTTTTCAGATCCTTAAATACCATATAATCTTCCAAGTCCTACTCCCACGCATCATCAACGACCTTGCTTATTTAAGAATTCATATATATGCATCCCTTTAAGACAAAAATGTTCGTCACTCTTCCTAAAAGAAAAAGTCGGGATCCTTCCGTCTTGCCTCTCCCTTGTCTAAAATATCTGCTTCTTCCTTCACTCTATTTCTCTCATGATAACATGAAAAGCCATCAGCTAATATTAGAATCCTGTAACAATTTCAGGCTCCTATGCCTCGTTCTCAGCTGAATAATATCGTTTGCAGTCAGCAGGAACAGAATATTATAGTTCACATCCAAACTGGACCCAGACTGTTTTATCCATACAACAGCTTCAAACACAATAATAGCATGTAGGTATGAGTCTTTCCTTTGGGTAATTCACGGCAAATTTACATCAAGACATATTAAGCTAACATAATATCAAGATAGTCTCACGAACTCATATCATATGGCTATTGGGATATAATTCAGAGCTGAATTTGAATGAATATATTTTTACTTAAACTTCTACTAAAGCAGTAAAACAATCCAGTCATATTCAAGGTTATGGTTGAGTTCATTCTGTTTATATATATATATATATATATATATATATATATATATATATATATATATATATATATATATATATATATATATATATATATATATATATACCACACACACTCAGTACAGATGAATCTCAAAGCCAGATGCAAATTAAAGGATGTTTATTTGGTCAAGTAGAACACTGATGTTGCTCGTACTATACTACCCGCAATACTGAGGCTGCAGTGGAGAGAGAGCCGGCCGGCATATTTCCGTTCTGTAAGGGTGATCGTCTCAATACCACAGCCAGCCACCTCAACCAAGCAGCCTTAGTGGGATAGGTTAGGTTTGATTAGGTTAGGTTAATATAGTCGGTTATTTTGCTGGGAAACACATTGAGCATATTTTCAAGGAGAACCTACGTTTAGTTCTGAAACGACGGGGCAAGCGTCATTCCTGGGTGAGGGCAAGGTCTAGTGAGATACAAGGTCTGATCATTTCTGGCTGAAAATGGGACCACTCCGCACATGACGTCATGAGACACCTGGGCCCACCACTCCAGCAGGGTTAAGGCGATCAGTTGGGCTTAGACTCCGCTTGGGTGAAGATACTCAGCTCCTCCTGACTTTTCACTCCAAGCTAGGCTAATGGTGTGCTGTGCAGTTGACGGTTGCACATCCTCGCAATGTAAGAATAAGGAAAATGTAGATATACATTTATATCGTTTCCCAAAGGATGAGGGATTGATAAAAAAGTGGATTTATCTTTGTGGTAGAGATCATATTAATGTCAGCAACTCACGTGTCTGTAGTCTGCATTTTGAGCCTAACGCTTACAGGAGACACCTTCAGTATGAACTCTTGAATCTACCAGTTCCCGCCAATCTAAAGAAACTTGAGGACACTG
This sequence comes from Coenobita brevimanus, assembly GCF_032717465.1. NCBI lineage: Eukaryota > Metazoa > Arthropoda > Malacostraca > Decapoda > Coenobitidae > Coenobita > Coenobita brevimanus. The sequence goes on along the minus strand of NC_136994.1, from coordinate 3,942,070 downwards.
CAGTCCCAACAATCAACTTACCATGGCTGAAAGGTAACCTTGCAGCTGACTGGTTGTCCGAGTGCAGTCTGTATTAGTAATAAGGGTTACAATAACTGATTGAAAACATGATTACCAAAATAAAATATGTATAGTTATTTGTGTGGATTAATTTAAAAACGGGGCCTTACAAAGTTTGTAAGATGGTCCAGACGCATTTGAAATTTTGAATTCTCTGGTCAAATCAAAACATGACCAAGTAAAATTTTAAGAGTACCTTGATTCTCTTCCCTCCCATATTCAGGGAAAAGAAGCTAAATTATGCCATTATGGTGATACTTTGTAAAATATATCCTATATATATATATATATATATATATATATATATATATATATATATATATATATATATATATATAATACTGTATATAGATAGATAGATAGATAGATAGATAGATAAATGGATAGATAGATAGGTAGATAGATAGTTAGACAGATAGATAGACTGAAATTTTGAAAAATTTATTTACCCATAGATATACAACATATCCTTATTTACATATACCTGAGTAAAATGGCTGAGCCTTTTAAGAGAATTCTCTCTTAAAGCAGATAGATAGATTGATAGATAGATAGATATACCGTATACTCGTGTATATATATATATATATATATATATATATATATATATATATATATATATGATCTCTACACTGAGTGACAAGCCAAATGATTTCCTGTACCCAGGAAACCATTTACTACGCTGGATGGTAACCATATAACCGGGGTGTCTGGCAGGGTTAAGTGTCCCCCAGATTCCCCTATCCAAAATCACTTACTCATGGCAGTTGTTTCAGAGAGCCTCGGAGGGCCCAATACCTGCCCAGGGCCCCAACCAAATGGGCAGACTCACGTGGCCATGTGGAATGTGAGAGGTGTGAATGAGGAGAGCAAGAGGGTGGAAGTGGTGAATGTGTTCAAGAGTGCGAGATATGCTGTGATGGCAGTGTGTGAAACGAAGATGAAAGGGTGCGAAGTGGAGGAGTGGGAGGGTGTGAAATGTGTAAGATCGGGAATGAATGGGCGAGGAAGATGCAAGGAAGGAGTTGCTTTGTTGATGAATGATGTGTGGCAGAGTGGAATGAGAGACTACAAATGTGTTAACTCGAGATGTATGTATGTCAAGTTCAAGTTTGAGAAGGTGAAAGTGGCAGTGATTGTAGCATATGCACCATGTGAGGATAGGAGTGAGAGAGAGAAAGACAGGTTTTGGGATGAGCTGGGTGAAGTAGTGGGAGAAATGCCCAGGAGATATAAAGTGATTGTGATGGGGGATATGAATGGAAGAGTAGGTACTGGTCATGAGGATGACATAATGGGTTGCTATGGAGTACCAGGAGAAAATGATAATGGGAAAAGACTAAAGGATATGTGTCAGGAGAGGAGGTTGTGCATTTGTAACTCGTATTTCAAATACAGAGATGCACATAAATATACATGGTATAGAGGGAACGGGGATCGTGTTGAAAGAAGCCTGATTGATTACATGCTCGTAGAGAGGTCGATGATGGGAATGGTTGCTGATACGAGGGCTGTGAGAGGACGATGTGGAGATCTATCAGATCATAAGATTCTGGTATGCAAGATCAAACTGAAAGGAGTGAGGTGGATCAGGAGAGAGAGAAGCAGTCAGGGAGAAAGACTGAAAGTTGAGAAGCTGAGGATCAAAGAAATGGCAGATAAATACAGGACCAAAGTAGAGAACGAGTTAGAATTACTGAATTGGAATGAAATGGATCTGGACAGACTGTGGAATGCATATAGGGATTGCTTAGTTAGGAATGCTAAAGCGGTATGTGGTGTGGCAAGAGTAACAACAGAGAAGAAAGGTATGGCATGGTGGGATGAGGAGGTAAAGAGAGCGGCGGAGGAAAAGAGGAAGAAGTGGCTAAAGTGGTTACAGGATAGGGGTTCAGTTGAAATAAGAACTGAATATGTTGAGAGCAAGAAGCACATCAAGAGACAAGTGAAGAGGAAAAAGAAGGAGGTAAATGAGGATCTAGGAAGAAAAATTAATGCGAACTACTCTGAAAATAGGAAGTTATTCTGGATAGAGGTGCGGAAATGTAGAAGTGAAAGCGGTAAGAAATGGGATGGTGTGAAGGATGCAGGTGGTAGATTATTAACCCATGGAGATGAAGTAAGGACCAGATGGAAATAATATTTTGAAAGCCTGATGAATGGGATAGAGAGAGCAGAGCAGCTGTAAACATGATTGGTTTTGGGGGTGTGCAGAGAAGGAATGTAGTGCCAGGAGACGTGACACTCGCACAGGTGATGAGTGCTGTGAAGCGGCTGAAAAATGGGAAAGCAACTGGGGTTGATGAGGTGTATGCAGAGATGCTTAAATGTAGTGGAGAGAATGGAATGAAGTGCTTGTTGGAGATATGTAAGAAGGCATGGATGAGTGAAACTGTGCCTGCAGAGTGGAAAAAGGCTGTGATTGTACCCCCGTACAAAAATAAAGGTGAACGAAGTGAGTGTAAGAATTATCGTGGCATAAGCTTACTGATTGTGGTAGGGAAGGTATATGGAAGAATTATTAAAGAGAAAGTAAGAGAGATATCAGAAGTCCTAGTGAGTGATGAACAGTGGCTTTAGGAGTGGCAGAGGATGTGTGGACCAAATATTTGCAGTGAGCCAGATAGTAGAGAAGGCTTGTGAGCAGGACCATAAGGTGTTTATGGCATTCATGGATCTGGAAAAAGCATATGACAAAGCGGACAGAGAAGGATTGTGGAAAGTTTTTCGCATGTACGGTGTAGAGGGTAAGCTGTTAGATGCGGTCAAGAGTTTTTATGATGGTAGTGAAGCATGTGTCAGGATTAATGGGCATCTAAGTGAATGGTTCACAATCAGTGTGGGCGTGCAACAAGGTTGTGTGATGTCCCCATGGTTGTTCAATGTATATATGGATGGGGTGGTGAGAGAAGTGAAAACACGAGTAATGGAGAGAGGGATGGCATTGGTAATGAATGGTGATGGATGGAATATCTCAAATTTGTTGTATGCTGATGATGCAGTACTGCTTGCAAGTACCGGACAAGAACTTGGTAGTCTAGTGCAGAGTTTTGCTGATGTCTGTAAGCATCGTTCCTTGAGAGTAAATGTAGAAAAGAGTAAATTGATGATTATTGAGAGACAAGGTGACTCCCAGTGCAATGTAACATTGAATGGAGAGAGACTGGAATTGGCGAGAGAGTTCAAATACCTGGGTACAGTGATAGAAAAGAGAGGAAAATGTGCAAAAGAAGTTGAAAGAAAAGTGACACAAGGAAGAAAAGTAGCTGGTGCAATGAAGGCCTTGATAAGAAACAGAGGCTTGAGTGTTGCAGCGGCACGAGGCTTACATGAAGGAGTGTTAGTGCCAACTTTAACCCGCCCCGTCCCGTCGACGTATGGGTACGTTGCAACGATTTGCATTTGCCAGTCCCGGCGATGTACCGGTACGTCGTGCAATTGCAAGGTCCCTAATTTGCACAATTTTCAATTTTCACATGTGATTTTTCATACGTATACATGGGACACCTTCCTCTATTCCTCTACAAGATGCCAAGCAGGGACAATGCCCCCCTTCCCCCCTCATGCCATTGTCTCAGCAATTCATCTGTTACCAGTGACCTGGCCAGTAAAGATATTCAGGGCCAGAGTGATTCCCCAGTCGATGACAATGCGGAGGACAAAGTTTACATAGCATTAGAGGAAGAAACAGTCAGAAATGATGATCAGGTAATGTGGGAAAAAAAGGTCATGAATGGTGATGAGTTAGTGAGTGAAACAATGCTTATAATGCCTATATTACTGTTTAAAAACCAATATGCTCTTGTACTACATATAAATTCGTACCAAGTAAATAAATAAATACTGTTTATGAGTGGATAAAATAGTTACCCTCCCATAGAACTCGCTTTCTTTGGTGCCAGCATGTTAGAAAACCCAGTCAGGTAAGGAGGAACTCCTTCCTGGATTGAGTATTTTAAACCTCAGGTGAGCGATTTCTCTATATATTTTCAATGTTTCTCACCAGGAACGAAGGTTTTAGCCAAAAAAAAAAAAAACGAAAATACCTCGGGATTGGGGGATGTCGGAGGTGCGGAAAACCTCGGGACGTGACGAGTTAACATATGGATGTGAGACTATGATGTGGCATGAAAATGAGAAGTCGAGTAAGAGCAGTGGAGATGGGACTGCTGAGGAATGTATGTGGAGTACAGAGGGTGGATAGGATACGAAATAATGTGATTCGTGAAAGATGCGGAGTGAGGATGTCGGTGGACACCAGAATTGAAGAGAGTGTACTGAGATGGTATGGCCATGTGGAGAGAATGGATAACAATAGAGTGGTGAAGAAGGTATATCTGAGCGAATTCGAAGGAGGGAGGAGGCGAGGTAGGCCAAGAAGAAGGTGGAGAGATATGGTGGATGAATGTGTGAGGAAGAGAGGTTTGGAAGTTGTTGAGGCTAGGGAACTGACAGGAGATTGAGCTGGCTGGATGAATTTTGTGAGGAGATATGCATGATCAGGGATTCTTGGCACCCATTTTTAACGTGGCAGCGTCTGGATTGACTCTGTCGGATACGATATGTGAAGCTACAGAAGTGGTGAATGTTTTTTGGCGTATCCGATAGAGCCAGGATTCCGGGGGCTTGAATGATGAGTGAATGGAAGCGTGGCCCATTGGATTGGGCAATTTGGGGTTGTCTGGACATTGCTACTCCTCACCCTGCCCTTGGGTGGGACAGGAGGTCCGGATGATGATGATTATATATATATATATATATATATATATATATATATATATATATATATATATATATATATATATATATATATATATATATATATAACACCTTTATCATCCTTGGGAAGGTGTGGTGTGCTGCTGTGTGTCATGTTTTATATCTGATGTGGTGTGGTGGTTGTGTGGTGTGGTATATCTGATGTGGTGTGGTGGTGTTTGCAATGTGGTATATCTGATGTGGTGTGGTGGCGAGTGTAGTGTGGTATACCTGATGTGGTGTGGTGGTGTGTGCAATGTGATATCTCTGATGTGGTGTGGTAGTGTGTGTAATATAGAATATCTGATGTGGTGTGGTGGCGTGTGTAGTGTGGTATATCTGATGTGGTGTTGTGGTGTGTGTAGTGTGGTATATCTGATGTGGTGTGGTGGCGTGTGTAGTGTGGTATATCTGATGTGGTGTGGTGGTGTGTGTAGTGTGGTATATCTGATTTGGTATGGTGGTGTGTTACTAGTGTAGTCACAGTCTTGCAGGAGCTGCTTAGCATGGACCAATCAGCCTACTGTTGTTATAATTTTTTCTTAAGTTTTAAGTAAAGTTTCAAAAAGTTCACTCTGTGTTTGTTGTGCCTCCATTCCCTCCCTTATTTGCCTGAAACATGTGTGTGAAAACGACTGGTATGGAATTTGATGGTTGTGGTGGTGGTGATTATAACGGTAAGACAGGTATACTGTAGAAGCTGAGGGAACTGTGGTAGTGACATTGGTGATGATGGTGATGGTAATTATTATAATGGTGATAATGATGGTGATAGTGGTAGCTGTAATCATGGTTATGACGATGATAGTACTAGGTGTTTCTAGTGTCCTACGCAGCCTTATTTGTCGGAATATGTGTGTGTGATGAAATTTATAGAAGTTGGGTGAGCTATGTGGTATGTTAATAGTGATGACGAAAATGATGAAAAGCATTAGCACTAAGGAAAGAACAGCAATAATGTTTCATCACCACCATAATGGAAAAATAAGACTGATACAAATGATGAATTCAGATATTCGAAGTTTACATACTCTGCTTATGAAGTTTGAAGTACTGAAACTATAAATTAGGAAGCATTCAGTAACAATAGTAAGATTAACACCAACATCTTTATATTTCAACGCTGACGTGGGCGGCAACATAAGTTAGCAAATTGTGGTAATTTGTCGCAGTTACCCATTCACTTTATTTGTTTTCTCTGGACCTTCGAGAATTGTACCGTGTGACGTCACGAAGATGCGCGGAGAGGCAAAACTATCAGACCTGTTTTCTCACTAGACCTTGGGTGAGGGTTCCCGGTGGTGAGACGAACACGCATACAGAACGGAAATATGCTGCCGGCCCACACCTGCTACTAGACCTATCATCAATATATTTTTTAAAGTGACGCCCGTTGGCAATGCAAAAATTGGCACATAGGCCATGAACACACTTAGAATTCCACACTTATGCACTACTAGATATATACTAAGATATGTTGACATTAGTTTTAGAGTCTAGCATGATGGAAACATTAAATCATGGTAACATAAAAATCCAACAGTGGCATGGGTCAGACAGCTGAATTCCATTCCTCCTCTCACTTGCCTTCCCACCCACCCTCCTGGGGGCATACCTAGAGATATGGGGGCCCGGGGAGCTAGGTTTCTTGCGGGGCCTCCCCTCCTGGAGGTGGGCCCCGCAAGGAACCTAGCCCCCCTCATTCTCAAAACTTTTCTAATATCTCAGCCGGGATTCTCGGGATGATATATATATATATATATATTTTATGGATAACAGAACGGAGGAAGGAAAAACAAATGGGTAAAAAAAAATAATCCATACACCAGATTACTGGTGTCCTCTGTTCATAAAATATCAGTAACAGTTAGACTTGAACAGTTGTGGGTTGAAATTTGGAGGAAAACATCTCTGGGGAAGCGAGTTCCAGAGAGATGCAGTTCGGAGAAAGAAAAGAATTCTGATAGGCAGAAGTTCTGTAATATGGTTGAGTGACATTCCAGTCATGAGCGCTACCTGATGCCCGTGTAGCACGAGGGAAGGCATGGAGAGGTGGCACCATGGACGCAACTTCGTCTGAGCATTTGCCCAAAAAATATCTGTAAAATAATGCAAGGGAGGCAACATTCCTTCTTACTTGCAGGGGAGGTAGTTTATATGTAATGGCAGGGTTGTTAATGATTCTAACAGCTTTATTCTGAATTTTGTCTAGTTGTCTTAATGCAACCTCTCCACAACCATTCCACAAGGGTGAGCAATATTCAAGCTGAGAGCGCACATGACTCTTATAAATTATAGCTAACTGCTCATCAACATATATTTTAAAGTGATGCCTGTATATATATATATATATATATATATATATATATATATATATATATATATATATATATATATATATATATATATATATATATATATATATAGATATAGATATAGATATACATATATATATATATATATATATATATATATATATATATATATATATTAATAAAAAACTTATAAATTTAAGGCTTTGGGGGCCCCCCGCAATTGGGGGCCCAAGGGGTAGTCTCAAACAGCCCCAGCACACACCCCCAGGTACTTCACTGCACCCTCCATTCCGATCTCTTCTCACCCTCCTTTCCCATTATCCTTTCACGCCCCCCCCCACCTCTTCCCCCTACTCCCTTTGTGTCGCCGCCATCGTCTCATGTCTTCCCACAGCCACGATCACTTCGTCACGGTGGTGTCCTTGACCTTGTACCAGTTTCCTGCATCCTGTTAGTTGTGTTATTTCCATTATTAACTTTCATAGGCCTCTCTGGCCCGATCTTTGCAGAATAAAATTGTCTTGAGTTTGCGGTAATAGAATGCTGGGGGTGGCTCTATCGTGATACAGCCAACCCCTCCGGTCCGATGACGTATGTGTTCTTATAACTGATGTTACCAGACAATTTTGTTAAGTCTAGGAGAGAATTTCTGAACTGGAAAGGATAGTTACAGCTCTCATTCACATACCCCATTGGACGAGCTCTCCTCTAAACTAAATAACAAAGTCAGGAGGCAGCATGAACAGATGAAAGACGTCATCATACTGAATGGGTGGTGACACAATTAGGTCTTTCCTGCTGCTACGATACAAATAGCTGAATGAAATCGTCTAAATTTGACTGGAGCTGAAATTATAAAAACTATCTCGACCGTTTGAGTCTTGAAGTAATGTGAGCAATCAAAGGAGTTTAAGTGCGAACTATACCCCCTCCTTTGGCAACACATAACTGTAAGCAGTCTCATACTCCATATGATACAGAAGAGGGAAAAATAAATGTTATACATTTTCGATTGTCTCTGCCAGCCTCATTATGTACTGTACATAGGTAACAGGGTCAGGACGAGGATGAGTCTCATTCAGATGTGGGATCAGTACAGTACTATATAATCATCGGACCTTCAGAGTTATACATTTTTTGTAATAAAAATAATTTAAGATGGCATCAGCTGCATAATATAACACGAGTAAGCTGTAGTCATGGTACCTTAAGATAACTCACAATGCTAAACTATACTCAGTCATAATTCTACAGTACTCTGTTAATATAAAACAAGCTAATACAAGAAGCAGTTAAATACAGCTTCACTCAGCTGGTCGAAGGAAGACTCTTTTTATCAGTCTTATCAGTAAAACATTGTGAAGTCAATTCTTTTTCTCTTTCCTGCATGCCTGCTTATTAATAACTGGCTCTTCTGATCCAACGGTCCAGACAGGCTGAAGCTTGTAACCTGTCGCGACGCCAATTTCACACGGGCACTAGTGACGTGACAAAGCCACAATGCACAACTGACCCACGGAAAAACAGGCATTTGGAAACCAAGGTACCAGTTTATACCCTTTATTCAGTTAAATATACATGTACGGAGATATAGCTAAACTGTGATTAATACATAATATGGTCATGGGCTACCCATGAAGAAGTTCCCAGACACCTAAAACACAAATATTTTTCACGTCACCAACGTATGGAATGCAGAAGTTAGAAAGCACTCATAGAGCGCATACCTCCACCAATGCCATTGCCATTAGAAAGCATCCGGGTCCGGATCCGTGTATATAGGATCCGGATCCGCCCTCAAATTCAGTTAATTCTTTCTTGGTCAATGGCCCACCTGTCCACAAAATATCATTGAAATTCATTAATAACTTTTGGAGATATTGTGCGGGATGCTCCGGATCCGGATCTTGCCCAAAATTTCATAATTTCTTCCTTGACCCATGGCCCACCTTTCCACAAAGTGTCAACAAAATCAGTTCAAAACATTTTGAGTAAACTTACTGACAGACAGACAGACAGACAGACAGACAAACAAACTGAAATGCATGGCATACAACATAGTGCCCCCGAAAATGAGACGAGCGAGGAACAGCATAGTGCCCCCGAAAATGAGACGAGTGGTGTACAGCCCAGTGTCCCCGGGAACGTACCGACACCCCCACCCAGACCCCACGGAGTAGCCGCAGCTGAACTATGGGATGCCATGCAACAACAGCATAAGTCAGCCCAGGCCGTGTGCCCCTATAACACCCAGCCATCACACTGTCACCATAGCAGGAGGAGGACACTACCTTCGGGGAGTGGGACTGCCGGATCAGCTAGGGGTGGAGCTGCTCATACAGCTCCAGACAGCACCCCTCAGGAGACGGCCGATTGCCCCTCCCGCCTTCACCAGATGGCCTATTACCACTCCGAAGATGTCTCCCCCGAGTCAGCCTATTGCCGCTCTGTCCTCCGGCAGAAGGAGACGGCCTACTGCCGCTCCCGCCTTCGCCAGACAGCCTATTACTACTCCGAAGGTGTTGCCCTAGAGTCGACCTATTGCTGCTCCTCCCTCTGGCAGAAGGAGACGGCCTATTGCCACTCCCGCCTTTGTCAGACGGCCGATTGCCGCTCCGAAGGTGTTGCCCCCGAGTCGGCCTATTGCCGCTCCGAAGGTATTGTCCCCGAGTTGGCCTATTGCCGCTCCGAAGGTGTTGCCCCCGAGTCGGCCTATTGCGGCTCCTCCCTCTGGCAGAAGGAGACGGCCTATTGCCGCTCCCGCCTTTGTCAGACGGCCGATTGCCGCTCCGAAGGTGTTGCCCCCGAGTCGGCCTATTGCCACTCCTCCCTCCGGCAGAAGGAGATGGCCTACTGCCGCTCCCGCCTTCGCCAGATGGCTGATTGCCGCTCCAAAGGTGTTGCCCCTGAGACGGCCTACTGCCGCTCCTCCCTCCGGCAGAAGGAGACGGCCTACTGCCGCTCCCACCTCCCCAGACGGCCAATTGCCGCTCTGAAGGTGTTGCCCCTGAGACAGCCTACTGCTGCTCCTCCCTCCGCCAGAAGGAGATGGCCTACTGCCGCTCCCACCTTCGTCAGACGGCCAACTGCCGCTCCAAAGGTGTCCAGAGGCGCACTGACTCCCCCACTCAGGCCACGGCCAATTGCCGGGCCTTGGCACCTTATGGATACGCCCCTGGGCAGCCACAGCCAATTGCCGGGCCCCACAGCCAAAGGGAGGTGTTGATAGAGTCATCGCCCCAGCAGGAGACAAGAGCCCAGACCTCCAATACCGGAGCGCCCCAGCAAGACCTTACAGTCTCCCTTGGCCTCCGCTCCCTACACCTGGCTCTGGAGAAGACCCACCTGACGGACCCTAGTTCAGGTCGGTGCCGCAGCCCCTCCCTGATGGTACCCCTCGACTCTGGGGACTGCAGTCCTCAGTCACTCCAGTCCCTCCCCAGGACGCCCGGGCGTGATCTCTCCACGCCCGCGAGGCGCCGTAAGACCTCCACCTCCGGCCGAGACCTGAGCCAGAGATTTCTGAACCTGTTCGGCCCCAGTCCTGAGGGCCACACCCCTGAGCCTAGCCCGGAGACTGCAGGCCCCTTCGCCACCTGCAGCCCTGGACGCGAGAGGACGCCCCTGCGAGTCGTCCCATGCCCTCTCGGCACGCCCCCCCCTTGGTGGTGCCCCTATCCCGGCCGAGTTGTCACCGGCATGTCTCCCCGCCGCCCCCACGATGTGAGTGAGTCATGATAAGTGTGGTGTTGCCCCAGAACTAGTGAATCGACTTAGGTTAAGTGTGACAGTGCCCAAACTAGTGTAATAATGATACAGTGACTTAATGTGTGTGTTGAATATTAGGGCAAGTGAAATCACGGGTGGATGAGTAAGGACGAGTGCAGAAACTGTGTTCTGGTGAATCAGACTCACGAGTGACGCCCTTGCAAAAAACCAGTAAGACTGTCATAAAGACTTTGATACAGTGACTTAGTGTGTGTGTTGAATATTGGGGCAAGTGAAATCCTCTGTAGCGAAATACTCCTATGCCTCTTGTTGTAATGAAACAGTAGAGAGTGTTAATAATATTTTCCCACTTGTATTATCAAAAACACAGTGAACTCCCAGTGTCGTTCCCTCTCTCTACAAATCTCTTCCCAGCAGCTAGCGTGAACATAAACAAGAAATAGAATCAATTGTCAAAACCCCTTTGCTATTGGAAAATACTAAGTTTGAATTAATAATACTTACTCTCTCCCAATATTACTATAACTTTGTTCTGACCCGCCGCGAGTCACTTCCCTCGCCCTCCCCCCCCCCTTGTGAGCCTCACTCCCCGCGCCCCCACGCGCGCCTGTATTCCCTGTACACCTGTGCACTAGAGTTACCTGTGCTGGCATCAGTATCAGTTAAGCCAGTATCCTGCGAGATACTAATATCCTAGTTAAAGTTTTATTTCTTTGCCATAAATTGTGTTGTAATATCTGCTGTCTTTGTCCTGTGTTTGACTGTGGTAATATAAGTATAAAGGTTATTGCCTGGAGTTTTTGTGTCCTGCCTCTCTTCATTGCACTAAGCCCCGGTCTCGAAAGAGGATCCCACTACACGTTAGGTGTTCTAGGACCGAGAAGTCGGGCCTTTTTCACCTAGCATTACACAAACAAACAAACGCCCGCAAAAGCATAAACTCCTTGGCGGAGACAATAATACCTTGGTGACGTCTAAACAGATCCAACAGTCATGAGAGAAAAAACTATAACATTAATTGGAGGGCTGTAAGGCATTTTGCCCCCCCCTCCCCAGTCCAGTCACAGAGAAGTGGTTGTAATTCTCTTGTGGCTCGTCAGCACTTTTCTGTACAGTAGTAGTATCCCATTACTGACTCAGGTACAGTACATATCCACTCTGAGTGGCTGATCACTTGTACCATAGCCATAACATGCTGGGACTTATTTCTAGTGATCACAGTGCACTGTGCAGATTGGTAGATGTTAAAGAGGAACTTTAAGATCATTACCATTGCAGTTGGCTGTCTGTGATCTGTACCGCCAGCCTCAGGAACTCTTCCAGGAATTGAAGTGGTATATCTAGGGGTTCCACTATGACCTTCCTCGAAGTTTCACTTGCTTTATGGGTTCTCTCTGGAACCACTCCTGCTGTACCTTCTTCATTAGAGAGAATGTCCCCGTGTTCCTTCTTTCTGGATGTAGATGGGAGGGTCATTATTCAAGAGCAAGAGTTCCTGTGAATTCTGTTTGTCCTAGCCTTTGCTGCGCCCTGTACGTGGGACGGGGTGAACGAGCACTTCTTCAAATTATTATTATTTTTTTTTTTCAACCTGAACTGCCGTTGCTTAGCCATAGCCCCTGAAGGTCACATTAAACCAGGAGCTACTGCGAGGCATGTCCAGCACCATTCTGCATGGCTGTCTTCTCATACTTCTCTGTCTCTCTCTCATCACTTTCTTTTCCTTTTTCTCTGCGACGCACAGCGCATTTATCCAGTCACTAAAGAGCCACGAATTATCCTCGATAATATAAGGATTCCAGAGATAATAGCACATGATGATCAGACATAATATCATATGATAACTAATGTGTCCTTCACCTTTTTTATCTCACCCATTCAGTTTCACCGACAATCTTACCACTTCCATCAATTTTCTCATCGTCTTGGCCTTGCCAGTAAGGTGATTTCTTTGAAAAAAAAAAAAAAAAACACCAGACGATTTGATTCAGCTTAGGGTAGACTTTTCGAACTTAGAGTTCAATATAGGTAACGTTTTCTTTTTAATTACTAGGAAACTTTCCTGAGTTGACGTAAAATTGTCTTGTAGTAGCCCTGTTAAAAGTAAAAGTACACTGCTTGGGGGGAAAAAAAAAAAAGTATATTTTCCCTTGTTTGTGTTTTGAATCAGTGGATGAATAATTAAATAAAATGTTCTGCAATCGCTTTTCCATTATGTGAACGCCTGCTATTATTACTACCATTTCATTACCATGAATTTTATACAACAGGTAAAAATGAACTATCATTCACAACTATTTGTCTCGGGAAGAAAGCGTCAACAATAACAAAGCTTATTGTGAAGTCAACGATTGCCTGCGTAAATAAACTTTTTTGGTCGAGTAAATGTCATCGTAGTGGTGAGGGTTGACGCATGTTCTGCCATTGCTTTACAGTACTTATTTTATCATCGGACTCATTGTTGTACCATATCATACCTGCTCAGTGTCCTTCTTTCTTCCTTCCAAGGACTTTTCAGTTTGGTGTCATTCCTTCATTTCTTCACCAGTTCAGTTTCAGAGTTGGTACACTATATCCGTAGGTAAGTAGTCTACACCAGATTTTTTTTTTTTTTTTTTGGGGGGGGTGATGTAGGTATTTTATCCGGAAGGTCTTTACCCAGTAAAAGATAAAGCCATACAAGCAGAATTTATATGAAATGAGGTAACTCAGATATGTAGAGTTTGCCAACTGTTGCCAGGAGAGGTGGGGACAGTCACCTTTTTGAGTAAGTTTCTAATCATCCTACATTCCCTTGGGAATGTTGGCAATTTATCATTTTTATTACTCTTCCGATTTTTCTTCTACTGGTGCGTTGCGAGGCATACTGCCTAATGCATTCTCCGACTTTATCTAGGCTACCTATGTCTTGGTAACACGCACGTAATACTCTCAGGGTCCTGTGACCCACTCCAGGCGAAACATAATCGTCTGGCGAGTTTTCTGAACCTTGAGAAAGTTAACGATACCAGTATTACTCCCTTCTCAGGCTTTCATACCCACTCTCAGCTGATTAAAATCGTCTCCTGATAGCTAGAATGGCATACTAGCGTTGTCTCGACCAAAATAAATATCATACACCTCCTTAGGTTTCCATCCGTTTAACTCCGTCAAGAACACAGACACTTATTTCCTTCCGTAACTCTAAACAATGAGAATAGAATAGCATGTTTATTCAACCAGCCCCTATGTAGGTAAACAGGAGGCGTGATTTAAAAACATAGCCTCTCTCTGAGCCGCATACTAATGCACGGTTATAGCCCTAATGCCATTTTGTTCCACACGGCACCTGAGCCGATTATACGCTTAGAGATGCAAATACGAACGCGGGGAGGGGAAGGATAATGAAGATATATGTTCGTCGTTATAGTTAATGTTAGGTATTTAGGAGTACATGTTGCCGTGTGTGCGTGTAAAAGGATGCATGTGTATATAATGTATTACAAAGGACTACAGAGGAATGCAAACAGCAACAGACCTAATGGTTCTTTCGGGTCTGTTTCATAGGAGTCTACTCGTATAACTTTAATAACTGAGCTGAAGACAAGGAAAGCAGCAATCTGTCATGGAAGTAAAGTAACATTACCTGATAACTTAACACTGGTGTGTGTGTGTGTGTGTGTGTGTGTGTGTGTGTGTGTGTGTGTGTGTGTGTGTGTGTGTGTGTGTGTGTGTGTGTGTGTGTGTGTGTGTGTGTGTGTGTGTGTGTGTGTGTGTGTGTGTGTGTGTGTGTGTGTGTGTGTGTGTGTGTGTGTGTGTGTGTGTGTGTGTGTGTGTGTGTGTGTGTGTGTGTGATATGAAGTAGACCGGGACACAGGATAAGGGCAATCTGGGACACAGGTAAGGGCAGACTGGGACACAGGATAAGGGCAATCTGGGACACATGTAAGGGCAGACTGGGACACAGGATAAGGGCAGATTGGAACACAGGATACGGGCAGACTGGGACACAGAGTAAGGACAGGCTTGAGCACAGGTTAAGTGCAGGTTGGGACACACGGTAAAGTCTGGGACACCGGATAAAAGTAGACTTCACGCAGTTTATCGGCCTCCTCTCGTGGGATGGAGGTGAGGGAGGTTGTATAACCAGGCCGTACAGCCGTTCAGTTATACTGGTACCACTATATGAATCGTCCATTACCAACAGCCTTAGTAGTTGAAGTCTATCTATCTGTCTATATACCTAGGCTGCTTCCCCCAAGGAAAGGGAGGTAGCCGAGACAGGACGACACACTCCCCATTTACTCATCCATTCAAACACATTCATTCGCATCTTAACCCCAAAGGGGAGAAGGGACAGATCCTCATCGCACCACACTGCACAAGGGTCAACTGCGCAGTGCAATCAGTGACATCCTCAGCAGAGCCCGACAGCAGAGCTGGTTTACCCCTGCCACATCATAATAGACCCATCCCCTTACCCGCACCTGACCTGACTAGCAGATCAGACGAAATGCGGGAGAATATCCCCTCAGGGCTGGGTCATCATTTATTCATTCACAATTTCTCTCCATTTATTTGTCACGCACAGCCACTCTTCCTTGCTCAACAGACATCCCTCTCACATCCAGTGCTCTCTTCACACTGTCCATCCATCCTCTTCGTGGTCTCCCTCTCAGCCTTACACCTCTCACATCAGATCTATAAATAGCTATCTTTTTCACAAATCGGTCATTATCCATTCTCTCCATATGCCCAAACCATCGCAAAACCCTCTGCTCAACTCTATCAGCCATCTCCCGAACAACTCCAGTTTTCCTTCACACTTCATCATTTCGCACTTGATCCATACGCGTCACTCCACACATACTCCTCAAACACCTCATCTCCTTTACATTCAAACTTTTCCTCTCTGCTACACCCATATTCCATGTTTCAGCCCCATATAACGCAGTCGGTACCACAACACCCTTATACAACCTTCTTTTTACATCCATTCTAAGCGAACGACATCTAAACACCTTTTTCATTCCTCCCAGCACCTTTCCCACTTCATTCATTCTAAACTTGACTTCTGCATCTATTCTTCCATCCACAGCAGCCTGTGACCCTAAATATATAAAACACTCTACCTCCTCAAGCAACTCACCATTCAAAACTATATTCATCCCCTTACCATCTACCAACCTCGTACACTTCATCACTTTACTCATATTCTCATTTACTTTCAATTTCCTCCTTTCACACACCCTTCCAAACTCCTCTACCAACTGTTTCAATCTCTCCTCTGAATCAGCCACCAGTGAAGTATCTTCTACAAACAGCAGCTGCCTCAGATTCCACCCTCCACCATCAACATTCACCAGACTCAGACCTCCACCTAAAACTCTTGCATTCACCTCCTTTACAACACCACCCATATAAATATTAAACAACCAAGGCGACATCTCACATCCCTGTCGCATCCCCACTCTCACAGGAAACAAATCACTCACAGCATTTCCTACTCTTACACACGCTCTACTATTTACAAAAAAACTCTTCACCCCTTTTAGTAACCTATCATCGAGTCCATACAATCTTAACACAGTCCACAAAGCCTCCCTATCAATTCTATCATACGCTTTTTCTAAATCCATGAATGCCCAAAACACATCCTTGCTTTTCGCTAAATACTTTTCACAACTTGTCTCATAGCAAACACCTGATCCACGCATCCTCTCCCTCTCCTAAAGCCACATTGCTCATCACCAATCACTCCCTCTGTACCCTCTCTAACTCTCATAACTAGCACTCTACCATACACCTTACCTACAACACTCAAGAGACTTATACCCTTCAAGTTAGTACATTCATACTTATCACCCTTGCCTTTATACAATGGAACCACACAAGCACTTGCCCAGTCAATTGGCACCATACCTTTCACAAAGCACACATTCAACAATCTTACTAACCAGTCAGCAATAGTCACTCTACCACCCTTCAGGCATTCCACAGCACACCCATCCATACCTGCAGCTGTCCCTGTTTTCATTTCCTTTACTGCCTTCTCCACTTCCTCTTTCGTGATCAAAGAATCGTTCAACTCTCCCAACATATTTATTCCTTGCACCCTTCCATCTGCCACAATCTCAGCCACCCTTTCCTCCTTTACATTTAACAATCTTTCAAAATACTCTGCCCATCTCTTCCTTACTGCACCCATCTCAATTAACATCCTTTCATCCTCTGCTTTTACTCGCTCTTCCTTCCCAGACTCACCCTTTCGCACCCTTCACCTCCTTCCAGAACATTTTCTTATTCTGTTGAAAATTCTCAGTCAGCTGCCTACCCCACAGTCAGCCGCCTACCTCATCTGCTGCCACTTTAGCATCACGCACAGCCCTGCTCGCCCTATTCCTCTTTTCCTTATACCTCTCATATGACACCTCATCCTTCCTCTGCAGCCACACTTCATATGCAAGTCTCTTCTCAGCCACAGTCATACTTACTTCCTCGCACCACCATTCACTTCCTTTTCTTACACCACCACCCACACGTCTCACACCACACACCTCTTCCACATGCCCCACCACAGCACTCTTAAACAACTGCCATTCCTCCTCCACACTGCCATTTTCCTGAACTTTCACTGCGTTCCACTCATCTTTCAATTTCTCCTGATACTCTATCATTTTCTCTCTTTAACCCAACTCACTCAATTTCAAAATCTCCCTGCCACACCTAACCCTCCTAGCTCTCACCCATCTCTTACCTACTCTTAACATTCCCTCCACCAGGTAGTGGTCAGACATACCTCCACCCTCCCCTCTCATAACTCTCTCACCTAACAATCTTCCTATTACATTCCTGGACACAACCACATAGTCCATCAAGCTCTATCAACAACCCTACCACCCTCCTGTCTCACCCATGTGTACTTATAAATATCTTTCTTCTCAAACAGCGTATTTCCAATCACCATCTCTCACACAACGCACATCCCTATCATTCGTTCCCCATTTTCATTTATTCCAGGCACACCATGCATACCAACTACACCTTCAAATGCTACATTTCCCACTCTAGCATTCAGATCTCCCATCATTACCACATTCACATTCGCTCCAAAACTCTGCGGACACTCATCAACATCAGTCCAGAAAGCCTCCCTCTCTTCCTCATCCCTTTCACTACCAGGCCCATATGCACTCACAAACACCCACAACTCAGGTTCAAACTTCGCTTTCACCCACATCAGTCTCGGTGACTCCTCCTCCATTCAATCACACACTTCTGTACTTCCGGACTCACTAGCAAGGCCACACCTCTTGCCCTTCCTCTATCAACACCTGACAATCTTCCATTCACACTTTCAAACATAGACTCACCCTTCCCTTTCATCTTCGTTTCACTTAAAGCTAACACATCCAACTTTCTTCTCACAAACATTCTCCTAATCTCCTCCCTTTTAGGCTCTATCGTACTACATCCACGCACATTCATAGACCCAATCTTCAGGGAATGGGGATAACTCAATCCCCCATCCCTTTCTCTGGCCTGTCTCTTTTTAGGAACTAAAAAACAGAGGAGGGGGTCCCTAGTCCCCTCACCCCACCCCTTTTAGTCGCCGTTTACGACACGCAGGGAATACGGTGGCAGTATTCTTCCTAACACAACTTGGCCGCAGAGTAGTAATACCACTCCATAGTGTGGCCAGACTGTGTCCCCCCCGCCTAACGAATCGGTCAAATTCAAGGACACAATTAAAACTAATGCAAAGTGAGCATAAGGCTATGAGAAATACAATAAAACAGTAACACTCTGGTAGTATGAAGAGTTTATATTTACGTCTGCCGTAACAGACACGAAATTTGTAACAGTACTTTCAGACTATTTGAATATGGAACGTAGAGGTGAGGAGTAGTGATTGAAAGGCTTCCCTACTCAGGCTCCACCAAAGACATTAAAACTCTCTAGCCGTCCACATGTCTTTCACACCAATAATTCGGCGCGTCTTACCTGCCTTTATTATACTTTTATCTTTTCCTCATTTCTATTTCTGCCAAAATTCGACTTCTTTCATCTCATCCTCACCTTCCCCCGTACACGCGTTTGTCCCTGTGTGACTCACAGTGCCATTGTTGATCCTCCAATCATTGCTGTCTCTATACGAGGATTATAAGCCAGTAGTCGAGCACTGTAATGGGATGGGGCTTCTTTATGAGCGTGAAACTGGCACAACGTCTTTAACAAGAAAGGGATGCAGAGTCAAGGAATCACTCATAAATAAAAGATTTCGTTTTGTGAATCAGGGTCATATGATACATATTACCACATATAACTGCGACACCTATAAGAGTTAAGCAATGTGAAACACAGTAACATTATTTCATGTCGATAGAATATATATTCACTTCTATAATCAGAATAAGTCCCACAGAATTATGTAAATACTAAATAACATCGTAAATATTTGCCACTACGACTTGTAAGAAGTATCTACAAAAATATCTGCTTTAAATGTTGTTTTTGTAAAATACATCTGAAGCAGGTGCTGGAGAGGGA
This sequence comes from Coenobita brevimanus, assembly GCF_032717465.1. Lineage (NCBI taxonomy): Eukaryota > Metazoa > Arthropoda > Malacostraca > Decapoda > Coenobitidae > Coenobita > Coenobita brevimanus. The sequence goes on along the minus strand of NC_136994.1, from coordinate 3,922,679 downwards.
CACGTTCAAGGGGTGGCTGGGGTATAACCGAGCTGCACCTCTACTTGGTTACGCAAACATCCTTCAGGTCCATCACTATATACCGAGAGGAAGGTAGTAAGTTGCAATAGGAGGGCAACATCAGCCTACAGTCCACCAGGCTTATTTTCAGACGTACTGGGGGATGTAACAACAACAACAACAACAACTACTACTACTACTACTACTACTGGTGTTGGTGGTGGTGGTGGTAGTGCTACTACTACTGCAACTTCTGCTCCTACACCCAAAGCAAATGATGTGCATGTAATGAAATAACAATAGTTGATTGCAGAATTCTTGTGGACTGGAGATGTTCACCTCATATTACAAACTCAGGCAAGCAAATATCCTTAACTGTGACAGCCAGACCATCTTCATATGTAAGGCATCTGCGGCCGCCAGCAGGACGGGCCATCATCACACACATAATCTGCGACATCCAAGACCATGGAGGATTGTACATCGACGATAAAACCCGTGTGAGATGATTCCATCAGATGTGTGTGTGTGTGTGTGTGTGTGTGTGTGTGTGTGTGTGTGTGCCTCCACACCTGTTACACCACACTGCTTCCACACCTCTCACACCACACTGCTTCCACACCTCTCACACCACACTGCTTCCACATCTCTCACACCACACTGCCTCCACACCTCTCACACCACACTGCTTCCACATCTCTCACACCACACTGCCTCCACACCTGTTACACCACACTGCTTCCACATCTCTCACACCACACTGCCTCCACACCTCTCACACCACACTGCCTCCACACCTCTCACACCACACTGCCTCCACATCTCTCACACCACATTGCCTCCACATCTCTCACACCACACTGCCTCTACATTTCTCACACCACACTGTCTCCACACCTCTCACACCACAGTCATACAAAAACGGAACTGGGAACAAGTTTCCTCTGTGAAGTTTTCATAGGAACACATAAGCAGATCATAAGATTAGTCACTTGAGAGACTAATATATTCAGTCTTCATGTTGACATTCTCATTATTGTTACTATCAGTGGCATTTATTGTCCTGTAGGTATAATATTTTGCTCCTTAAGAAAATACAGCGTAAAAACACTTGTGTCATGTAATTAACTGATCACGCCAGTTCCAGTCAGTATAATCTTGTCTCGCAACGTACTCAACTCTCGCCAATTAACCACCGGACTGATTAATCCGTGTTGGCAACTGAGGAGAGCGACTAGTTCCAAACTTCTAATTAAACCTTGTTAGCAACAGATGTCCAACAGACAGTTGGTCAACCCTTGTTAACAACAATGCAACCTGATCATGCTCCAGCAGGAACTTGAGAGTTGTAGTGTCATGCGAGCTAAATATACTGTCTAATAGCCACAGTACTTATTGTACTGCCACCCAGTCCCACAGAGGAGAGTATACCTTCTAGGAAACTTTTATGTACCAACTCGTTGAGGTGAGTCCATAAATTTACTTTCATCACTACAGAAATTTTAGTAAGTGTGTCAAGATGAGTCTCAAAGAGAAAGTCATTGCTACCATCATCTCACCCATAAAGACAATTATAATCCAGATTATGAAATTATTATGTACTGTAGTCATTTTCTCACATTCCTGAAAGTTTGGAACGCTATAGAACTGTTGTCTACGCAGTGCAGGAAAAAGTAGAGTTTTCGGAAGACTAGCCAGTTGACAGAGAGGATACAGACAGGAATCGGAATAACAACGTGATAAATACTGAATGGTATTATGCAAGAATTAGGTGTTAGAAGGAAAGAACGGGAATATTTTGTATTAGGAATCATACATGGAGGCATGGCAGGAAATGGTAGGGCTTGTTGTAAGATAAAGGAATGTAATAATTAAGGATGGTTTATGATCTATGTACTAATGCTCTACTTGTTTTATGGATATACCAGATTCGGCCCAACGTGGACTGCTTAGATATGGCTGGCCGAAATGTTAAATCCTCACACTAAACATTGTTTTAGCATGGAATGAAACTGATCTACCTGAACAGTTTACGGAACTTGATCAGACACAACATACCATACCTCAGTCTACAGTGCAGTGGTAACTGTATAACCAAATTACGTGGAAAAGTGGAGCTTGTTATGGTGCCCCTGCTAACTGAATGGGGAGACGCAAATGTCCCGTCCACCCAGGAACCAAACCTCCACACTTTCCCGCGCGTCGTTATGGTGAGGCGCAGTCAGCCACAAGGGAACATCGATTCCCTGCAAGGGATGGCCCTCCCTGAAGCGGCAGTTGCATGCATACGGTTGATGGGTATGCTTGGCCAGACAGACTGGAGTAGATCAACAACAACAGAACAACAACAACAACAACAACAACAACCCTCGTTAGGGTCCGACTGTTCTAATTACCTTAGGAGAACTTTTCGAACTGAAAGGGTTAAATATGGACTTCATTAAAGCCCTCACTACTAGAGATCCATCTAATGGTGAATAAGATCGTGTGGTCATAAAAGGAATAAAATACAAAATACATCATTGAACTGGATGGATAATAACACCATAGCATTCACTTGTCATGATGTCTGAGTGAGTTGCACAGCCATTCATGCACCAGTAAGTCCTGTGTCACAACGTCACGTTACAAGAGCAGAGGCCATGTTACCAATGCAGACCCTCGGGGGAAGAGGAAGCGGAGGAGGATGGGAGGAGGGGAAGGAGGAAAAGGAGAAAAAAGAAGAGGAAAAGGAAGAGGAAAAAGATAATGAAGATGAGGTAGAAGAGAAGGGGGAGGAAGTGGGTGGAAAAGGAAAAGGTGGTGAGCGAAAAAGAAAAAAAAAAAGAGGAGCAGGAGAAGAGGGAGAGAAAAAAGATGAGGATGAGGACATATTTTCTCTTACACCCTTACACCAACACCCTCCTTCCTTCTCCTTTTTTCGTATAATATTAAAGATTCCCTAACAGACACCAAATATGAGGCTGTAGAACTCCATTGCCGATTCAGAAAAGTGCGTAATCACATGAAAAGACACACCAATGACTGCGTCGAATGACTGTGTTATACATGTGATGGAGGACTTTAAAAATCTGGATTATCTGTGTTTAACTGGAGAGAGAGAGAGAGAGAGAGAGAGAGAGAGAGAGAGAGAGAGAGAGAGAGAGAGAGAGAAAGGATAGGGCACACGCTAGAAATATTCACAGATTCTCTCTCTCTCTCTCTCTCTCTCTATTTCTGTGTGTGTGTGTGTGTGTGTGTGTGTGTGTGTGTGTGAACTGGTCTCAAAGCTTACTACTCTTCCTTCCGTTACATGTTTATTTCTTCTTGTGTGAACGTGTAAAGACTAATAATTGAGACTCCTTCACAGGCTGACTGGTTTTTGTGCTAATCTTGATATAAATGATGAATCAGTGGCGTGTGAACAAAGTGAAAGTATCTGCCATCTGTGGGTATTAATCCACTCTACATCTATAAACATTTTTCAGTCACTTAGCTGTGGTACTAGATATGTTATGCGTATCAGTGCACAACACATTACGTCTCATTGGAGGAGATGAATGTCTTAGCATCCTTGCACTGTCTTGGCAAGGTAAAGGAGGGAGAAAAAATATGCATTTAAATTCTATTCACTTGCTGCAGACAACTGGTCTATTGTTGGATCGCTTGCATCTCTCTCTCTCTCTCTCTCTCTCTCTCTCTCATATTCCACCGTTATCGAGCGACCATTAATCGTTCTCACTCTCCATTCATTCTTTCACTTACTCGTTTTCTCACTGTTCCTCTCCCTTTCATCACATGCCTAATGCACCAGGTAGGCTTCCTGCCTCATAAATCCAAGGGTTTCATTACTGTAAAAGAGGACGAGAAAAGAGGACTGGGAAGAGGACGAGATTTAATGTGAGCGGGAGGAGTGAAAGTGGGAGAGAGAGGGAACACCAAGGAGAATGATATGAGGTTTTAGGCCGAAATGAATGAAGCATAAACGAGAATAATAGAAAAGTGAGAACTTTGTCTCCTTCTGTGGTGACACACTCCTTACCAAAAAATGCAGACATTGGATATGCATTAAAGTACTGTTAGTGGTATCACACACACTAGAATTTCATTTTTCGATACTTTAATTCATTATCACTTCAATGTTCATTCTTTATAAGTACGCACTCACCCACAAATATCAGTAAGTCTAATGTTTTTGTTCAGAATTCTAGTACTGAAAAGGTGTTTATGACGGAACAAAAATTACCTGTAAAATACAGTTTAAACGCATTTGTTGTGGAGAGACTGTAGTGCTGGTTGTCCAGGTTTCTGTCTATCTGCCGACTGCCTCAAAGTATTTTTTGAATACTGTTACAGGTAACATCAAGAAACTCACCTGTAATCCCGAGATTCCATGGCTTACTATAAATAAAATACCACTATTTCTCAAATTCCTACTGTCGTTATTAGTATTAAGCTAGATTTTTTATTAAATGTGTCCGACGCTCGACAAAGGCTTCAGGGCCTAACTCAAGGCCCAGTAGTCCTCCTACACACCTCCACATGTCACCACTTCGGCAGTAATACCCACCTTCCATACTGAATACATGCTAGGGCTGTCTCATACTGTACAGGACTGGTGTACTGGTTTTAGCGGGGGTAGGCCTACATTTACGATATGTCGGCGGGTTCTCTGACTCCTCTGGTAGATCAGTAAGGTCTGCCTTTATGAAGCTCAAATCCTTAAACTGTTCCCTGTTCCAGCAGGGATTCGCCCCTTGGTCCACTGTGATTGCACGTCACCTCATTACTTTTCGTTTTTATGTTCTCTCTTTTAAATTGAAACATCATTTTACTTTAGCAAGTACCCCTGTTTCACTGCATTTTGTTCTCTGCTCTTCGCAATTAATTTCATAATGTTTTCTTACGGATGACCGACTTGATCTGTTAGTTTTTTTTTTTTTTTTTTTTTTTTTTTTTTTAACAGTATGCCCCTGTGTTTCTGTTAATACTGAGTGAAACTTCGGGTGCTGTTTTGTTCAGTCGTATTCACGAAACTCGTCATCCTGGTACTGCATTCATCCACACGAAAATATAAACATTAATCTGTATTGTTACAAAAGTGTTGTTATAATAGTCCCTTATGATAAAAATAATCAGATAATCTTCATCACACCGTGCCACTGTCACCTTTTTACCACAATATTGCCTACTCATAGCTGCAATACCTTTCACACAATCTGTCCATCACACAATCTCTATGATTATTATAATCTCTGCTCACAGCTCTCCAATATCGCACATTCCTTCCCTTATAGTATTTCAAATGTCACTCGAGGTTCTGTCTCGGGCGATCATTTCCTCAGTTCGTGCAAACCATGACACCCAAATTCATCTCTTTGACTGATAATTAGCGTCCAAGTTTCTGTCTCAGCACCCGAACCCCGTCTTTTGCTTGTAGCCTACTGTAACCACTCATCCTCCCACTCCATCTCTGTCTCCTTTCTGTCCCTGCAACCCACTGCCTCTATCCCCTTTCCATCTACAGAAACGGATATTATTACTTTGCATGGGCATGGGAAAAATATAGTAGCTTTTATCCAGAATATCCTACTGATCAGTACACAACACCTTCTGTGGAAGAAATAAAAGAGTGACTAATGCTACTTTGTGTTTATATGGGAGTTAACTTTGATTAAGCGTATGGATTTCGTCGTCTATGATAGTAGAGCACCGCAGTTGTGAACAGGTCATCGGAAGTCACAATATTAATAGAAGAAAATAGAATATATGATAAAGTCAGACGTAAAATCAAGATTACATTTGACAAGCAGTGAAATAAATCACTTTGCTTCAGCTGATCGGCCTCATGGTATAAAGTAGCCTAGCTTTGTGTGAGTGTTCAATGGCCGCCGAATTCAAAAGTCGTACTACTTCCTACAGTGGAATATCAAATGATGCTAACATGATCATTGAATCCTGCCCTAATTAGTGGGAATCCAGGCTAACGGGATATAAAGCCAGCTTTGTACTGTCAAGATGTCTTCAGTGAGGTAGTGTTATGGTAAACAGACCTGATGTACATTTCCGGCTACGATTGTTAAAAATTTTGCTTTGATTCATGACGGCTTCTAGCTGGGAAAGCTGTCAGGCATCATGAAGTTGTATGCTTATTAAGAAAAATGGAAACGTGGTAATATCCTGTCTCTTCAAGAAGGATCACAAAGAGTGATTAAATTGTGATTGGCATTCTTCTGATTAAAATGCAAATGCGAATGATAACATCATACACCTACAATCATTCACTTGAGCCTGTTACACCAACAAACAAAACTCAGTGCTAATGAATGGTTCATTGTTCTTTGTGTACAGTCAAGAACAAAAGTTTCTTTGCTATTCTACTCCGTCGCTCACACGTGTGGTATGTTCGTCAGTTTCTTTCCTGACACATTAGATTAATGAGAATCACAGATGGGTACATAAGGACATCAGGTTTCTCTCAGCTTGGATGTATAGGCCAGCAGAGGTAGGTAAGAAGTAGGCTAAAGAAGGTAAAATATTAGAGGATCTTGGCCCTGACTGTACATGTGAGAGCGGCGGTGGAGGCTTCATGCTCTTGCACCTTTAGTTTGTAAACAAAAGATAAATCCCTGTCATAGTATACCATCTGGGCTACATGCAAGAAGTTATTGCAGAATGTGTGTGTGTGTGTGTGTGTGTGTGTGTGTGTGTGTGTGTGTGTGTGTGCGCGCGCGTGTGTGTGTGTGAGGTAAGAAAACGATTAAAATATGAATTTTAGAAAGAATTTATATATAGATATGAAAGGAACATGAAAGTAAGAAAGGTAACTGTTATCTGTTACTGAGAGAGAAACATGGCCAGTCACATTAAAACTTACGTCTATCTTGCCTTATCGGAATTGAAATGTATTACAGTATTTTTCACTGTGTGTGTGTGTGTGTGTGTGTGTGTGTGTGTGTGTGTGTGTGTGTGTGTAATTCACCGGGTCGGTCAGGATCACCTGATGGTCGTGATCGTCAGCTTTTACCCTCCCGGAAGGGAGCTGAGAACTCATATAGTCCGATCTAAGGGCAAGGCTGTGACCTTCACACACGCACACACCCGTCCCCTTGCTCAAGGGGGACAGTAACCACCCACTTCGTCAGTGAAACTTTTCGCAACCTGAGCGAGGTGCGAACTCCCGTCTACCAGATGGCAAGCGAGAACGTTACCACTGCACCAGCGAGCGGTGTGTGTGTGTGTGTGTGTGTGTGTGTGTGTGTGTGTGTGTGTGTGTGTGTGTGTGTGTCTGTCTGTCTGTCTGTCTACGCGCGCGCGCGCGAATCAAGTTGAGGAAGGGCAAGGGTCTCGAGTCTTTCAGTGCTGTTTGGGAGTCATGGGACAGGAAGCTTGGGAAATATATGTCAAGGGTTGATAGCAGTCAGATCCTTGTGTCTTTCCAGGTTTAGGGCAAGGGATGGATTTTACCTCATTTTTTGGTGAGGAAGTTTGTATGACGAGAGGAGCCACCTTCTTATCTGTTTACGCAAGTGATCTAATGATGATATGCAAATTATATATTGCGAGGATATAACTTCAGAATATTGTGGTGGAGGAAGGTAAGAGAGGAGACATCAGGGGAGAAAAGGTCGGAAAACGATTGAATGGGAGAAGAGAACGAAGCAAACTGGGAAACTTTAAGTATAAGAGGAAAAGAGAGAAAGGGGTGAAAGAAAGCTTAAAATATGGACTGAAAAGGGAACAAGGAATATTGTGATTTTGAGTATAGGACCTGGAAACAAAAGAATGGAAGCTGTGGTGTGAAAAATAAAAGGAAATGAAGTAATACTACTGCAGTAATAAGCAAGAGAGAGAGAGAGAGAGAGAGAGAGAGAGAGAGAGAGAGAGAGAGAGAGAGAGAGAGAGAGAGGTCAATCAACTAGTCTAAAGTTAGATAAATTAACTGCAATGTAACCTCTCTCAAGGAACGCAGAAAATACATTTTACTTCATTAAATATTTTGAAAAAAGGAATATTTCTGACTAAAAGGCCAAACATTATGCAAACTCACTAACGTAATTTAAAACTCTGAGACCAACTGGAATTGTGAGAGGTGGTTGGAATGTTATCATCAGCATTTTGAACTGAGCTGAGAAACTGCTGATGAAAATATCTATATCTGTCTGTCTATCTCTCTAATTTTCTATCAGTCAGTTTGTGGGTGTATCTATCTCTCTAATAATTGTTTTACATGGTGTCACATTGTCAAAAAGTGCATTAAATCTATCCTACTTTTGTCTTCACTTTTCATCTTTCTCCTACACTGTATCGTGTATAATGATCCATGTACGCAACCAGACCTCCCGGATCACTCCGCTGCATTACCACTGGCCACGTATCGTTTCAAATTGACTGTTTGACTTAAATCCAATGATATAATTCTGTCTCTTCCTTTCTCTCTTTGTGGAAAAGCCTCACTCTCTTCATCCTTCTACCTCAGTCTCGGCATTCATCTACCATTTTTTGTATCTCTCAATCTCTCCATGGACCACAGATTTTTTTTTTTTTATGCAAGAAAGAATGAATCAAACGCCGGGGGCCCGCAAACCGTTCCTTCTAAGAAAAGAAAAAAATACAAAAGAGAGCCAAATTCAAGATCCGTTCATTTCGAGATGCATGAACACACTGCGTTTGAAAGATTGGAGATCATAGGAAGTAGGAAATACAGACAGAGGGAGACTATTCCAGAGATGACATGTTGCATATCTGAAGGACTGGGAGTAACGGTTAACTCTTGCATTAGAGAGTTGGACAGAAAAGGGATGAGAATTTGTTGCTAGACGTGTGCTACGCGCCCGTCCTAGGGGTGGAGGGATGCAAGCAGACAGTTCAGAGGAGCTTCGACCACTGAAGCAGCGATAGAAAAGAGATAAAGATGCAGCAGTGCGGCGAAGAGACAGAGGTTGAAGGGAGTCGGTAAGAGAAGGAGAGTTGATGAGATAAAAAGCCTTTAACTCCACCCTATTGAGAAGACCTGTGTGTGGGTTGCCTCCCCACACACGAGAGTCGTACTCTACACAGGAGCGAATAAAACCCGTGTATAAAGTCAACAACCACGCCGGGGTAAAGAAGGTACGGAGTCGGCTTAGCACACCTAATCTCTTGAAAGCAGATTTTACAAGAGATGTAATATGATCTTTCCAAGATAAGTCCCGAGTGAATGAGACCCCAAGCATGTTCAAGGATGATGCAGGATTGAGCTGGATATTATTAAACATTAGTGGGTACTCCTGTGGAAGATTGTGTTGGGTTGATAGGTGTAAAATCTAAGTTTTTTATGCAGTAAAAGCAACGAGATTATTTTTACCCAAGTCAGAGATACGAGCCAAGTCAGACATTAGGTGTACCATAGCCTCATCCCTTGTTTGTTGAAGTAACTGCTGAGATAGCTTTTGCGGGAACCGAATGGAAAGGTGAAGGGTGGAATCATCAGCTTATGAGTGGATAGGGTTAGATGTACAGCTTAGAAGGTCATTGATGAATAACAGGAAGAGAGTCGGTGATAGGACAGAGCCCTGAGGAACACCATTGTTGATAGATCTAAGAGACGAACGATGGCCGTCTACAACAGCGGCTATAGAACGACCAGAAAGAAAGCTATATATGAAGGCACAGATAGAAGGATAAAAACCGTAAGAGAGCAGTTTGGAGATTTATGCCAGACTCAATCGAAAGCCTCTGAGATGTCAAGTGCGATGGCAAAGCTTTTGCTAAAGTCCCGAAAGGAGGATGACCAGGAGTCTGAAAGGTAAGTGAGAAGATTGCCAGTGAAGCATCCCTGACAACCCATACTGACAACCAGAAAGAAGGTTGTAATAGGAAAAATGCTTTCATTTTTTCTGTTAAGAATTGACTCGAAAACTTTTGAGACACAGGATGTTAAAGCAACTGAACGATAGTTACAGGATTGGGAACGGTCACCCCTCTTTGGGACTGGCTGAATGAGAGCAAACTTCCAGCAAGAAGAAAAGGTACAAGTTAACAGACAAAGGTAGGTAGGGTGTAAGCACAGAAGTACAATTCTTGAGGACAACAGGAGGGACTCCATCAGGCCCATATGCCTTGTTAGTATTAAGGCCGGTGATAGCAGAAAATACAACAGCTGAAGAAATTTTAATGTCAGTCATAAGGAAGTCAGACGGGGGAAGTGATGGAGGAACAGCACCAGAATTGTCTAAGGTGGAATTGGAGGAGAAAGTCTGAGTGAAGAGGTCTGCTGTATCAGTACAAGAAATAGCTACAGAGCCATCAGAATAGAAAAGAGGAGGGAAGGATGATGAGGTAAAGTTCTTAGAAAGGTTTTGGCAAGGTGCCAGAAGGAGCAGGAAGAATTCGAGTTAGTGAGTTGAGAGCATTTAGTACGGATGAAATTATTTTTAGCAAAACGAAGAATAGACTTATCACGATTCTGGGCAGAAACATAAGCAAGATGTGATTCAGGGGTGGGTTGGTTCTGGTACCTTTTATAGGCCCTCTCCTTGTTGCGGACAGCATTAGAACAAGCGTGATTAAACCAAGGCTTTCTTGCATTAGTCAGAGGATATGAGAAGGGAATGTATGCTTCCATGCCTGAGAGAATAGCCTCCGTAATGAGCAATGCTCACTCAGATGGCTCCCGGCCATGGAAGCAATAATCATTCCAGGGAAAATCAAAGAAGTACTGCCTGAGGGCCTCCCAGTCCACAGCTCCAAAATGCCAGAGTCGACGTTTCTTTGGAGGGTCTACGGGCCGTACTGGAGCAATAGGACAGGTCCAGGTAATTAGGTAGTGATCAGAGGAGCCCAATGGAGAGGAAAGATTAACGGTGTAAGCAGAAGGATTAGTTGTAAGAAAGAGGTCAAGTATGTTGGAGCTCTCTCCAAGGCAGTCAGCGATATGGGTAGGATGCTGTACGAGCTGCTCTGGGTCATTAAGAAAAGAAAAGATGTAGGCTTGTTCACCAAGTGGATCAGTGAAAGGAGAGGAGAGCCAAAGGTGGTGGTGAACACTGAAATCTCCTAGAATGGAAATTTCAGAGAAAGGAGAAATGGATAGAATGTGTTCCATAGTAGAAGTAAGATAGCTGAAGAATTTTTCATAGTCAGTAGAATTAGGAGATAAGTAAACAGCTCAGATATACTTCATCAGAGAATGACAAGAAAGTCGAAGCCAGAGAGTAGACAATTCAGAAGAATCAAGTTCAGGAACGTGAGAGCAAGATAAGTCGTTGCATACATATACACAACAGCCACCTTTGGCTTTGAAATGAGCGTACAGAAAGGAGGAGGAAACAGAAAAGTGTTTGCTGTCAGTTGCCTAAGACAGCTGAGTCTCAGACATGAAGAGTAGGTGAGGTTTAGAGAAGGAGAGGTGATGTCCGACAGAGAGAAAGTTAGAGGAAAGGCAGTGAATGTTGCAGAAGTGAAGGAGTCAGACAGTAGTTCCAGGCATCTCTCTGAATCGTCACCGGGAGAGGGGCAGATGGTGGGGGATTTTATGGTCCCCTCCCCTGGGAACTCCGAGGCCAGATTTAATTGTGACATTTTTCTTTTTTTAATTTTGAAAAGGAAGTGTAGTGTGAACTGTGCATATAATTTGGTGTTGACAGTTAGAGAAACTTGTATTGGAGAGCATGCTGGCCTACTCTCTGTGTTACTGAGACACTGTAAAAGTTCAGCAAAGGGGGATGGTCAGGAACTTGTCCCAAGGGCTGATGAAACGGGAGCTCCAGCACTCCCTGTCATCAGCTTTCCATCCACCTTGGGCTCGACTGGTGCTACAGTTTACTCCTCATATGGTCTGCCTGCTCCATTATGCTGCGTTTACCTCCACACCTGTCTTGTATTCTCTGTCATAATACTCCATGTCTCACAAATTTAACTGTCAAAACTCACAACCTCCTTAGTTCTTTTACACTCAACTCCTTTAATGCCAAGATGTTATTTGTATTTTATTCTTAGTATCTCCCCTTACGACTTTATTCAATTAAGATGGGTACTCCTAGTATGGAGGAGTTGGCTGTTTACAAACTTCAGTAACCCCTTCACTACCAGGCAACTCTCTGAAACTGATTATGTTTGTCTGGTATGGACTGCAGTAAATGACAAAAAAATAATAAATAATAATAATAATAATAATAATAATAATAATAATAACAATGCATCGCACTATAGGAGTTTAGGGACAATCAAGACAAAAGTTAGGTTACTAATCCACCGTGTCTACTTTACACAAAGAAAAAATCTTTCACATCATTGCCCTAGCGCATCATAACAAAGAGAACTATCTTCCCCATCTTCCCATTATCAATGAATTATGCTCCTTAACCACCCCGCCCATGAACAGACTGAACAGCACACAGTAAAGTTGCCAAATTTTAAGGTTCGGATAAGCATGAGACATTAATGACGAAGAAAGAAGTAGACAATTGAACACAGCAGCCAATGAAATGATCTCCACCATGATTTTGTCAGCAGTTGCTCAACACCCACGCTTGCAGACACCGGGTATCAATGGGACCCGAAGTAAGATGGAGCAACATTGTATGTGTCTTACATGGAAGCAAGTGTCAGCCTCACAAAATGCAGATACAGTAGCACCTTAGTGAAACTGGCCCATAGAGACGTACAGAATTGTCATCTGATTCTCCAGGCACATAGAGTTAGCCTGCCGTTCGTTTTTAAGATTCCCTTCATACATTTATGCAAACAATGAGGTCAGCTGTCAAAGTAACCATTACAGGAAAGAACCAACAACAAATGGACTGAGACTCTTAACCCCTTAACCACGGGACGTCACTTTCGTGATGCTCGGGAGCAAGGGATCATACCGCAAGGCGTCACTTTTGTGATTCTGTGTTATTTTGAATTCACCCGGGCTTTCAAGTGGTGGCTTGTATCATCTATCAGTACTACCAGTGTCCAGCTATACTCAGTTCTGCTAATGTCACCTGTACTCCCATCCACTCCTGACAATTTAGCCATTTTTCTCCTGTCCTTGACTCCCCCCCTCCTTACCTCCCCTCCATTACCCTCTCCTCCAGCCTGACCAGCTGCAATGTGCTGCACAAATGCTGGACAGATTTTTCCACTCATTTTATCCATTGAAATGTGCCCTTTGCCCTATTCTTATATAAAATAATATATAAAAGAAAGAGAAAAGGTAATTGATACTGCAATACATCTGGAATGAGCTAATTAGCACCTGGCAACACCTCATGTGCACTCGTTCAATAATTTTCCCTGTTTATTTCCCCTTGAAATATGCCGTATGACCTGTTCTCATAATAAAAATATATATAAGAAAGGAATGGAGAAGCCTAAGTGATATTTACATTCACCTGGAACTACCTAATTTATTATGTATATATTGTCTAGATTTTCTGCCAATCATTTCATAGCGTATATATTAGCAGCTGTCACCATGCTGACATTGGCAGCCCTTCACTGCCCCTAGGCCACAGCATTCAATTTACTGTCGTCTTTCAAGGTGAAACCACGTCGGATTCGCGCCTGTCCAATTCCGCCGCTTTTTAGCCCCATGCAAAGGGTCCTGTGATCTTTACCCCTACTAAACCTTGTGTGGAAAGGGGTAAAGGGCTAAGTGACTGCTGTGGAACGGGAACTGGCTAATTTATCAATGATAATGATGGACAGTGACTATGATCTTTCTGGTGACTCTAAAACAGTGCAAGTGGAGAAGTAAATAATGTATAAACAGCAAGTGAAAGCTATGAATGTAAATATAACTGAACAGTGGAAAATAGTTTTATAAGTTACTGCAAGTGACAGTGCATAAAATAGTGTAAATAAAATGGAAATGTAAATAATGTAAATAAAATAGAGAATGTTAACAGAAATGTACATAAGTAGTAATATAAGAATACGAGTATATATACTAGGAATAATGAAAGTGAAAGTTTCACTCTAGCATGTATGAATACTGGGAAAATGAAAGTGAAAGTGACAGATTCGCTCTCTAGGCTAGTATACAGGACGAGAAAATGAATGCCTGGAGTGAAAATAAACTACTAGTACTGAAAGAAACTTATAGATAAATAGTATATAAATAAGTGTATTAAAGTACTAGGAGTATAAAGTGTGAGTGTGTTTATAAATAATAAATGACAGCTCTGCCTCAGAATACCACTGGGGAACCAGCATGGGAGGAAAGCTCGTATGCGCCCGTAATTTACATTGCTTCCACGGTGTTTTTTTTTGGGGGGGAATATGGATTCCAAACTACTTGAAATTCATAGAATAGTGTTTGTAGTAATAATATCAGGCAGTGCTAACCATATTATGGGGTATCGGGAAGTGTAAAGTGGAGACTTCGTTACCCAACTTCAGAAGTCTCCACAAGTCCTCCGGTAGACGACGAAGGCTCAACAAACATCCCAGGGAAAAATTGAAGTTATTTTCCATATGCACATATAATTTTAATATTCTAGGACTAATAACTGATTTTTGACAAATATTTTTAAAAAGTAAGTCGGAGCGTGAATATCCTTGTGGGACACACAAGGAGCGCAAAAACATCCCTGCGGTGTAGGGGTTAAAATCCATGGGTCAGAAAGCTAAGGGTGTTGTGTGGCATTAGGGACTGAATCATAGCTATTCCTGTCTTCAGCCAGAATCTAATTGCTGATCTCTACAGAAACATGATCAGAGTTCCCAGGACACCTGACAGGTTCGTGTAGTTCTGCTGATTGGCCACCCCAGAACACAGAATTTAATTCCCTGGATGTTGACCTATGGAACCATTTAAAACTCATGGTCTATGCAACGAAAATCATGAACAAGAACTATCTCAAGGAGGGAAATATCGATGCCTGTGACATCAATCACCAGGAAATCCAATGCCACTTCCATACAGACTGGGGAAGGTGTCGGACATATCTGCAGCAGCATCTCGTAACTGAATGAGTTTTAATCAACACTGCCAAAAGCATCTTTTGTGTGTGATCTCTTTAATACACAAGAAAGGGAAAATTAAATAAAAGCAAAGATGAAACATAAAAGAATAAAGAAGGTATATGAATCTCTGTTATAGGTGAATGACATTGACTTACGTAACAAAGGAGAACTCGAGAATGTAATAGAAGTGTGCATGGCCAAAGAAAAGTGAATAAATTTTGATCCGTAGAACAATGATATTAGGGAAACGACGAACCCATTCACCATGAGTGCACATTCATATACTTAAGGAGGCCCCCCACCCCACCGGAGGGGCCCCGATCACCCCCTCGAGGGAAGCCGCCCTCCGCTCCGCCCGTGGGGGCCCCGCCCCACGGCCCGTCCGCGGGGGTGCCCCCCCCGGGCCCCTCCTGCGATCCCCGGGAGAGGCGCCGACCCCCATCCCCCCCACCCGGAGGGGCTGCGCTTGTAACTTGGCCAACAACATATTATGGCGGGCGATTAGCATTCGGCTCCCGAATGCTTTTCTTTCATTTATTCCTAATTCAGTTTAATAAAGTCCTCCTCTTCCTCACTACTGCTGCTGTTACTCATCGTATCGTTGATTCAGATTACTTTCCAAATGATTCACTCTCATTTCTGTGTCTCAGCAGGTGCTGTTTTCGTTTTTATTTTTTTATATATTTTCTCGCTCAGAATAATTCCTTTTTCGTTGATCCAACCTTTGTACTGTACGTTAGTGCCTTTCCCTGCTTCTATTTTGTGTATTATCCCTTTCTGAGATCTTCAACTTTCATTCTTTCCCCATTTTTTCGTAATGTTGGTCGTGTGCTCGTAGTTTATTGTTTCCTTCCTTTTTTATTTTTTTTATTTTTATTTATACTGTTTTCCTTCAGCACTGCAAAATTTATTTTCAGATATGTTCCCTCCCCATCTTTTTACTCGTCATATCTTGATCCACTAAAAGGATATCATCCCAGAACTCTTAACACAATTGTAGAGGCTATTTACATCTACAGTATATGGCATTATGAAACGTTATGTCATATGCATTCTGGGGAAGTGTCCTGGAATTATTTCCGGTCAGAAATGGTATTAGAGCATGAATTAAATCCCCAATGGTTATAGACATACACTGTTGGGGAAAGGGATGACTGTGTTATGATCATTAAAAAAAAAAAAAAAATCCAAAGGCTCTTGGCAGTAAAAAGCCTGTAAGGTCTGCAATTGGGGTGATGTTTGACTAAGTCGTGTACAACGTAACAATGTTAAATGTAGGCAACACTTCACTGTTGCAATCCTCCGTCTGACCAAGCACATACCCTCCGCTTCCCTGCAAACCATACCGAGCACATAACGGCCCTCACTCCCCCCCCCCCTCCGTATATACACAGATACATTAAACCTTAATAAAATCTGATATAGAATCGGGAATTGTGATAGGAAGTAAGTATCAGGTATTTACTTGAGCTGTATGCAGGGCCTTTCACGTGATCTCATACATGACACTCTAACAGGTTGAAATCTGGCGATCAGACGACCCTTATTCATATGGCATAATGACTAGCTGTGATCCCAAGAAACAGTCCAAGAAGTTATAACAAAGTTCGATTACCCCGTATCTTGTGGTAAAATATTAACACTATAAAGTCTCAGCTAAAGTGGCTAATAAGGCCAAACTGCTTCCGTAAACAGTAGTGGAGCGCAAAGGGTGGCACTGCTGGATGCAATGCAGGCAGGAGCAATTCATGGTTTACTTACGGAACTACTTCCCTCATCTCTAATGCTGAATCTCTTGTCCTGGAAAACTAAGTCGAAAAAACAGTTTCTTGTACTTTAGAAGCTGCGGAAACTTTCTGTGCTGGGGAGTTGCTTGGTAACGCATCTTCAAACACTGATAACATACAGTATATCATACCATAGGTATGATATACTGTATGTTGTCAGTTACTTGTGGCTGGCAAATCTTGATTTTCTTGGGACCACTAACCAGGAAAGGAAGGAAGCCCAACATGTAATTACCCCCTTCCTGTACAGTTAAGAGTAATCTTCATACCACTACAAATAGTCTGTTTCCAATCCTCCATACCCACCTGTCTCAGTCGCCTTTTCCCACAAGTAGTTTATATTCGGTAACTACCGTTCTCCGCTGTGTCCAGGATGAACAGGTATGTGTAGTATATAATTTCTCTTCTTGGAACTTAGCCACATTATGTGAAAATATAATTATTATCGATTATAAGTAAAACAGAAAAACATGAAGATAATCGACATGGAAACATAGGTGGAAGAGGAAAATGAAGAGAAAGAAGATGAAAAGGAAAAGATGAAAAGAATGTGAAACAAAGAAAGAAGAGAAGGATGAGAGGGAGAAAACACGAGATTACTGGCCTGCTTTACCGTAGCTGTATCTTTTATCGTAAGTAGCAGCACATATCAGGAAAACTATCCTACTGTCATAATATAGTATAAACGGAACTGAGCAAGTAATCACAGGTAAATGTGAAGATTATCTATCTACGAAAATGTTCTCGTTTTGTATGAATGTATCCGATGGTATGCAGAGAATATTCCAAATCATAATAGCACTTTCAGATATCATAAATTGTACGTAATATCCCAGTTACACATATAAAGTCGACTCTGCATCCCGTATAATGATTGTAGCCTAATTGGTCCCCAACCTTTCAATAAATTAATTAATTAACATGTCGTCAGATTTTAAATAGGGTATCACGTCATTCTACCTTTTCCCTTCTGCCTGTAAAGATGTGACGTTGATAAATGAGCAGCTAGGTATTAAGACATAACACGAAAGTTTTTTTTTTGCTTTTTAATCAGTGGAATCGTCTTGATGTGAATTATTCCTTAAATTACGGTACATGATTGGATTTCTTTGCCGCTCTCATCTTCGGACCTTTCATTAAAAAAAAAAAAAAAAAATCCTCAAGAGCTATTCTTGTAGGGAGGCTGATAGCCGTGTAAGATTGGTACGGAGACAACGTCACGACAAAAATGGCTATAATAGTAAGACCTACGAATGCACAGAAATCATTCATTCATTGCGTTTCAGCTTCATTCACCAACAAAGACAATCTCACTGTTTGATCTCCCTTTTCTAACTATATACCCCTTCCTTCCTGTTACGTATTAGTATCGTTTCTTGTTGCTCGTTTCCAACAATTATATATATATATATATATATATATATATATATATATATATATATATATATATATATATACATATATATATATACAGAGAGAGAGAGAGAGAGAGAGAGAGAGTTTTCACGCTAGAAGGGCTTTACAGTATATATCTTTCATTAACTCATTCACAAACAGAGGTCGTTCTTAAAATAAAATCGCCTACAACCGGCAGGAATAGAGTAAAATAATCGTTATCGTATTAAAGGGATTTACAAGTAATGACGTATGATGATGCAGGTCTGAAACTGTGAACCTCTCAGACACTGTTTGCCCAGTGCCCCTGTTTAAATATTGTTCCACATGAACTTCCACGTGATACCGGGTTTAACAAGAATTTTAAATGAAACAGAAAACATGATGATCATACTACCTTAACCTCATAATTATCGATTATAAAAAAAAATAAAAATCGGCCAGTAGTAGTTTGGACATTCATTTCAGTAGCCGTGAACAAGTAACAACATGAAGTTTATCGGTAACATCCAGTTCACACCAGCCCATGCTTTATCTCGCCCACCATAAAGTCATGGTTATGGCACTGACCAACCAAGGACACCCCTCCCTTGTACAAGGAGCGACGTACACCCTCCCTCACACGGCCAGGGACCCAGGGTTGCCCCACCACTGAGTCAGGGTCAGTGGTTGACCCGGCCTGGCCTGGGGCGGTGGTGCTGGCAGGGACGGAGCCACCACCACCAAATGCCGGTATGACAGGAGATTTGGAAGTTGCGATGACGTAAACTCTGACCATATCACACAGGTAAACAAAATACACTCATGGTTCTCAAGAACCCTAAAACACTTGAGACCACCACTACGCTACTATATTCTCTATTAACCTGTAGCGTCCTTTTTTTTTTTTCTTTGACTTGGAAATATTCTAAAAAAAAAAGGAGAGAGAGAGAGAGAGGTTAACTCGCACACCCCGAATATGCTAGAGGCAGAGAAGTATTGCAACAACGTAACACTGACATTCTAATACAGAAGTAATCGCAGCTCCTCCATACGTCTTAAATTACCATGAAGGTAACTAGTGGCATTAGGTTATTTAAACCCTAGCGTCGCCTGAAGACACGGCACTGAGGCAAACATGGTAACTCACAGAACATGATCTTGTAGCAATACCTGATGCTGCATGTTAAGCAAAGGGATGAGATGCCTTATCCTACACTACAAACCCGAAACGGTGTGTTTATCGTTTATTTAACCCCTTAGCTTGTTGATAGATTTTGTCCCTCTTCCACTCTAATCAGTATTATTAAAGAATTGAAGGAACCTCTACAGTGATGAAAGGAGTGCCATAATTGTTTTTCTTTTTTTTTTTGTGCTGTAGAAATTTCAGAGAATATTCTGTTATCGGTAAAAATAATAGGAATGTGTAATAAATCGAGATAGCTGAAGGAAAGCCATCTTCTGGTAGCTCGAGCAGAGAATGTGGGAAGTTTTTTTTTTTTTTTTTTTTAATAGAAATTACACCCAGCAAACCGACACTGAAATTAATATGCGAATCCCCCCCTTTTTTTTAGACAGTTCTAAGCAATTTCTTTTCCATAAACAACGGTTGCAAATGCATTTTAATAAACTCAGTAAATAAGGAGGGAGGAGGGAAATTCTCTAGCTATTTTCTCCTGTTACATCATCCAGGTAGATTTGGTTGTGTTGGCTTATCTCACTCTTTTATGGCATCTACAATGAAAATAAGCTAAGTCACGTCTGGTTAGGGTAGGTTAGGTTATCTTCCTATGTTACGGCGTCTAAGACAAAATTAGTTAGGTTAGGTTAAGTGAGGAATTCTCCCATTATGGCAACTATACCGGTACGTCAAAATGAGGTTGTCAAGTCTGGGTAGGTTAGGTTAAGTTATCTCCTTCTGTAATAGCATCTACTTTAAAATAATGCCAGGTTAAGTTTAGTTAATTTATCTCCTGTTATTTCATCTACATGAAAATTAGATTAACATAGGTTTGGTTCGATTAAAACTCCCTCTGTAATAGCAATTCCATTAAAACTAGGCTAGGTCAAGTCTGGTTAGGTTATCTTCCTCTGTTATGGCATTAATAATAAAATAGGTTTGGTCAGGTCTGGTTATCTCCCTCTGTTACGGCATTTCCATTAAAATAAGGTTAGTCAGGTCTGGTTACCTCTGTTAAGGCATTTGCATTAAAACTAGGTTAGGTCAGGCCTGATAAAGCCATTGCCCTCAGTTATGTCATTTACAATAAAATTAGGTTGCCAGGTCTGGTTATCTCCCACTCTTATGGCATTTACATTAAAATTAGGTTAGGTCAGGCCTGGTTAGATTAGGTTAGGTTATCGCCCTCTGTTAAGGCATCTACTGTATATTGAATTAGGTTGTCAGGTCTCGTTGAGTAAGGTACATTAGGCTGTCTCCCAATATTATGGCACATGCATTAAATTTAGGTTCGGTCAAGTCTGTTTATTTTAGGTTATCGCCCTCTGTCGTGATATCATTGTTAAAATAAAGCTAATTAGGTCTGTTTAGGTTTGGTCAAGTTCTCTGGCCCTGCTTTTGTATCTACGTTAATAATAGATTTTGTCAGGTTTTGTTATGTTGGGTTATGTACAATTACGGTTTGGCAGTAGATTATCTGCTGCTTATTTCAAAGGACTAAGCCAGTCACGTGTTGAATAATCATCCTAATGAGTTGTGCTGCATGAAAAAGGGAGAAATTAAGAATCTTAGAACAATGAAGGAGATATATAATTTAGAGCAATGTATTTGTCAAGAAAGTAGAGTTCCAAAGGTAACTGGTGGCACTGATGGGAACTATATTCATCAAGGCATCACAAGATAATAAACATGTTTGCCAGCATTAAAAAAGTCCTCAGTGTCAAGGAAATTGATTAGCTCGCCACTGAAAAAAAATAAAAAAATAAGAGGGGGAGGGACATCTCTTGGCAGGTTCTCATGAATTAGGAGTATTTCTTTCCCTCTTCATGTTGCCCATGGCTTAAATAATGAGATAGTTGTGTTCTTTCCTGTAGAATGGACAGACGAACTTTGTCCTATCTATCTAGCTATCCATCCATCTATACACATGTATGTATAAATATACATATATATATATATATATATATATATATATATATATATATATATATATATATATGTGTGTGTGTGTGTGTGTGTGTGTGTGTGTGTGTGTGTGTATACCGGTATATATTTGTTATTATTCACTCATTACCTGCACATATTTCTTTTTCTAGCGATGCACTCCTCACTATAATTTCACTTTCTTTTAGACTCTTTAAAGCTCTCCAAACGCCTTAACCTGGGTTCCTTTCCTACCTAGTACACATTTTTCTTCTTCTGTTGTCTTAAGCAAATTCTCTTCCACTCGACACCTTTTATTTCTGTATTTTTCATGCCACAGTTTGGACTATTTTTCTTAGATCTTTTTCACTCTCTAGCAGTTTTTCAGTTGACGTATGTGCTTTTACCTTCACACCCTCACCCTCTCTGACTTAACCTTTCCATTCTCTGCCAACTACTTTCTCTTCCTGACATGTTCTCATTTCTTTTGCCCCTTCATTCCCTCTTCCTTTCACCCCCTTTACCCCTCACTCAGATTGTCCCTTACCCTTGCTTCCCTTTTGCCCCACACTCCTTCCTTCCTCTTCTCCATTTTCCCCTTTCTCTATGCCGCTTCTCCGTTCCACTCCTCTTTTTCCCTCCCTTTGACTCTTTCTTCCTTCAATCCTTCTGTCCCTCACCCCCTCTCCCCTGTACCCCTTTTAGCCTTTACCTCCTTCCCCCTCTTCCCATATGCTCCTCACTCTCTCTTTCTCTCCTAGTCCCTTTCACTCCCTCTACCTCTTTTCCCCACTCCCTCTCCTTAATGCCTCTCACTCCCTCTTCCCTTCTGGCCCCAATCCTAATTCCCCACTCCCTCTCACCCCCTCTGACCTCACTCTCTATTTCCACAGTCTCACTTCCCCTTTACATCTCACTCCCTCTTCCCCTGTGCCCCTCACTTCCTCTCCCTTCTAAGTCCTTTACTCGTTAGTGCCCCTGCTCCTCGCTCCCTCTGGCCTTCACTCATTAACCACACCTGTTTCTGGCCTGCTGACCCTCCAAGTGTATGCCGAGGCTTCATTACTGTAATGAGGGGCCATAAGGGTGGGGAAGGAGAAGCTGAGAGAATGGCTGGATGGAGAGGGAGGGGAGGGGAAAAGAGGTAACGAGAGAGTGTTAAGAATACAGAATGGGATTACCAAGAGGTTCTGCATGCATAGAGAAAGAAAATGAAAACATAAAGGGCAAAGGGGGCTTGAGGTGAGACATAGGAGGGATTTTGAGTGAGAATAAAAGGAGTGCTAGGGGAATGTAAGAAATGTATATGTGACAGGAGAAGGGCATTCATATTATGAAATGAAAGGATGTAAACAGGAGATACTTGGTGATTTGAACTGTCATAATTAGGTAGGAGTGGCGATAATGGCCTGTATTTATAAAGTGTAAGTCTTGTGATTTCGAATATGAATAAATGAAGATATATTTAAATGCTTTTGTACGTGTACACTAAGTTAAACTTGCTAATTGTGTGCACAGATGGGATGAGAGGAGCTGTGGTGTCACTGATTATAGAATCGTGAATCCGCTCAATCAATAGTAACAGCAGAGAAATGCTTCCAGTAGGCAAGACTGTACCGTATGGCTGTGTTGTGTATGACTCAAGACTATAGGACCGACAGACAGTAAGTACTTTCCACTACTTCGAAGTATTCCTTAAGAACGCTAGAAGAATGTAAGTACTATGTTCACACTGAAGGAATTAAAATAAAATGCTCCATCTGCTGACTCGATTTGTTTAATGGCAGAGTAGGTAAATATCCACTACCCGGTCTAGATTAGCCTTCCTTATTACATAATCTTACTTTCAGAAAACAAAATCACATTGATAGTGGGAAACCGGTCAGTCACTTATACACAATGAGGCCTGAACCTCTTGTCATATGACTGCATTCTCGAACGAAGATAAACCTAGGCGCAAGACGAGAGTTTTTGGTGTCATACTGAATATGCAAACTTCCCGAGAAAAAAAGAACCATAAGTTTACCTGTCCTTCTGTTACGGCATCCTCCTACTTAACCACGGGGTAGTCCTTAAACCTCCGCAACGAACTCCTTCACCATCATGATCTTCTCAGCTGCCACGCACCCGGGCAGTTACAAACCAGCGAGATACATCACTGGTGACTTAGCATTCACCGGCGACAGGGTGATGTGCCGCTGCGGTGGTGGCTGCGTCACCATGTCCTCCAATATAGTCATAATTATTCATCGTAATTGGTTCCCTTGTACATTTCATGTATCACCATGCTATGCCTCCTCCCTGTTTTGGCTTTCTTTTGTTCTAATTTCCCTCCTCAGTTAATCCACCTCTCTTTCTCAGGCAGTCGTTTGATTTTCACTCATTGTTCGCTCTCCCTTTAGTTTATGTGTGTGTGTGTGTGTGTGTGTGTGTGTGTGTGTGTGTGTGTGTGTGTGTGTGTGTGTGTGTGTGTGTGTGTGTGTGTGTGTGTGTGTGTGTGTGTGTGTGTGTGTGTGTGTGTGTGTGTGTGTGTGTGTGTGTGTGTGTGTGTGTGTGTGTGTGTGTGCTCATCATCTGTCATCGTCTTCGTACCTTTTTCTGTTCTTTCCTGCTTTCTTGCTGTTTTTTTTTTTTTTTTCTAATCCGCCTTGCTCGTGTTGTTATTCCCAGTATCTGTGTCAAGTTCAGACGAACTCAGTTCTTTTTTTTTATTATTATTATTATTCATGTAAAGCAAGGCGAATTTGTTCAGCTGAAAAGAGTCAGGACCTTGACTATAAATACATTTACCAGTAAGTTTAAATTTCTTTCTCAGTTCTTCCTAATTTATTGTAGCACCAAACCATCGTCTACTTCGCTGTTTCTCTTCTTCGCCTTCATTTCCCTTTCACAGACCCATCCTTCTGTGGGGTCTTTCTTTAATTCGTACTATAAAACTGAGGAAGGAAAAACAAACGAATACAAAAATTAATCCATGTACCAGATTACTGGCTTCCTCCATTAAAAAAAAAATCTGTAACAGTTGGACATGAACAGCTGTAGGTTGAAGTTTGGGGGGAAACAACTCCGGGAATGCGAATTCCAGAGAGATGCAGTTCGGGGAATAAAAGAATTCTGATAGGCAGACGTTCTGCAATATGGCTGCGTGACATTCCAGTCATGAGCGCTACCAGATGCCCTTGTAGTACGAGGGAAGGCATGGAGAGGTGGCACAATGGACGCAACTTCGTCCGAGCATTTGCCGTAAAAGTATCTGTAAAATAATTCAAAGGAGGTAACATTCCTTCTTACTTGTAGGGGAGGTAGTTTATTTGTAACAGCAGGTTTTTAATAATTCCGACAGTTTTGTTCTGAATTTCGTCTAGTTGTTTTAGTGCAACCTCACCACATCCATACCACAAGGGTGAGCAATATTGTAGCTGAGAGCGCACATGATTTTCATAAATTATAGCAAACTGCACGTCAGTGAAAGACTTCTGTCCTTTAGAGTCTGGAAAAATACGTGAAATATAAATGTAATGATACTGACAGCATTAAAGATTTTTTTTTTTTTTCTAATAACACCCTTACTTCGAGGGGTACAACCTCAGTTAAATAACACTGCCTGGCGAGAACAAGAATAGGGATATAATGAAAGGATGTTTTCGTACTGAATGGTTGACTGGCGTGTGATAACCTCGAAGCATCTATCCTTCATTCCAGCCCGTCTGCTCCGCCTACTTCTCCTCCTCCTTCTCCTCCTCCTCTCCTTCACTTCCTCTTTCTCCCTCCTTCTCCTCCTCTTCCTCATCATCATCCACTACTTCCTCCTCCTTCTCCTCCTCCTCCTCCTTCTTGCTTTCCTTTCCTTATTCTTCAGCATGTAGACTTAGATTTTGTAGTCATAATCTACTTTAATAAGCAGCCTCGAAAGTACCATAAGATTTGTTGCTGTTGCTATCCTTTGTATTCCATTGTATTGCACTTCCTCCTCCTCCTCTTCCTCCTGCTCCTGCTCCTCCCACTCACGTCCGTTCGTGCTGACTGGGTGTGCGCTAAGACATGGCCTGGTGGCTTATAGACGTGTTGTGGCAGTATCTCGACGTGGCCTCTATGTCACCATTATCTCAGCTCGTTAAAGCTGTTCTGCACCACAGCTATCACAGTTAACTCTCAGACTCCCATACCTCGCTCTTAGATAACTACAATAATGTGCCGTAGACCGTAATTGAATACCAATAACCATCAGAGGATTATTAGTAACAGTATTAACTTTCTCTCTCTCTCTCTCTCTCTCTCTCACTGGCTCCTATGACTCTTTCTTAGCTGAGTATAGCGTCTAGTGTTTTCTGGAATAGATACCTAAGGTTCTTTTGCGTGTTAAAGAGTTAAGGCTTCGCTGGAACTGTATTTTATGGCATCACGTCAGTTTATGCTGTGAGGATTACCACATTCCCTCTAGCATAAATTACGAGTATACTCGTACCATATCGTGTGCCGGGATTTATTATAATATTTCACTGTGGGAATCAAAACAGAATTGATACAATGCTTAGTAACTGGATAGCGACGAGATATGTCATGCAAACGATACAGTTTTGACTGTGTGTGCTCCTTCTATATTTAAATGTTCTGAAATAATAGACCATTCACTGAACAAAGAATACTGAAGGGCCTTCATAAATATTGCTTTTCCACCTCAAAACTCAGAGAAAACGTCAAATCAAATTTTTTATCATAAAATGTAATAGTATAATAGAAAAATTAACGCTCAGAGAAACATGTTTTTCATGTTAACCCCTAGTCGAGGGAACTGCCATTCACACAGAAGCTCCAGCACAGAACCAGGCCACAGGAATATAACTGTCTCCTGAACATCAGTATGATGTGCGCACGACTCAACAATCTATTATGCACACACACTCGTAATGGCTTCAACGATGTATCACCAGGACGCTTGCAAATACCCGGTGGTATTTGACTTTCCACAACAATGAAATAACTGTTTTGCTTTCATATGAAGGGACCGGTCGAGACTCACGACGAGTTTCGCATGTCCCAGGATGGAGGATGTCCAGTGAGTCTATTTTTCACGTTGGATTTAAACTATTACACACACACACACACACACACACACACACACACACACACACACACACACACACACTTTAGCCACCCCATATTAAAAAAAAAAAAAATCGTGGTGTTTGCTCTCGCGAAAGTAACTGTCCTTTTATCACTTCTTGGTGAGTTAAGAGCTCGATTGATCAAAGCAAACGTTTTCTCTGAGCCAGAGAGTAATGCTCCTTCATCGCTATGATGCTACTTTGTTCTACACGGGAAATGAGCTAATTTTAAAACTACTGATGGAAATGGCTAGGGGAGGAATGTAGGGAATGATGTGTGTGTGTGTGTGTGTGTGTGTGTGTGTGTGTGTGCATTACGGTCAGTATGAGAGAGAGAGAGAGAGAGAGAGAGAGATAGAGAGAGAGAGAGAGAGAGAGAGAGAGTGTGTATGTGTGTGTGTGTGTGTGTGTGTGTGTGTGTGTGTGTGTGTGTGTGTGTGTGTGTGTGTGTGTGTGTGTGTGTGTGTGTGTGTGTGTGTGTGTGTGTGTGTGTGTGTGTGTGTGTGTGTGTGTTAGAGAGAGAGGTGGGAAGGGGAAGTATACTCGTATAAACATCCAGTAATTGGTATCATATACATAGTATAATAATCAAAGCAGAGCAAGAAAAAAGTAATAGAGCCGGAGACTGAGCCTGCATTAAGAAGGTAAGGGATTAGAGGAGTTAGAGAGGTACAGGGTAGATGTGGCTTATGAGTAGCTTCAGGAGAGTTAGCAATGACGACGGTGGTTGTGGTTCGAAAAACTGAGAAACGGGAAGCACTCCTCCCGTGCACTGACAAATGCAAGCTTCAAACAGACCTTCTCATATCATCGTCTAAAAGTAAATACCTTACGATCAATACTGAAACACACGAAAGGTGTCTCACTGAGAAGTGGTGTGTTGGCATTAGCATGAATGTGTTGTGACAAGTCGATGGGCTCAATGATAAATGAAGCTAAATAATAGAAGTTTTTGTATATACCTTCTCTTATATCGGTAACTTTGCCTTGCCAACTATCATTATAGCATTTTTCTACAGATATATATATATATATATATATATATATATATATATATATATATATATATATATATATATATATATATATAAGACACAGTGTAATGAAGCATACATAAGACCAGTATAAATCAAGTACACATTGAAGTAATTGCCTTTTCCCTTTTCCTCCGTATAATAAAGATGAAACTTCATGAACTTCATCAACTTAATTTATGATAAACATTTTCATATCGAACAACAGTAAATAAATACCATTGGACAAACATGCAGGCAAGGCCAGTGATACCGATGACCGGGAACAAATACGACACTGAAGTTCGTCCGCCAGTGGGCAGAACAAATAACGCCGACGACATAAAGTTTAGTGGGAGTTTATCCTCTTCACCCCATCCCTCCATCACATCCTGTCTCCCCATCCCCCACCCCACTCTTATGCCCCTTTTAGCCACTCTCACATATTCCATATGATGATACTGACTTTTATCACTCGAATTAGGCCTGTGTTACACTAAAATGGTTGGATTTCAACTGTTTAAATGAGTGCCAAAATCCCCAGTATATTATTTTGTGGAAAAATGAGGGGAAATTAATACCGAAATTTTGTCATTATATTTGCGCGAGATAATTAAATTTTCCTCAGTCAGTAATTAAGGAATGTCTCACAAAGGGTTCTCTGGCAATATCTGGTGGCTGAGGTGGAACCTATCTAATACCTTAATAAAGGATATTAGTGCCAAAAAACACATTGTTCTTACCACTACCCTATGCCACTGATTCCAGAATGTGGCAGATGTTTTAGGAACTTCACAGACCATCGCAAGCGGTTAATGTCATCCAGTAAAATAGTCTCATCCACTTAAGGTCTTCAGTTATGGCCAACACTGAAAGAAACACAAGTATAACTCTATATTTAACGGAACTATGAGCAACAATTAAAGGATAAATATCGAACCCACACATGGCACTGTTGGACTGGGATGAAAGAAGCTGATGATCGGAGGGTTGAATAAATAAAGGTATGAAAGACCTTTACCCTGGCGTAGGCTACCAGAGGCTTAAATGGTGGTAATGGAAATATATCACTGATGAGACTGTGTTAGACGGTTTTGAAATTAAAGCCACAAGCTGGAAACGATGACAGTAATGAAGAATATGCCAAATATAATAACTAAAGTACAATGTGGTATAAAGACTGTATATTTTTCACTTCATTAGAGATTATTTTATAGATATATGATCTGTGAGTGTGGTATCTGTAATAGTTTTCCGAGGGGGAATGTGATAATTAAAATATGTAGGCTATCCATATTTCGATTTTTTTTCCATATCGTTTGCATCAGTCTTTAATGAAGATTATTTACCTTAACAATTAATCATAAAATAGTTCTCTATATAACACGTGTAGTAGAGTAACAGACCCAATGTGACACCATCTTTCCTCAGCCTCTCAAAAATAAAAATAAAATAAAAAATAAAAAAATCGAGTATTTTATTGTTGTCTATAGCGGTGATAAAACTTTCCACAAGATGTTCAGCAACACCAAACCTAATCACGTATACCCTTTTCACGTTAACTTGAACTAGATTTTTGTCCTTTGCGACGTATTTCACCTAGCTCAGCAGCAGACTAAGATATGCTGCGGCTCTGGATCCTTTCCATAGCACTTCCTCGTGGCTAGCATCATATTCTAATGTTAATCTACTGGTACGAATCAGTATTCAAGAGAAACTGCAATCTTAGGTCACATTATAGTAAAGAGTAGAATCATTTTACAGCAGCACAAAATATGTTGGAGTTTTGTGAGGGTTGTGTTTCTGGCTATACTATTATTATCATCATCATCATCAGTGCCATCAACATTATGATCATTGCCATCGCCGTCGTCGTCGTCGTCGTCTACCGTACCGTATTTGGGATCCGAAAATAATAACAAAACCACAAGAGTAATGCTAGGCTAAAAGACATGTTCAACACTACTCATGTGTATCGTCAGATCTTCTTTATCCATCTATTGATATCATTTGTCATGTCTTTCTCTTTCTCAGCTTAACTTCACACCTGCGATATCGTTCCACCTTTTTTCTTGGTCTTCTACACCTCATTGTACATTCAAAACTTTTATACATACGCTTTACGTAACTATTCGTATTTATTCTCTCTAACATACCATCAACGTACACCTTCTAATCAGTAGACTTCTTTACACATCTTTTAAGAATATCGACATTTCTTTTACTATCTAGGTAACACAACGCAAAAGAAAATATTCCTTGAATTGCCTCATTTCAGTTTCTCTGTATGGTTTAATGAATCGATGTTTGGCTCATCTCACTACGCGCTCAGTCTGACAGTATTTTTGACCTAATTATGTGTTCATGTCTCTGGAATCCTCCCACCTAATGTACTTGTATTGGTGGGCAAGAGGGTTAGGACTGTAGTGACACTGACGATTAGTTTATATATTTACGCCCTTATTATATGTAGGTACAGTAGGTAGGTAGGTAGGTATAAAACACACACACACACACACACACACACACACACGTTGAATGGTTACACGACTGAAAAAACACGATATAAGAAAAAAATGTTACCGATACAAGACGCAGTTCATTAGTCGTTAAACCTCAAAGGGCAATTGATATATTACACAGTGGGCAACTCTGGGCGGTTTTGCTTGCTGTGGCGACCTTCCCGAGGTCTCAGAGTAAAAGACTTACTTTTTTGCATCTGCCATGAGGGTCTGTATAGGTCAGATCCAATCAGTGGTCTGCTAGTATCAAAATAAGCATGGTGAATGACGAGCAGAAAGCCAAACACTTCAGTTCAGCTGATTTACAGACCCTCCAACCTTCCAAAGTTTGAAAGGATAAAAAAACGGGGAAATCTGTTATTACTTATCGGAGCGGCCAGAGGAATGAACGAAACTTTGAACAGCAAGAACTGAGCAAGCAGTTGCAACTCGCAAACTCAAGGTAACATTTTCATCTCCACACAACAAGATGTTTCACAAACTGATGCACATTACAGCTCACAAGTGCAAATAAAACTGACGGGACTGATTGAACACAGAAATAATACCGAAATAAAAATGCAACAAGGAAAGCTTTATATGCATAGGTAGGTTTACATCGAAATGGAAAAACGGCAGAAAGATGAAATTTTAGGAATGGGTAAAATGAAGACAAAGTATGAAAAACAAAAGACTACAAATTGCTCATATCCCTCAGAGCAAGAAACAACAATAATATTTTCTTATTGTGTTCTGTCCACCACCAAACGAGTTTGTCCATCTTCTGAGGTGTCCACGTTGCATCCATAAATAAGAAGTTAGTTCTCTTCAAATAATTATTAAGAACTGAACATGCAAATAACAATTAGATTAGTACCGCCTCAGCATAATAAAATGAACACCATTTTCGAATGAAGATATAATAAATAGGTCAATATATCATGATACGTAGGCTCCCCCTTCTCTCTCTCTCTCTCTCTTCTGGCTTCCACAACGCTCTTATTGATTCTATTGAAAGTGAGGTGGATATTAATCTGGATAGGAATGGGAAACTAAAACAAGAGAAATGAGTAGTTGAAAAAAAAAAAAAAATGGCTGAGTGTAAATTTAGTGGGGGATATGGAAAAATAAAATATTCTTTAATGTAAATAATTTTTAAAGTTTGTTTTCGAAGGTAACCTTGAGTCCCATTGCATACTGATGCTTTTCTTGTCAGTCACACCGCAAAGGACCTGAAGCAGTTTAATGAGTCTTGAAGCCTCTCCTTCCAGGACTCTCGCCCCAGGGAAGGTGCTTTACCATTTACGATATGAATCAGTCAATATAATGGTATGATTTAGTGATCTACGATCACATGGTGCTTCACTCCTCATGGGGTACATTTTTGTGGTACTTGTAAACAGTTGAAAACGATTGAAAATATCGAACGATATACTCGTAACTTCTTAGATGGAAACTTGGTAATTTTACAGGATAACTACCAGACATTTATATAAACATTGAAACCTATCCATCTGTAAAGTTTCGACTGTGGAGTCTCTAGAAATCTTTAAACTTTATAGGACAGGCTGTATAGCTATTCTCTCGGAAATTTACCTGAATTTTGTCGTGCATAATTTGGGTATTTGTTCTGTTTGATGGGAATATGATTCGGGTCCCAGGTATGTCCTATTTAGGATTCTCACGACACATTTTTCTAATTTACAAGAGGGATTAGTTTGCTGGGAATTGAAAGCCAAGAAAACGGTATTTCAGATCAACATTGCACTGGAATGCAGAGTCCAGCAGTATGACCAACATGTTTGTCTTTTAATTTCATATGTAAGGATAATACAAGTACGGTATGCTATTTTTTTTTTTTTTTAGAAAGTAAATGTTGGACAACCATATACACTAACTTACGAAACTTGCACACACACACACACACACACACACACACACACACACACACACACACACACACACACACAAGCGCGCGCACGCGCGAGGCCTCCAATGAATCCGTAAGGATAACTGCATCACCAGCAAAGTGAAGGTCAGTAAAATTTAAATTGCCAATTGATACACAAAAGTTAGCCCAGTTCACAGCCAGACCCAGCACCCATCCCGTGAAGGCTTGGAAAAGTGTGAGGACAAGGACACATCCCTGTCTCACCCTTACAACTTACTGCAAGTAATTGGATGTCCCCCTCCACACACACACACGCTTGACAACACTCCCAGTGTTTGAATATAGGCCAGCAACCAACTGGATAATTCCTTCAAGGGTTCCCCGGAATCACAAGAGTTCCCGAAGTGCATCTTGATATACTGAGTCAAATGCGTCATTGCCGAAAATCAGGAAGGCAATTAATAAGAACTTAAAGGTGTTAGGATATAATCAACTGCAGACTTCTTGAGCTTCAGTCCAGCTTTTCATGGATATGAAATACTTGCAAGTGGTCTCACATATGTATCAGTAGAACGTGATCAAGAACCTTGCCAGGCACATTGATTACTTTAACACCATGGTAATTACTGGTCACTTTGGTCTCCTTCTCCGTTTCAGACAGGAATGACTAAATCCCTTCTCCGGTCAGGTGGAATGATACCGGCATGCCATGTGGATTCTGTGACTATATATAAACCCCAGATTAAGACTTCACCCCAGGTTTGTTCAGTTCCACAGGGAAGCCACGAATGCCAGCTGCTGTGCCACTTTTCAGCTTAACCCTGTAGTCCAGACATCATCTAGAGAAGGCACAACATCTTCAACTGGTGAAATAACAGATTGTGGCTGCATACCAACCAACAGAAGCTCTCTAATGGTTTTTTTTGTCTTATACAGCTGCTCAAAGTGCTGAGCCAAATCAGTCCTATATTCACCAGGCAATGACACGTGCTGTTCATTTGATGTCCGATGAGAATTAAGCTGATGGGTCCAGAATGGAGCTTTTTCAGGGCTTGATAAGTCGGTCGAAGGTCATTAGCATGAAAACGACCTTCTGCATCCTCAGCAAATTTCCCGACATACCTCTCAATTTCAACGAAATTCTTGCCCAGGGAGAAAGAAGTTTGTGTTGTTCCCTATCCCAGGCAAGTCCGGCAGTAGGATGTCTTCAGTGGTAGCCAGTGTCCCTGGTGAAACAAATCTCGGGTGCTCGTCAGTTCATTTATCAGCTACTGCCATAGCAACACCTTGTACACGTACCCCATCGCTCAACAAGGTCCTGAATAGCACTGAGCACCTCAGAACTATTTGAGACTGCTATTACATACAAATAAGTGCGCTCTACATCCCTGTGTTTCTCAGGATGGGCGTTTACATGTGACTTCTTGGAACTGTCATACGTGTAGTTTTGATTTACAGCCTTAGAGTAACAAGAACATCCCTGTGATCAGTATCAGTCCTGAAAAACTCGGCAGATCTGAAGGATCTTCTACCGAGTTCTTATAAGAATGTGTTCAGTCTCCTTAGTAACCCCTCCGACATTAGAAATCCAACTCCAGTGGTGAAAATCAGGCCACTGGAACCAAGACCGAACAATTCTCATCTCATCTGTGTAAAATCCAGAAAGTAAGAACTATTTGAATTCCGGGTTCCAGAGCCATAGGGACTTACGCATTCCCAAGAGCCTATCGTCATTGCTAGTATTCCCATTGAAGTCGCTCAGGACCATTAGTACATCCCACAAGGGGTACACTTCCACAACTGAGTCGAGTATGGCATAGAACAGTTCTTTCTCTTCAATATCACTTTATATCAATAGGAACGTAGCCTACACTGCAATAAGAAAGATGAAGTCCAGAGAGTGCTTCAGTATCACCAGCATTATACAGCCATCAACCTGTGTAAACCTGTCGACATCAGCGGAAAAGAGTGCAAAATCATCACAGAAGCACCCATATCATGGACACCCTTGTCCCAATCTATAATTTTAATAATCTGCAAAATAACAGTTACGTGTTTTTGACGTTTTGTCAGCTTTATGTTGGCAGATTTTGAGGAAAAGTAATTTTAGTAACATATTATTTTTCCATAAACTTTCCAACGATATGCATAGATGCATTGTGGCATGAATAGTTCCCGAAATAACACAGTTTGGGTCCTGTGCTCTACCACCCTAAGACTACATGTTTAACAGAATCGATGCTCGCTTCGATTGCTCCGACAGTAAGGTGAACCGATTTACAAATCCATCAGTGGAATGAGGGAAAAAAAGGGAAAAGAAGTAACACTGAAAGTACGAAAGACAAAGAAACTAATCCAGACTCAAGGTTAAAATTGTAGGCAAAGTTTGGCTCGAAGAAAATTGCACCATCAACCAGCAGTGACGAAAAATGCTGGAGGAAATTATCACGATGTAATGAAGACACGACCAGACGATGAGGCAAAATTTTCCCGACCCAGCAAAAAGGCGGAGACTGATGAGAGAATTTTCACATCATTTTCAGTACGCACAGAAGTGGTGTATGCTGTAAAGCTTTTGTTTGTTGTTTGGTGTATATGTTAAGCGGATGTCGACTTATTTCAGATCTTCCTCCTTATATAGAGAAATTCGCCGATAATATTCACGTTTTACAAATAGATAGATAGATAGATAGATATAGATAGATAGATACAGTATTTCATGTCGTATTCCATCTATCTATCTATTGCCAGAAGCCTTAAATCCGTAAGGGGTGACCACAATAAAATCGTCTCCTTATCGCCCGATTCTCCGCCATTCCACTGCCCTGCTCCCTGCTCACCCCCCCTCCTCTCATATACCTCTCCACTCCATCCCTCCATCTCATCCTTGGCCTCACCCCACCTCTCCCCTGCTCCACCTCACTCACATACACTCTCCTTGTTAGTCTCTTGCTCTCCATCTTCTCCACATGGCACAACCACCTCTGAATTTCTCCCAACGCTTTCTGTCACATCCACATCCACACCACAACGCTCCGTCACTTCCTTATGTGTCAGTCTGTTTCTCCAAGTAACTCCAAATGCTCCTCTTAGATAACCCATTTCCACTGCTCTCACTCTTGACTTCTTCCAAGAAGGTCCAAGCTTCACCTCCGTATGCTTCACAATACTGTCATGCAGCGACTTTTTTACTTCCATGCTCACTTCCCTGTTTCTTATCACTGCTTTCAAAGAACCAGCAACCATTCTTCCTTGTTGTACCCCTTCAAGCACTTCACCCTCCAAACTTCCATCCTTACTCATCACACTACCCAAGTACTTAAATGAACTTGCATTATCCATCTCCTCATCATGCACCAGCACTGTACATCCTGTGATTTCACTTCTCTCGAAGACCATAACTTTACTCTTCCCTACATTCACCTTTAAATTCTGTTTCTTACACACTCTTCCAAACTCATTCACCAAGCCTTGCAGCTCCCCTTCGTCTTGATTTAACAATACAGTGTCACCTGAAAACAACAGTACAGGAGTTTCCAAACGTTGCCCCCTCACATTAAATCCGCTCCAACAGCCATTGCCTTACCTAGTATCTCATTTATAACCCCATCCATATACAGAATGAACAACATTGGAGACATAACACATCCCTGTTTCAGTGCAACATTCAGATACAAAAAATTCACTCAGTTCACTATTCACACGCACTGCAGTCTTAGCACCCTCATACATACTCTTCAAGGCATTCAACAACTTCCCATACACTCCATATATTTTTAATATTTTCCACATTCCTTGTATATCCTCCTTGTCATGTGCTTTCTCCAAATCCATGAAGGCCGCATACAACTTCTTTCCCTTCTCTAGAAACTTTTCTACTAAAGACTTAAGAATGAATATCTGATATACGCAACTTCTTCCCATCCTAAAATCTTCCTGCTCTTCTCCAACTAATTCCTCTCTTATTTCCCTAACTCTGTCAGTAAGTATCCAACCATACACTTTTCCTATTATATTAAGAAGACAAATGCCCCTATGAATACCAAGCACTTCTTTTTTTCCCTTTTCCTTTGTACAGGGCGATTTTGACATGGTAAAACTTGAATACATGAGTTACCCTCGGGCAGGATTTTTTTTTTTTTTTTTTTAAGTGTACGACTCGGCATATGCTTCACAGCCTGCTCTCAAGGCCCAGTAGTCCTCCCACGCACCATACACCTCCACATGTCACCATTTCGGCGCTAACACCCACCGTCCATATTGAACACAGGCTAGGTCTGTCTCATACAGTACTGGTGTATTGGTATTAGCGGGGGTATTTTTACGACATGTCGGCGGGTCCTCTGATAGATCAGTAAAGTCTGAGTTTAAAGAAATTCAAATCCTT
The DNA here is from genome assembly GCF_032717465.1 of Coenobita brevimanus. NCBI lineage: Eukaryota > Metazoa > Arthropoda > Malacostraca > Decapoda > Coenobitidae > Coenobita > Coenobita brevimanus. The sequence goes on along the minus strand of NC_136994.1, from coordinate 3,886,605 downwards.
AAACTGTTCCCGCCCCAGCCGGGATTTGAACCTGGGTCAGGTAGGACTGCAGGCCACCTCTCTTCCGATTGAGCCACCGCCTCCCCCATCTTATCCATTGCACCCTAGTTATATCATTTCAGGTCATTTGGTGATCATTAGGTTCATCTCTGTTCATCTTATGCCCATTGAAGTCCATTTAGGTTCATTCAGGTTAATCACATCCACTCAGGCTGTCAGGTCGGCGTTGGTCCGTTCATGGTCATTTAGGTCCAAACTAGGCCAAGTTAAGTCTAAACTTCCGTCCCACTGCCTTTCCTCCTGCTGCTTCATCCCTTCAACCTCCACTTCTCTCTCTCTCTCTCTCTCTCTCTCTCTCTCTCTCTCTCTCTCTCTAATGGTCTTCATTCGAAAATTGCAGCTAAGGAAGATGCAATCACTTTCTGTTCTTCCTCTGCAATTATACCAATGTAATTTATAATGCAATGTATGGCTAAAAAAACTGAGTATGATTGCCTCAGCCACCAGCGGCAGTGATTATAAGGACAATTATGTCGCGATCTCAAACAGAGGGGAAAATCGCATACAGAACTTCAAAGCGTCTTGATTTGGAATTGATTCCGAGAGTTACAATTACCCTATCATCTTCTCCGGAAACGCAAATCACCGATGAAGAAGAGAGGTTATTTGCTTATTATGGGCCCTGACTAGATTTTATTTCCGTTTTGCTGCGTCGAAAGTGAATAATTGTCATTCTTATCACACACACACACACACACACACACACACACACACACACACAACCTGCTTCCATGACAATAGTTGGTGTAAGGAGAGTGTGTCGTGGCCATGGGTAAATTTAGTGAATGAGCCAGTATCCGCCATGAGTAAGACATTTATGGTACAATCACCTCAACTCCCACTCCTCGTTCATGAGATGAGTAGAATTGCACTGTTGAACAGAAGAGGACTACAGGAACATGCTCATCTGCGTAACTGACAAACAAGTATTTCGAGTGGGGAAAAAAAAAATAAAAACAGCCTCTTTCGGTTACTGTTGTCTCCATTACAATGTCTGGTATTTCCTTCCAGGCCGATCTATGTCGTTGCAAATACAAAAGGTGTTTGCACCTGGTGTCTAATTTTGATGATCAGCATTATTATTTTTTTTTTCAGCGTACTGTATTATGTTAGTAAAAAAAAAAAAAAAAAAACTGCGCGTGAAACCGCGATGGGGTTATGCGATTGGTTTCCTTTGTTTGACTTCCTGCCTGTCATTCTGTATGTTGGCAAGAATAAGGAAATGCTCTCGATGACATTGCTGCCTATATGGCATAAGGACTGAGGATTACCAGTGGAGGTGATTAATTTTTGACTTAAAAAAAAAAATCATAGGCCATAATAGACAACATGATCAGCTCAGACAGTTTTGACATGTTTTTGACCAAACATGGTAGGTGGGTTAAAAGAGAGGAAAGGATGAGGTAATTTAATTTTAAAAACAATCTGTCATAGGTAAAAGTCACAGGGCAAGATCTGCTCGGCCAGAGAGACCGAATACTCAACAGTTACAACAGGGCAAGGGCAAAGGTTCTGCACTTGTAATAAAATAGTCTTATTATATTTTGCTCAAGCTTGGTGGAAGTGCAGAGAGAAAAAAAAAATCACAACAACAGGACAGACGTCAAGGTTGGAAGGTACGACCAGTTTAAAAATTTTTTATCTGTCTTGGACCATTCCTGATGGACATGTTGCGGGTCAGGTAAGGGTGAAGTACAGTATTCTTTGTTTTTTTGTGTGTGTGTTTTTTTTAATCAGTCACTAAAAGGTCATGACTGGACCAAAGGCTCGGCCTTAAACCGACTGTATGGCGTGGTCGTTGCATTCTTTGAGTGCTCCTACATTTTCTAAATGCAATATTGCCCTCTACTCATCACCACCAAAGACTTCACTCTCTTTTTCCAACCCCTGGTTGCCCTGATATTACCTTTGGCAACAAAGTTGGACTGAGCCTGTGTACAAGATATCTCAAAGACCTTTTTTCGGATTTCAGTGAAATTTGATGGATAGGTGGGCAGTGAGTCAAGGAAGAGTTGCTTGGATTTTTAGGTTGATTCTGATCCGGATGCAGCAATAAATAATAAATTTGGGGAGGATTAGCGACATGCGTTCTCGGGGATTGTGTTGCAAAGGAGAATAAGACTATAGTCTATGTGAGACCATAAAAGTATTCATCTAATAGGAATGAGGAATTACAACAGTCTCAAATTATACTGGTTTTGACGGAGGTATACGCTCATTCAGAGCTCTAGTTTACAAATGAAGTGTTCAAAATTTATTCAGTGCCTCAGTAATGACATTTCTTCCACCTGATCTTTATTTCTTAAAGAAAATGCAGCCAGATATCAACATCTGTGCTTGATGGGCAACTATTGGAAACGAAGTAAAAAAAATTAAAGTATAAAGTTGAGGAACTATGGTCATTAAGGAGTAATGGAAATTAATAGATGAAATATATAGAGAGGGGGGATAACAAAGGTTGCACTCCATTATTATGTTATTAATGGACGGAATTAATTTATCCTACATTCATTATTAAATTCATATGTGTGTGGATTGTCCTGCGAATTGGAACCAAATATTTCAAAGATTTCAATGGGAAATAAATGACTGTAGGAGCATGACCTATTTCACTCCGTTTTTTTTTTTTTTTTCATAATTCTCCAGCTTTTATGCGCTCTTTCTCCTTTTTATAAAGGATAATAAGAAGAGATAACATGGGAAACGATTCATTAAAGGAGAGAGAGAGAGAGAGAGAGAGAGAGAGAGAGAGAGTCCAACAGGAGAACCAAATTTTAATTCAAACGAAAATCCAGTTCACAGGGAATATAAACAGAGTTTAATGTCCAGCCAAAATCCCAAATAAATCATTATCTGTAGTCGCGTGGAGGGATAATCTCAGTTAATGAGTCCTCACTTTTCTTCTGATAACTACCAGGCTAAAAATGGTGAAAGAGTGAATGTGTGAAAGCGTGTCGGGGGAGAGATTATGGATGAAAGAGGCGATACTGGGGATACTGGAAAGAGGGAGACAGGAATCAGCGTGGGAAAGGAAACCAAGAAGCGAGGAAAGAAAGTGTGGATGAGATTTTACGTTCTCAACCTGATGTACTTTTAACTTCTACTCTTGGCAACTCCACATGATTGTATAGCGACGACCTCTCGTGGTGAAAGGCTAAAGGAGGCTAGCCTAACTCGTCCCATTCGAAATATCTCTTAGCATTAGTAAAATTACCCCGAGGTGGTAATAGTAAATGAAAAAGTTATACATGATCGGATGCAATCCGTCTCTTTCTTATCATCTCTTCATCTTTCATTATACTATATTTCTCTTCTTTCTCCTTTGTCTTTCCTCCCATCTCAATACGATACCTCTCTCTTTCTCAGATTTAACTCTCATAAATCTCTTTTTCTGTTTGATTTGTACCTTTCTTTCTGTTCCACGTATACCTCTACTCCTCGTCCTTTGCCCTTCCAGCCGTGGTACCGTGTGACAACTAATATCCAGCCGGCACCCCCCGGGTATCCAGTCTCTTACCCTCTCTGCCCACTCCCTTCTGTTTGCTCTCACCGTCACTTATTTGTGACTTGCGGCTCTCTCTCCTGTCTGCAGCTCAATTCTTTTGCTTCTGTCAATATCACTGCTCTTCGCACAATCACTCGTCCTCTTTGTGCCCATAATTTAAAAATAACCCATTGATTTTATCTGTCTAATCTCTCTCTACTTCCTCACCGCTTTTACGGTGGTGCTCTGACACTACCCCTCCTCTACCATATACCATTACACCATTCTAGCATTACAATATTACAGAAAAGGACTATGAAGACAGCAAACGAACTTATCTAATGGAGAAGAAAGAGACAATATGTAAGAAGATTTTTCTGGTTATGAGAGAGAATATAGTAATATTATCGGAGAAGGAGTTGATGCTGGTGCCAAAAGGTTAAGTGTGTGTGTGTGTGTGTGTGTGTGTGTGTGTGTGTGTGTGAGAGAGAGAGAGAGAGAGAGAGAGAGAGAGAGAGACCGCTTTTGCTAATATGCATATTTTTGGTTCGTTTCTCTGAGTGTTAGTGTTTACGTTCAAATTCCTGTGACTCAGTCTTATGTGAAGACATTCGTCTGGTATAAGCAGTACCAAATACTTGAATTATCTCGACCATGAGGAGGTTAGTCTTGAGATAAATCTAGTATGACAGTTGATTCCCTTACCGTACATGACCACGTTAGAAATTACTCCTCCCATCCCTACCATCACACAGGGTACATCACCGTAACAGTATCCAGAACTACCCCCTTTCCTTCATCTCCACAATTACAAACTGCACATCACCACAATACTCAAAGTTAACCCTCCCGTCCCCACTTTCACCCACTGTACATCACTACATAGTCAATCCCTGCCCCACCGTTTCCATGTCACATTACCACAATAGTACCCATAGTCACCCCTACCGTCCCCATACGCACTGCACATCTCCACAACAAAACCCATAGTCACCCCTTCCTCCCACATCAGTTCCCACCTTCACACATGTACATTACCACAACTGTACTTAGAGTAACCCTCCCCCTGGTTCTCTGTATCTCACACTCGCATTTAGTCAGAAGTGGGATGACAAACTCGCTTCTGGAATCCAACTGAACTTGTATATACAGATATCGTATGTCTGTCAGATGACTCACCAAACGTGAGGAAATTTTTGCGGTCGTGTGTGTGTGTGTGTGTGTGTAATTCACCGGGTCACCGGGTCGGTCAGGATCACTTGATGGTCGTGATCGTCAGCATTTTACACTCCCGGAAGGGAGCTGAGAGCTCATATAGTCCGATCTAAGGGCAAGGCTGTGACCTTCACACACCCACACGTGTGTGTGTGTGTGTGTGTGTGTGTGTGTGTTTACAGATCCAGGGCTCTGGCGGGAGGTTGTTGAGGCTTGAGATTTGTGACAGTTCCTCGGAAATAACACAGTGATAAAAAAAAAAAAAAAAAAAAAAAGTGCCAATCTTGCAACCTCATTTGGAGATTTAGACTCTGATTGCCCTCGGATAAATTCTGGCCTTGTCTTTTGCCACTTTTTTGTTGTACTCTTCTCATCGCAATTTCACCAGAAGTTACCATGTAGCCATCCTGAATGCTGCCCAACATGAAATTAACGCAAGAATCTAGTCCTAGTCATTAAGAAATGCGATGAAGGTTGTATGGACGGTAAGGCATACTGTTGCTATATTTTCCACTAAGGTACGGCAGTACATTGTAAAAGGGAGAAAATCTAGGCTAAATTTTCATTCTCAATCAGCTGAAGGAAAGTGCCTGAGGTTATCCGAAGACAGTGCATGAATTATCCTGACCATGGAAGGGCTAATTGCGACAGTATCAACACCCTCACTCACCTAGATTCAGCCTTAGCTGAATTAAGTCGTCTGTTTGTTACCTGGAAGAGAATACTAGAGTTATCCCAACTATGCGAATGTTAAAGTGCACGATCTGCTGTCAGACGATATTCCTTCTTACACTTACATCATTATTCCTTCTCCATTCTCCCCTTCTTGGTTTTCTACATTGCCTTTGTCATGAGTCGGCTCGTGACATCATTTGGTGGGAAACCGCGAACTCTAGTGGAATCCCAGTGTTTATCGTTCAGTTTAATCGCTACGTATTTACCCGGTCGGGAGTGTTTTCAGAACAATTTTTCACTGTCATAAATGATCGTCTTTGTGCGAGACATTAGCACCTCCGCTGAGCGATTTATTATGGGAGTGTTTCGCTCATTCTAGCCGTTAGTAATGCGGTTGGACGCTCGCCTCTTTCCCGCGATTTGAAGTCAGTCAAGGTTTGTACGCCGTGAAAGCAAGTTGGGCCCAGAGCTTAGCAGTGCAGCCATTGTCCAGTTCCTGAATTTCCACCTACAGTAGTGTGATTGGCGAGATACTTAGCGAGTGCAGTGTCCTTCCAGAAACGACACCCAGTCATCCACTTTGTCCACTTTTCTGACCAGCATTTCTTTTCGTTTTTTCCTAAGTTTAAGAGTTAGCTTTTGAGTGAGCAAGTGAGTGCGATCTCCTTACTTTGGATTCATTTTGAAATGTAACGTAAATTTATTTCTTTGTAATCAATAAATTTAACAGTTCTTTTTCTCGAGCTTAAAACTCGTGTTTTATTTTCCATATTAAGCTTATTCGACTTGCAGCTCCTAGCTTGCATAAACGCTTTGCTATTCATAACTGATACTTAGGGCAGTCTTTTCGTATTAAGCTTAAAATCCGTTGCCATCTAGGAGTTAATGCATCAGCAAGAATCTGTTATCGTTAATAGCATTAGTTATTGATTGTCAGGGGTGAAGTCACTTTCTTCAGAGGCTAACAGTACTAGCAAACAGCAATTGTGAGGAATTAGTCTCTGCTGTGTACTGTTGAGAAAGTTTATAAATTCTCGTTCTTAAAGAATCGGCGAAGCAAGTCAGCATAAAGTAATCATTGCTTGATTTCTAGCAAGACAATTCATTGTCTCTGCTCACAGTATTATTGGAAATTATCCTTTAATATTGTATACTTCTTAAAAACCCCGTGACAGCTTCCTCATCTCGTTCTTTCTTCAATCCGCTCCTGTTCCCCTCCTCACTTTTCTTCCTCCCCTGCTTTTCCATCCATTCTCTCTCCTTCTTTATCGACCACCCAGTGTCCTTCTGTATGAACCATCTATTCTTTACTGCAGTGCTCTTTGTCAACCACTTATTCCCAGTCCTATCTTCCTGTTCTTGCTATTCCTTAATTCGATGACCTTTTTGCACATATATTTCTCATCTCTATGACGTCTTCCATATCGTCTAGCTCTATTTCCTTCTTCTACTTCTCCTTCTTTCCTTAACTTACACGTCTTCTTTACTTTTCTCTCTCAGTTGCCATCACGCCGTTCCCCCTTCATTTCCCACATTTCCTAGTTTTTACTAATTTTCCCACTGTTTTTATCATCTTCCTTTCCAATATCCCACTTCCTCTCCTTTTTTATCATTTCAGTGCTAATCCCGTCCTCTTCTTCCAGATTTTACTTACTCTCTTTCTCTTCCTTATCTTCCTTCCGCTTACGTCGTCCTCCTTCCTCTTCCCTCCCTACCTTCCCTTTTCTGTCTCCGTGTCCAGCTTCCTCCTCCTTGTCTTTACTCTGCCTTTTCCATCGCCTTTCTCAATTACTCACATCCTATTCTTTGTTCTCCCTTTGCTCACCCGGTCCCATTTCTCTTGAGTCTCTTCCCTCCATCAGCATCTTCCCCTCCCCATCTCCACATTCTTCACGACACCCACGGTTGACGCTTTTAGGAGAATCCTTCAAAATACGCTCCTTCCATCTGCATCCCTCCTCACTTTCCCCGCAATTTTTTTCTTAGTATGTCCAGAGAAAGTTTCCTTGTAATTCGCTTTACATGCCTCAGATGAATTCCATGACCCCATTTACTGTTCTTCCAAAGCTGCATTAGTATTCCTGCCCCGCTCTACGGCCCTCTTCTTTTCCCCTCTATGGATCACGACTGGAATCCTGGCGGCTTAATCTTGCTTGGGTTTTTCCTCGTGATACCCCCACCGATTTCACCCTTTCCTCTCACCTTCTCTCCTCCTTCCTGACCTCTTCTTCCGATATACAGCCATGCCATCTCTGTCATATTGCCCCTCCAGTTTACAGTTTCTCCCATCAGCTCTCCTCCCACCTCTTACAACATCTCTCCTCTCCTGATCACCCGGCTCCGCCTCCTATTGTCTTTTTCCTTTCCTGAACCAGTTGGAAGGAGAAGCCTATAAATACCTTGCTGGCAAGAGTATCACAAGGATAATATCTATTCCTTCATACAAGAAGATCGAGAAAAGCCTGCCTGTTAATGAGGAGCACTGAAAGTTTCGAGGGACGTTACTGCAACGCCATCGAAATGTATATATCTGCACCTATTCTCTCGAACGTGGTATATATATTTTACCAATTTTCTGATGGATAAGCTATAAAATACGTAGTTTAGATTTCTTTTCTTTGAAAAAAAAAAAATCATGTACGGTATTTTACTGTCATAGACCAGGAAGAGAACGCAAAATTCAAGTCGCCTAAGGCGCAGGTAATTGGTTTTGCAACAGTCCCGCGCCATAGAAATCCGTGCCATGGAAATAACTAAACTTATGGGAAAAATGGAATTTGTTCTGGACGTTCGCCCAAAGTGCCCCTTCTCACCCCTCTTTTCTCCATTTGCCTCCACTTTACACAGGCACACAATCAGGCAATCAGTCAATGCATGTATTACACGTAATAACAAGCTCAAAAAACGGGAGGGTGATCAGCCTTGTGTCTGCTTGGGTATAATACAGTCGTTTGTAAAACTGATATGAACTAGTTAGTGATGAAGCACCTATCTCTGAGCTAAGACGAAGTATAATGCCTCGCATCATCATCATCATGTACTGTACTATATATAAGAATGATTATTAATGTGTTAAATGTAAGTTTTGTTGACACTTGAGCATACAAACTTCATGAAATAAACTTCAATCAAAGGTTTTTTGTCTCATTAACTCTCCTACTCTTACTGGCTCCCTTCAACCTCTATCTCTTCGCCTCACTGTTGCCACTTTATCTCTTTTCTATTGCTACTTCCATGGTCACTGCTCCTCTGAACTGTCAGCTTGCAACCCTCCACCTCTACGATGGACGCGTAGCACCCGTCTAGCAACAAACTCTCATCCCTTTTCTGTCCAACTCTCTAATGCAAGAGTTAACCGTTACTCCCAGTCCTTCATTTATGCAACGGGTCAACTCTGGAACTGTCTCCCTCTGTCTGTATTTCCTACTTCCTAAGATCTCCAGTCTTTCAAACGCAGTGTTTCCAGGCATTTCGAAATGAACAGATCTTGAACTTGGCTCACTCTTGTATTATTTTTTTTTTTACTCGGAAGGAATTGTTTGTGGGCTCCTGGCCTTTGGTTCCTTCTTATTCGCATTAAGAAAAAAAAAAAAATTGCTGCATCAGGCAGCGTCCGCCATCTTTAATGTTCTGGTCAGTTAGCTGATCAGCTGACTGACCAAAACATTAAAGATGGCAGAGGCTGCCTGGCCAGCACTGACTGAAATTTATTTGATGAAGTTTGTATGCTGCAGTATCAACAAAACTCACACTTAACACATTAATAATCATTCTTATATATGTGATGATGATGATGGGAGTCATTATACTTCGTCTTAGCTCAGAGACAGGTGCTCCGTCACTAACCAGTTCATACCGGTTTTATGAACAAACCTATAAACTAGTCACAATACCCAAAGAATCTTTAATGTTTCATTACTTAACACAATGAATTTGGTGAAGTTTAACCTCCTCATAAGAGAGAAAAAAGTCCACAGTTGGAGCACTTGCAGTATGGAGCTGAAATGGTAGCCATCTTCTGTTTATAAACAGTGGAGTGCGCCAACCGCCAGGGGAATTTGCCCGAGCGTTTCAAACCTGGCCATGTCGCCACGCCATACGTATTTCATGCAAGTTATTTTTTTTATTTTTTATTTTTTATTTTTTTTTTGTCCTGGCACCTTCCCATGTCATACAAAACCGCGGCATGGAAGTCCGTGCCTTTGGCGACTTGACTATGTATGATTATGATAAAATGGGTATCAGTTATCGCGCATTGCATCTGACTCCATGACAGTACCACTGCTCAGGTTATCCCAGGATCTTATCTCCGCCTTTTCATTTTCCTGAAAGGTAGATCAATTTGCTGTGCAGGTCGTACGTGAAAACTGATCCAATACTATGCCCACTTTAACACTCTATTTTCTACGATGCACTCCAGGTTCAAGGAGGTTGTTTGACGTTTCCTCTCTCTCTCTCTCTCTCTCTCTCTGGGCTTGTGGGGGTGTGCTTGCGCGCTTGGTTCTGTCTCCTTATCTCTGTATCTTTATCAGTTTTCCATTAAAATTGCTGTTTACCTGTAATTATACTCTTTATCTCTTTGTGTCTCACTGTGATTTTTTTTAAGTAGTTCATAATACCAGTGAAAACAACTCTTCCTAAACAATCCCTGAATAAAATAAAATGTCCCTCACGGAAATCTGACGATGAAATTAGCTTCAGTAAATAGATGTGCCTTAATTTGTAGATGAAAGAGGTTATATTTGTGTTGACATATTTATATACGGAATACTGTGTGTGGAACCAATATAACAATCCCAATTATCGGACAGGCCAACAATTAACAAAGCCCTTGGTTGGGGAATTAGTACTAAGTAAGGCAGTGTATTATTTCAGTGATTTTGATCCTGGACGTCTGCTTGTGTTCTGGTTTTCTCATTTGGTTTGTCGGCCAGGGGGGATGGGGTCAGGTTAATTAGTCTGTATGATTGACTTTTGTCTTTGTTTAAATCCGCAAATTTGGACAATTGTTTTTACCACTCAGCCTGTGGAGTAAAATCTATCTATCTATCTGACTATCCTTCTGTTTATTCATCTATCTAAACCTATTTATCAGTCTTTATCTCTGTCGGTCTGTTTATATCTATTTATATATGTCAGTTTCCAGAATTTCTTAAAATCACTCTGGCTCTTCTGATGTTCTGATATTCCTGTTACTGTCCCCCTAAGTTGCTTGGGGGGGGAGGGCAGGGAATGAAACTCATACAAAAGTGAGAAAGACGATGAGTAAATGAAACTAGGAGTGGAGGAGAGTTTAATATAGTATAAGAAAAATAAGGGAAATTTATGTGAAAGATGATGGGAGGAGGAGTAAGATGAAGGGAAAGCAGTGAAGGGAGGTAAGGGAGCCATTGCGCCGCGTATAGAGCGTCTGCAAATAACATCGTATCAGACTGCGTAATCGGTGAGATAATTTAAGATTAACATAAGGAGAGGTTTTGGATAACAGTATATTGGATCTCTCTCTCTCTCTCTCTCTCTCTCTCTCTCTCTCTCTCTCTCTCTCACACACACACACACACACACACACACACTCACACATGAACTCGTCCACATGTTGACATGTGGCAAGAAAATGACCCCACATTCTCCTCTCCCTCTCTGTCTCTGTCTGTCTGTCTGTCTCTAACACACATACACACACATGAATTCGTCCATTGAGGAACTCCATTTGTTGCGTCTATCCACTCGGATTATTCGCCATTTATCACTACACACTGCTTACTATAAGTTAACCAACCAACAGTCCATGAACATTATTTGTTGAAGAGGCTGTGTGAGATTTTAGTGTGTCTATTAGTCTAAGCAGGGGGACCTTATCAAAAGCTTTTTGAAAATCTAAGTAGATAATATCTGACGACACTTTTGTGTCCCAGTTATCCTATATGTTTGCAAAAAAATCTATGCAAATTTTAAACACATGATTTTCTATGAAATCTATGTTGATTACCTAATATACAGGTACTGTTATCCTTTTTAAGGAAGAAAACAAATTTATCTCAAGGACTTTTTCCCAAATTTTTGCCAAGTACCTACGTTAGACTAATTTTAGACTAATTCAGCAGTGAGTTATGGCGAGTTTAACTTTCTTTTTTTTATGAGGGGCGATACATTAGTGAACTTCCACTAATTTGGTTCTCTACATAAAAATGATTTATTGAATATTATAATTACCTGGTCAGGTCAGTTAATTGGTCTGGGCCATTTTTTGCAGATAATTTCGGTACGTATTGTCACTTCGTTGGTTGATAATTTCCCATCTTCTGGTCCTTAAATATATATATATATATATATATATATATATATATATATATATATATATATATATATATATATATTGGGAGACGAATTTTGATGTTATATTGTTAGTGAACAAATTGTGAAAGCAGTCTTTCAGTATTGTTGGTATTGTTTGGCTGTCATGAACAATATCGCCTTCTGAGTTTAGTAGTGGGCCAAAGCTATCCTATACAGTTTGTTTTACTACTTACGTAATGAGAACTATATTTTAGAGTTTGATTTGCTTCATCAGAAATATTTGACTCACAGTCTTTCCTTCACGAGAAATTTTTGACTCACAGTCTCGTTTAAATTTTCCAGATAATTTTTGTACAAATCCTCGGTAATTTAAAATATATGTTACTGTTATCGTGACGTACTGTACGCTTATAATTTCTTATATTTTCTTCTCTTGCGACTGATTACATCATCATTATTCAACATCTATGTTGGTTATTAATTTGGGTATTTCTTTGAGTAATTTCCAGTATAAATATTCTTCTTTGATAGAGAAAAGTTGATTACTGAATACTTCCAACACATCTTCTACGTTATCCAATTACAGTAAGTTAGTGTGGACAATTTCATTTTTCATGTTACTGATATTAACCTCTAATGTTAGGATCTATGTCGGTCTTTCATTTTGCATCAACTGCACGTCTGATGCTATTGTGATCAGTGTTGCTAAATTTTTACCAGCATCACACAAATCACTTAGATATCACCGTGCATTGGTGTGTTCTCTGGCTGACAAAAATGCATCATCTACCAGTTCTAAGAACCTGTTCCCTTCTTTGTCTGCACAGGATTATTTCCAGTCAATATTTGGAGTATCAAAATCTCTCAAAATAATGCAGCTGCTGTTTTCTATTACTGATTTTATTTTGCCCTATGGTAATTTATCGTTTTCCTCGTCTAACCTGGGTGGTCTATATTAGTGATGGTCAGAATATTCTCATTCGCATTCGCAAATATTCGCATTTTTTCAATATTCGCATTTGCATTTCCAATCGCATGTAGTCATTCGAGTATTAGGCGTGTATTAATAATGTTACTTTATAAAGCTTAGAGAAAATCAATGAGTTAAAAGCATGAGTTGAACGAGTGTTCTAGGCTAATGTTGCCAACCAAGTAGCAGTACCAAGCAAGCAAGGGCTGTTTGCTGCATCGTGGAGTGTTCCCAGATTTCAAGAAAAGTCTGAATTTCCCCAGATTTTTTGCCTAATGACAGATTTTCAGAATTTCTTATAAAAAATAGGGTAATCTTCAGATTTTTAGTTCATGACCAGAAAAAGAACTCTAAATCTCAAGAATTTCTGAGAGAGAGAGAGAGAGAGAGAGAGAGAGAGAGAGAGAGAGAGAGAGAACGCCTGTGTGACGTAATCTGTTGTGGGTCCGTATCATCACCTGAACTGAATGGGGTCATGGTTCTTTGCCATTTTAGGCAAAGTGCTGAAGCATTATTGAAATCCACACTACCTCACGGGAATGCTACCCCAGGGTCCGTATTTTCGTCGACTTAAGAGACTCTCCAGTACGTATTCCTTAACAGTGCATTGTGCATATTACAAATTGTTACTATCTTGCTTGTTATGTACGCATTTTTCTTATTTCGATATGGAGTAGATAAAGAACAGACAAGAATATAACTGGCCTATCAAATATATAAATGTGCTGGTAAGACGTGCTGGGGAGCTGCCTTACCCAAAGAAAATACAGACCCAAAGGGAAGACTGCAATGAGGGGGAAGAGAGTGAGTGAGAGGGAAGTGGGAGCAGATAAGAGATTCAATTACCTGTGCTCGTCGACTAATGAAGCTCCCTAGCACCTGCTTCCTACCGGATTATTTCTGGACATGACATGATAATATTCCTTTGTATATTATGTACATGAAAATTATATCGGTGTTAGAATGACATAAATTACACATAGGGGAAAAAATAATGTGTAGTTTGAAAAATAAATCAGTAAGGAAATGGTGCTAGGGAGCCTACTCAATCGACGAGGATAGGAGCCTGTGGTTTGACGACAGTGTTAATAAGGAAGGAAAGGAAAATTTAATTCTTCAAAAAACAAAAGAAAAATAGTGACAAGAACAGAAACCAAACCGGCGACGTCCTTTTACTTTGTTCTTGTCATTCCGAGGCGATTTTATTGAGCGCAAAAGAAGCCATCTTATACTGAAGGAATAAAATAAGGAATAGCCTGCGGGTTTTGAGTACAACAGTCGAAGAACGAAGGAATGTTGGAATAAAGGATAATAAGAAGAGATAATATGGGAAGCCTAGTTCATTATACCGAAGAGAGAGAGAGAGAGAGAGAGAGGTAGCAGTGAAGGAGAAATAAGGAAAGCGAACAGAAGCAAAAGAGAAGAGGGGGAAGGAGAGGGAGGAGGAGGAAGGAGAACAGAGTGAGAGAGGAGGAGGATGCTCAATGGGGAAGAAGAGGAGGAGGCGGAAACGAGGAGCAGTTAGTGAGGACCGGCTTGGAAAGGAGAAGGAGGAAGTGGTAAGTCAGTGAAGATGGAGGAAGACCACTAAAAGGAATGAGATGGAGGAAAGAGAAGTGAGGGCAGATGGGATGAAGAAAATGGAATTGCCGAGGTGGATCGGAAAAGGGAGAGAGGAAATGAGTCAGATAAGGCCAAGAATGAAGGGATGTGAGGGAATTGAGAACCTGAGAAGGGATGGAAAGATTTTGTAATGAAGGACAGATGACATTGGAGGAGGTCTGACAGGAAGAGAGAAGGATTCAAGGAGAGAAAAAAATTTAGACACAAGGAAAATAATTGAGCATTGGAGGATAGGAGACAAAGCAATAGGAATGATAAAAAGAGCAGAAGATGAAAAGAAGATATATGATTACAGAGAAAGAGTAAAGTGAACACTAAAATATAGGACAGCGTAAAATGTCTGAGAGGAAGCTAAGAACTTATAAGGAAGAGAGAGAGAGAGAGAGAGAGAGAGAGAGAGAGAGAGAGAGAGAGAGAGAGAGAGAGAGAGAGAGAGAGAGAGAGGGGGAGAGAGAGAGAGAGAGAACTGAAGAAATGACTCAATGATTTTAAGGAAAGAGCCCAGATGAGGCCAGAGAGAAGAGCGCGAAAAGAACAGAAGAGAAGGAAGTTAATGGAGAAGACGAAATAGAGAAACTGGAGAAAAAGAGTCACCACGTAAGAGTACTAAAGACAGCATGCAGAGAGGAGGAGGGAAGGCAGACAGACTAAGCGAGGGAAAGTAGGGAGCGAGTTGAGATAAAAGGCAGAATAGGCAAAGGGATGGAGGGAAGAGAAACAAGGACAGAAAAGGAGGGGGGTAAATATATATGGAAGAGTGAAGAAATAATAGTAATGGACACAGAGGGTTGAGACCAAGATGTAGGGAAGAGGAAGCAAAGGAGTGGTTGAGAGCAAAATCAGGCGACAGGTGGAACAGTGAACACAGAAATAATGAAGAGAACTGGGAGGGAGAGAGATAGATAGATAGATAGAGAGAGAGAGAGAGAGAGAGAGAGAGAGAGAGAAAGTCATTCATTGCATCTACCTCACACCCATCTAACGTTCACCTCTTCATTTATGTCTACCTCACTTCTACCTCTTCATGTCACCATAAAGTTTCTACCTCCTCATTTCTCTTCACATCACATCATCCGCTTCATCTGCACACACCACCCAACACTCCCCTCCCCATCCATCATCAGCGCCATACCTCAAAGCCCACCTCTCTTCTACCTTCCAAGTTGCACCTATTCCATATCTCCCCTCCAATCACTTCTTCTGCACCACACGCCTTACACCTCCCGCACTTTGCTGTTTCTGGTCAGCATGGTGTGTGTGTGTGTGTGTGTGTGTGTGTGTTTTGTTTTGTAAATCCATCTATTTTTCCTAATTATTACGACAAATAAGTGATGTAAGGAGTAGGTGAAAGACATGACATCCTTGGGGACAACGAAGGATATGAATAATTTTACGGTTATCATTCCTTTGCTATAGTTTGCTAAGAAGACGAAAAAAGACGTTGATGCAGCTGATCACCAAAGCTTTGAATATTTAGAGAGGTAGATCTTCATTAGAAAGATAACGTAATACAGGTAAGAATGCCATAAATAAAAGCGCAAATATCACAGATACCCAAACAAAATTGTTTTTGGAAAGAGAAGATACGGTCTTACGTGTAAGTATCTGTATGAGAATCTAACACATGCCAGTACTTAGTATCGTGATTTTGTAAAAAAAAAAAAAAGAAAAAAAGGTAAAGGTAGGCAAAGGTAATCCTGGAAGTTAGGGTCCATAATGTAAGCGACGTGGCTGAAGTGTTCTCGTTAGTGTGAAGTACAGGAATAGCTTGTTCCAAACTGCATTTACACATTTAACCACCTAGTAGAGTTTTTTTTTTTTCCACTATTCCATATTTGTTCCTTTGGACGTTGATAGAAATTTCATCTCCCAAAGATTTCCGATATTTCTCTAATGTAACACTGACAAAAATTAATTATGGTTGTTCCCTGAGTCGGAAAAGTAGAAGTGTTCTCGGCAGACTCTTACATTCTGGGTTTTTAAATCCCTAGCACACATCTCGTGAATATCTGTGCGAAAAGATATATCTGGATTCACTGCTAGAGAAGTGTATGACTGCATGCGAAAGCAGCTTCACTACCGAAAACTTTGAAAGAATGAAAAACCTGGAAAATTTTTTGTGACGTATATGAAGTAGAAAGTGCGAATGCACTAACTTCATTTTTACATGCGTGGAATAATCTTGTTACTATAATATTTTTTTTTGGGGGGAATGCAGTAACCAGAGACAAAAATGTGAAATTGATACTTAAGTATTGAACAGACAGAGTGAACAGGATGAAGATGGAAATGGATTACTTGAGGAAAAAGTGAAATAAAGAGGGTGAGCTGTTAGACAGTACTTAGACGATGCTACAGGGGTAGAGGAAGCAAGGTTTGGGTGCTTTTAGTGTTATTCCTCTATTTTAATCAGCATAAGTAGGTCCAAACATTTGATGTAAGAGTAACCAGTCACTAACTCCTGAGTGATATCATGTGAACAATAAATCCCCCCCCACACACACACACCCTTTTCTTTGCTTCATGTTTAGGCCAAATGAAGTTGGAGTACCTTAACGCACTAGACCATCAGGCATAGCCTTATGGCACGCATAATTATCAGAGATTGTATGAGATAACTTACTACAAGCGTTTATTGCCTTCGGTACGATTTTACCCAGGTTAGGAGAGAGTCCTCCGTATTAAAGTGGTTATTGAAAGCTTTATCCAGTCCTACCAGCTCCAAAAATCTTTCTCAAGGTTAATGAAATACTCCAAACGCAGCATAATAAAACTGAAGAACGTCACATTTACGAGGTTAAATACATAAATAACAAAAGTGAATGTACAATTGTGCACAATAATATCGCATTACTTGTTAATCAAGGTTTTATGAAATTTTACACATACCCCGAAAAAATCAAGATTCAAAGGCTGCATTACTAGATCTGAAAGTCACTGATCTCTGTCTCGTTACTTATGGTAATGAAGGAATCAATAATTATGCCCAAAACTGTACAACAGAACCCATGCGATTATTTATTTGCAATATGGTCACTTTTCCTGCAGTATTGCACCATTTGTTATACAGGAAAGCTAAAACAATGAACAGTGAGCGTCTAACAAAATAGCAGAGGGCACAATAACATTACTACACATTCTGGTGAACACACACACACACACAGGCCGATTGAAATAAAAATAAAAAGTTGAGATGTCATAAAAAAGGACTTTGTAGTTACTTGTAGAGAAGTTATATATATTAGACTTGTGGACGAGCGGTTGTTATACTTGAGTAGCTTTGTAAGTAGATAATCTTCTTTCCCATTTGTCATGCAATGACAGGAGAGGTAAAGAATAGTATGGGACTATTTTTATTTGTCTTGGAAATATTAACAAAATCTTTGCACACGAGTGAGTGTAAGTAGAGTCCCTGTCTCTCTCTCTTTCTCTCTCGCCCAAGTTGCTAAGCCTTTCTCCCCACTACCTGCCGATTCTATGGCCTCTCTCCTTCTGAGCTCTCTTTCCTAAATTCTGGTGTAGCAGGGGTTGTGTCACGTGTGTCCACTGTGGTCGGAAAGTTCTAGAAGCCTGTGTGTGAGTATGTGTGTATGTGTGTGTATGGTCACGAGGCGCTGTCGTGTGCCTATAAAGCATTCCTTGAGTTAAGAGTGTGTAAGCATGTTTAGCATTGCTTGATTCTCGCAGACACAGTACTTTCTCATCATCTGACTTCCTGCTTCTATCTGTCTCTCTATCTATCTGTTTCTCTATCTATCTATTATGATTTGTAATTATAATATGGAGTCCTAACATATGCTCGGCACACGCCACTGGAGGTCCTCCGACAGCAATCATCATTGACATATGCTAATCTATTAGTATATAATATTGATTATAATATTGTATACATATAACATTCATAGTAAATAGCAATTATCCATTAATATTACATTTTAAACAAGTTGTATACATATTTGAATAAATGCAATGGTTGTTGTATAACATGGTAATACTGCTAGGTTATACATTACATATTGAGTTATCCCTTTAGTAATGTCTAATATTTCACCTAACTTGTATGATGATACTGGTAATACAGAATTGTGGTATAGTTGTATGACTTTTAACATTGTAGTAGCATTGTGGTAATACATAATTGTAACATTTTATGAATTGTTACAAAATATTGTGGTAATGCATAATTGTGTTGGCCTTATAATTGTAGTTACATTTTGTTAATGCAACTGTTACATAAGTGTCTTGGCCTTATAATTGTAGTTAAAGTTACATAAAAGTTACATCTTGTTAATGCAACTGTTACATAATTGGCAAAGTGTAACATAATGCAGTCCTTTGTCGTTACATAATTGTTACATATCGTTTGTAGTTACATTATTGTAGTTAAAGTTACATAAAAGTTACATCTTGTTAATGCAACTGTTACATAAATAGTACATATTGTTTGTTGTAGCAAGTGTAACATAATGCAATCGTTTGTCGTTACATAATTGTTACATATCGATTGTAGTTACATAATTGTAGCAAGTGTAACATAATGCAATCGTTTGTCGTTACATAATTGTTACATATCGTTTGTAGTTACATAATTGTAGTTAAAGTTACATAAAAGTTACATCTTGTTAATGCAACTGTTACATAAATGGTACATATTGTTTGTAGTTACATAATTGTAGCAAGTGTAACATAATGCAATCGTTTGTCGTTACATAATTGTTACATATCGTTTGTAGTTACATAATTGTAGCAAGTGTACGTTGGGAGTGTGGTATGCGGTAAGCTGGTACGAAAATTGGTGGTGTTTCTGGGTGCACATTAATCATGTGATTAATCAAGTTAGTACACCCTAATTGTTCTCCGGGCAATGCTACGGTGTCCCTGTGTGTTTCCAGCACGGTTAACAAATCATTTTCTTCATCAAATTCACCTGAGTGAATTAAATTCTCTTTTATTCTTTATCTATCCGTAGATTTTATCTCACTTGTCACTCCAGCTATAACTATTTCCTTCACAGGGGCGGGACATTTTTCAATATTAACTATGCAAGTTCCCTTTTTCAACTGAACTTCCCCATTCATGTGATTAATTATGAATATCTGAGTTTGCCCTTCGTCGTTCGTATGACATAATGCGTTTTCTACTGACAATCCCTTTACATAATTCTTCTAAGACAAGAACAGTACTATTCCGTAATTTGCTCTTTATGGTAACCTTCATGTATGAATTAGGTGGTATAACTAATTCATTAGTGAGATGGGCTGGAAAAATTGATAAATCAGTACTGTTATCTGGGTCGCTAATTCTGGAGGATGGGGTTGGTGGTGGGAGTGGATCTATACACTCATCTGTTTGTGTATGTTTGTTTAGGCCTTTAATATTACCAATTCTTTTTGGCTCTCTTCTACCAATCGGTGAGGGCTCTGAAGTTATTTCCTCTATGAATTCATTGTCAAAGTCTATTCCATTCATTTGTGGGAGTATGGTTATGTTCTCAGCTCTCATGGATCTTAAGCTTAGTGACATATGAGCTTTAGTCAT
This sequence comes from Coenobita brevimanus, assembly GCF_032717465.1. Taxonomy (NCBI): domain Eukaryota; kingdom Metazoa; phylum Arthropoda; class Malacostraca; order Decapoda; family Coenobitidae; genus Coenobita; species Coenobita brevimanus. The sequence goes on along the minus strand of NC_136994.1, from coordinate 3,866,743 downwards.
CTCCCGGATTGAATACATCGCAGGGCTGTCTCATTCAGAACTTAAGTTGGCTAAATCCAGAACTTGAGCGTCTTACTGTAAATGTTTCTCTCCCTTCCTTACCTCACCCCCACCTTCTCCCTTCCCTCCTCCTCCTCCTCCTCCTCTTCCTCCTCCTCCTTGGTTAAAAATGCAAATTCTTAATCAGGATAACCACTCGTCTGGGGAGGGAAGGGGGTGTGGGAGGGGAAGAGGAGTTTGAATGGGGAGGGAGGGTAGGATGTTGGGAAGAGGTGAGGGAAGTGCAAGACGAGTAAGATGGTGGGAGGGCGAGAGGAGGAAGGAGGGAGGGAAGGAGTGGTGGTGAGGAAGGGGAGGAGAGTGTAAAGCTTTCGGGTTGACTGGCGGGAAGATGGGCAAAGTTGGAGTAGCTGTGGTTGGCTACTATATTTACAACCCTCCTTGTGCCGATGTTGTGTATGATAATGTTTCCCTGTACTCTTGCATTCACTGAGGCAATTACCAACACTACACATGCAAACCTCAGTGAATACTAAACTTAAAAATACGAGCGAACAAAATGCCTCTCAAATTTAGCTGCTATGGAGACTGGGTCATCGAAAAAAAAAAAAATGGTTAAGGTGGTTAATAGGTAGAGTCCCCCCTGGCAGTTTTAAAAAGGAACAATTGTCGTTAGTTTATTGTTGCCTGCTCATACAATAGTGTGGCGTACTGCTGGAAGCTGCTGTTGGGGATGCTGCTGCAATCTGCTTATTTATAGCTGGCGCTGCCCTGTTCGTTATGATGGCTGTAATACGATTTGTGGAGGAACTGATTAAACTGATGACATGCAAAACCACTGTCCCATTCTTCTTGATGACTGATATAATTCATGACTTTGACTATGATTTCACTTTCATAAGTAGATTGAAAATAATTTGTTTCTTAGTTTAAATGATTTTTCTAAGGTCAGATTAGACTTTATCCTCTACGGTGTCTATAATTCATGGTGGATATGATTATTTAACCTCCATATACTCTACATGGTGACTATAACATAAGGGAGGATGGAAAATAATCTTTCGACGAGAATGGATTTATCCCCCTCAAGGTAACTGAAATGTAGTTTATACTGAAAATTGTTATTCTTCCGACGTGAGCAGATTTTACTACTTTCGGCCCGAGGACGTCATATTTGATTTTGTTGAAGTTCATTTCACACTTGTTACGATGGATATCATCACGTCACAACTATTTCTACAGAACTGGTGCCGTAAATTGGGAGAGACTAGTAACGCAGCTTTATAGGTAGTGTAGAAGAAATATATTCACATAATGAAACTGTTTATTGTAAAGATGTAAGTCCATAATAAATATTTTTTAAATATAGCCATATATGTCTTCCACTTAATGAACGGAACTTTGATAAAAAGACGCTTTGTAAGCGGCAATGGCATCATAGCACCTTCAGCCAAAGCTTTAATACTTTAGTTTAATCTCACTGCTGTCACAATTTCATACAGATCAGAGGAGACTTTTGGAAATGAAAGGGTTATATATAGTCTTTATTATCCCCTTCAAGGCAAGGGTGTTGTGTCAGCTTGAATAAAACCGTCGGAAGAACACAATATATAAAGTCATCGTACTTAAGGGGTTAAGAGGCAGGTTTTCTGTAATCTGTTGCAATTTCAAAATAACGGCACAAAGGGAACTTGTATCATGATTTTCCACTTTCATTATCTGATTTGCCCGACAGTGTTGTGTTACTCCACTTCCGAGATATAGAAGCTCCTCTTTCTCAAATTACAGTTTTATACTAGCTAATTATATGTTCAAGGTCTGAGCTCTTACAGAATTAATGAGTAGAAATGATAGCTTGTCTCACGTTTAAGTCTAATTTGTCTATCGTTAATTTATGGAGAATATTTAGGGTATCTTCAGTACGGCTAATTTCTGCTAATCTCTTGACCCAGACATCATTAATACTTTATTCATATTACTCCCAGACGATTTCACTCAGAGAACACTTTTTAACCAAAGAGTGGTAGGGAGTACATATCTTTCATTAACCATTTCACTGTCGGGGGACTCTTCTAACCTGAACAAAATCGCCCAACAGCAACAACAACAACGACAAAATCCAATGGAAGGAGTTAATCAACTACCTTTTTCTAATTTGGTAGCTGACAGAAAAAAATATCCTTGTGATCTACATGGAGACCCTCAAAAATGCACACGCGCGCACACACACACACACACACACACACACACACACACACACACACACACACACACACACACACACACACAATACAATGGCTATCATATTTTAAAAAGGGGAAAAATGCAATCCTTGTCATGTACTGTACATATCTGTACTTAGTTCATTCATCTATTTCCATCCCTTGACAGTTCCTTAAAGGCGGCATCACACTGGGCCAGAACTGGCTAACATGCGAGCAGCTTTTGTGAACCGTTTGCCAAAATGACCCACTGTGAGCAAGATTTCGCCTGCGAGGCGAAATGGATAACAATTTTGCTCACAGCTTGTTGGTGTGATTAGAGCTCAAATGAGTTTAATATTAATTTTGTAACCGGTGAGAAAATATTATGTTATCACAGAAGGAAACTGTAAATATAACTGTTAAGCAAATACAATTTAATTATTGTGGTTTTTATCCATTTATTTCTTTTTCTTTTGTGCCATGAAATCAGGATTCGGACGCTCTGATGATCAGCCGCGAAGGCTGTCTGTTTTGTTTCCAAACTACAAATGGAAGGCAGATTTTGACCAGTATTCGGTATCCTGTGGCAAGGAAAACTCTAGTAGACTGCCTTGTGGCTTTGGAGTTGCTGCTGGCAATAGCAGATTCACACAAGGCCTTGGTGGTTTGTGTACAAATGATCGCGAGGCGCCAAGGCAGACGACACTGCTAGCCTTTTCGGCTCACAAAAACTGCTCCCTTGATAGCCATTTTTGGCCCAGTGTAACGTGACCATATTCATCCTTCCACGTTTTAGGCCTACCACGCCAGCTCCTACCTTTAATCAGACGTACAGTACTTATACCTCATCTGCAGGCATTCCCTTTATATGACTTTACCACTAGAGCAGTGGTACTCAACTGGCGGACCGCGGTCCAAATCCGGACCGCGGTGAGCTTTTGTTTGGACCCCAGCACACTGGCTGCTAGTGGAATGGGTGGTTACTTCAAGAATAAATGTACATTCAATAATTTCTTTTCTTCAGAAAAATGATTTCTGTAGTTTATTTTCATCAACATTTTTAGGCAAAAATCCATGTAGCTTGAAGTAAACTGTAATGTGTGTTCTTATATTCTGAATTAAGACTTTCATCCGGACCCTTGCTACGTAGGGAACTTTGTGTCTGGACCTTCACACATAGTAGTTGAGTACCCCTGCACTAGAGTATTCTCTCTTTTTTTTTTTTTTTTACCTAAAAGAAGTTAGCTGACGAGAAAATTAAGGAGAGGCAGCTGATGATTAATATACTGTATGTGATACGGTTATAAAACAACGCATATGCTAAGAAAAATGAAGACCAGCAATAAAGAAAATGGTGAGATTGCTGTTTAAACAGCTAAAGAAACGCAACTCATAAGAAACCAAAATAAGTCCGTTAAGGAAATAGAACTCAACCAGTAGGACATGAAGGTGAGAGAGTTCACCAGAAATAAACGACAGGCAAAATACAGTAATTTTATATATATATATATATATATATATATAAATTATAAAATAAGGCCAGTTTTAAGAAAATTGAAAAGAGTTTTAGCAAGAAATAAAGGGAGAAATCTGCTAAAGAATGTAAAATAAGGTTGAAAGACAGTTATACACTCTAGTAAAAGAACACATTTACATAAAAATATTCTTAAAACGGGAAAACAGTCTGTTTAGCTTAGTAAGACGCAGCCTCCAGTAGCTCATTTCTGATGAAGTCAACTCTAGTATTATACTCGCGCTAACTCCAAACGATTTTATTCTGCCAAAAGTGACTCATACGTGCCAGAGTGTGATACGTGTAATACATTCACCATTAGCCTTCTCATAAAATGGGGAAGCCACTTCATAATATTCAGCTAAAAGTGAGCCATAGGTGCCTGGGAGTGGTAAAAAAAAAAAATTACAGAAACACAGATACTACGACAAATACACAAGAAAAATGGTTGGCTTGGCAGGAAGAGATGTAAGCATGCATTTTGGCTGAGGATGGATATTTCCAAAGTGTAAACAACATCTCACTAAGTGCTAACTTCTTTTCCCTCCAGGATAGTTGTACGTAACTTACCTAACCATAACCATACAGATGTTTTATGAACAGAGGACACCAGTAATCTGGTGTATGGATATATTTTTTTTTATTCATTTCTTTTTCCTTCCTCCGTTCTGTTATTTAATATATATATATATATATATATATATATATATATATATATATATATATATATATATATATATATATATATATATATATATATATATATATATATATATATATATATATAATCATTATCCTTCCAGGTTAACTTCACCTAACTTATTCCTAAACTTTATCTAACTCAACTTATGACAACAAGTAGATGCATCTTTCTCCAGTGTAAATTACTGCAACATCAATCAACAAATATACTCTACCCAGGTTGATGGTGTTTATCTAACTTATACCTAGCTCAATGTAACGTAACCTAATCTCCTAAACTAATCCTAACCTAACGTAAATCCCAACCCAGCCTGACAGCCAATAAAAAAACTCGAACTTATATTCTTTAAGTTCAGCCATTTCAGTCCCAGTTCCTAGTCTTCTCTGTCCAGTTTGACGACGTTTATTTCATGTTTCATACCTAATCTAATTTAGCCAAATTTATGTCAGTCACCCGACACAAATTTCAACAGCTCAGCCGAATTAAACAGTACAATTCAAGCACCCGTAATCTTACATGCCTATCAATTTTAAACTAACCTCACCCTAACCTAGAAACTCTAACGTAACATCCTCAACTACACTAATTTGATTGTAACTTAACCTAACCTAACGATAAGTGGATACATATTCCCCAGGAGTGAGGATTTCAACAACATGCTTTTATTTTTTTCTGTTCAAGATGATGGCAATTATATAATCTAATTCCAAGATAATTAATCCTTCTTATCCTACGGTAATCTAGAATCAGCAGAAACAAATTTTAACAGCTAAACCAAACCTAGTCCTAACCTAACCAAACCTAACCAGTCTAACCTAACATAGTGTAGCAACATCTGAATGCGTATCATTTCCTCAATATAGCTGTCCTAACAATATCTAACTCTTACCAAACGTAAATTTATCGTAACATCTAATCTTAATCCAAATCTGACCTCACCTAACATAACCAAGTCAAGCCTAGCCTAACCTAACGAAACGCCAGGATCTATATTCCTGAAGTACCCTATACGAGTAAACCAGCTTAACACCTTACACTGTTTTATTTCTATAAGAGCCGAGTTTAGCCATCCCTAAATCTTGTATTGACCCAAACAACTTAACTTATCTCAGTTTTATGCTAAACTATTCATGCACTAGCTTTTAGTAAATAGGTAGACTACTATAACAGACAAACAAAAATTACCTCCTAGGAATGAAAATGTACATAAACTCGTCTTGAGAAAGCAAGAATAAGATCAAACAAGACATCATCGTACTGACCGTTCATCGAACAATCTCTCTTGTAAACAAATTTTTCCCCAACAAGAACTGGATGGCCGCCACAAAGGGCTTTCATCCTTCTTTCTCAGTCTCTACCGCTCTTCTCTTTCCTGACCCATTTACTTCTTACATCTTCTCTGGGTACAGCTCTCTCTTCTCCACACTGTCTCTTTCACACACATTCTCTCTATTGGTGTTTTTGCTTCTCTTCACCGGTTTTCTTCGTACATTTTTTTTTAAAGCCAAGGCTTTGGCTCTCTCTCTCTCTCTCTCTCTCTCTCTTACCGAACATAAAAAGAATCTTTAAAACTTCTCTTCCATCACCGCGTCTAATGTTCGTCTCTATTACTGCCACTCCCTCGAGTTTCCTTTTCTTTCTTATGTTCGACTTTTTTCTATTTATGACTTTCAGCTTCAGAGAAAACTATTTATATTCTTTACTATCCTATAAACCATTCGTATTCATGCCTTATCCATAATCCCCATTTTCTTGTTTCTATCCTTCACTCTTTTCTTTCTCATTTATTCCCTCTCCTCTTCTGTGTGGATCTCTTCCCACAGTTTCTGCCGTTTTTTTTTTTTTTTTTGTTCTTGTGTCGTGTATTTTCTTTTTATTTTCTGCCGATATCTACCTCTCACATTTTTCTATCTATTTTTCATGTCTCCCTTTTTATTTTCCTACCTAATCTCGAAACTCACACATTCCCTTTTTTGGTTCGTGTGTCCTCACATTCTTCACTTATACTATTGTCAAGCATTTTTGTCGTTGCTTATCCAGCCTTTTCCCACGTGTCAAAAATGAAGCTAGAATTAGGAAAACTTTCAGAAATACATCAAATGAAGATATTCTAAAGGAAATAAACTAGTATCCTGTCGTAATATAAAACAGTAGAAAAAAAAAGTGACCTGTGCAATATCTGCCTGTTTTCTAATATTATGAGGACACTGATAATACTGTACTTTACAAAAATGACAGTATGATAAGCAAAAGATACGGAATCAGTCGAATCAAATTTCTCAAATGAATTGTAATTCTAACAGAACAAATTTTCCAAATACTTACAGATTTAAATGGTCCTATCAGGATTCAGAACTCTAACACGAACTTTTGTAAAGGCTGGAGGTAAGGTGATTCATGCAAGAAATATTTTCATACCAACAATATTTTCTTTGCTTACGAAAAGTAACAGTACAAAAAAAATTTGTGTGTGTGTGTGTGTGTGTGTGTGTGTGTGTGTGTGTGTGTGTGTGTGTGTGTGTGTGTGTGTGTGTGTGTACAGTTTTATGAAATAATTTCACTACTTTACTTACGGAAATAAGGAAGACATTAGAATAACAAGCACTAGATGCTATAGCCATTGGCTTTTTCCAGCATTTTTTACATGGACACATCTCTCAGCCGCTTGGTCAGTCAGTCACACTCTTTAGTATTTTCGCACTAAAGGTACTTTACTAAGGAGGAAATACAGCAGCTCTCAACGCGTTGGTGTGGAGATCAAATTTCCAGTCCGGAATATGCGTATGGATCGGTGGCTAAGCAAGTGTTGTGAAGATTTATAACAGTATATAAAGAGGAAGGTAAAATATGGCACGTTAATTAAGGCCCTTGAAAGTGCATGGAAGAGAGAGAGCAGCGGTGACAGTGGACGGTACGTGGAGTAATTTTTTAAAATATACATTTAAACGTAGGGCTGAATCTAAACCGAGACATTTCTTCATGGCTATTCTATATCGATATGGATGCGATACTAAATGTCAAGAGAAGTCAACACAGTGAGTTTTTGTGTTTATACCCTGAACATCCTTCACCAATTTTAGCTCGATTGATGATTAAGTGTAATCAGACTTGAGGGTTGATTAATCTACTCCCAGAAAGGTTCATTCTTGCAGCACAGCAAAGACTTATCAAGTTTCATGTAACCAGGATTTAACTTTCATGTTATGAGCTTGATCAAGTTCCGTAAGGTAAAAACCGTTGGACTGTATGGAAAGGGGTGGTTCTGAAGCGAAGGGGAACTGAATTCCTGTTTGGGGATGATACAGTGTTTCTGGGACAGGACAAAAGATAGGTATATCATATGGCTCGAAAAAAAAAATGTTACTCAGCCACCTTACCTACATTCGATAATTTTTTATTTATGTCTGCTACCTTTAGGTAATTGTAATTTGCTCTGGAGAGATTTCCCGAACTGGAGGGGATAGATTTCGTTAGCTCATTTACCAAGAAAGGGCTCTCCAAAAGCGTCTGGTAGTAACGAGGATAAATTAAAGAAAGCTTCACCTAAAGAAAGTGACTGAGGGACAGATGTACTGTAGGTAAAACCTAGGTTTTGGTTTTTGATTAGAGATAAGTCCCACATGGAGCAGCATAATCTGTTGTTGGAAAAATAAGATACAAAATTACATCATTGCACTGAAGGGGTAAAGAAAGAAGGAAATATGAACCAAGATGTGAGTGTGCACGATATGGAAGTGTGTAATGCAATACAAACTTCTTTGGCAGTATTATGAGCGAACATGGCAGAATGGAAGATAAATTTAAGGAGATGATGCATCAAGAAATAAGATTTTAAAAAAGGATTGTGAGGAGTGTCAAGAAATAGAAATGGAAGACGTGCTACATGACAGTATATATTTCTAACACTAATGTACTGTAGATGAACGATACTCGAGAGAGACGATGAGTGTGCTTAAAGACAATAGAGACAAGTTACATCATGCGAGACAGACGGACGAAGGAATTATTAAAAAAAATGGATGTGGAGAGGAAATTAGTGTAGTTTCTCACACAAAGGACTTCTCTTCGTGGTCAGCCACATAGAGCGAATGGAGAATGAAAAACTAAGACAATGTAAGAGAATGGGGAGGGTGAGTACAGAAAGTGGCAAGACGGGAATCAATTGCGAAGATAAGGTAGTGCGGTATATGAGGGAGGGTGCTCTGAAGTGGTGAATTCTCCGAACACTGGGAACAAATCGTCTTGTATCAATCACTCAAAAGTCACATGGACTTTGAAATCCTCGGTACAAAACCAGTCACTTGATCAAATACTCCGCACGCTCGAACATTTTTACCTCCACCAACGAAGGTGGGGGAGGTTATGTATTCACTTATGTTTGTCAGTTTTTGTTTGTTTGTCCACACGATATCTCCAAAAGTTCTCAAAGAACTTCAATGAAATTTTGTGGAAGGGTTTGCCATGGGCCAAGAAAAATAATGATTAAATTTTGGGGCGGATCCGGATCCAGATCCTATGTATATCTCCAAAGGTTCTCATTTAATTTCAATAAAAATTTTGCGAAAGAGTTGGCCATGGGTCAATGAACAATTGATTTAATTTGGAGACTGATTCGGATCCTATGTATTCCAAACAATATCTCTATGGATCCGAATCCGCTTTCTTTTTAATGGCAATGACACTGGGGGAGGTAGGCGCTCTCTGAGTGCTTTCTAGTCTTATCAAAGAAATAACAGGAACGCAAATACATTTGTGCAACAGATTTCCATCACAAAGCAACATCATAAATAGATATATGAATTTGCACATTTACACAAAAGTTATTACCGAGATCATGCATTTTCATGCAACAGTATTCCTCAGACAACGACATAGTAACTACACACATGACCGAACTAAAACCGAGACGTTCGTTAACTACAGCTTGAGAAATATCCTACTTCACGATATAACAGTGCCATAAGCTACTGTACTTCCCCGACCTCTCACTGCCTGAATAGCTCCCTTTGTGACCTGGGGTACGACAACGAGTGGGGTGGGGGGGAGCTAAAGGCGCTCAGAGGAGAGAGCAGAGATGAGAAGTGCCAGAAAGGGAAGAGGGACTCTAAAAGGTGCAGGAGAGTGAAAGGGTGGCGAGGAAGGGGGTGAGAAGTTAGGGGTGGAGAGAAAGGGGGTGAGAAGGAGCAGAGAGTTGATGCTAAGGAGAACAGAGGAAGGAAGGAGACGCAAGGTAGGGTGGGAGCGAGGGTGACCTGGTTTGGCTGGAGGCATTATAACTATGAGAGCAGGGGGTCATAAAACTGGAAGGACGAGAGAAGCGAGGACCTTCTCAGCGGGAGTAATATCCACAACACAGGCGTAATTTTTCAGTAGGTATTTGGCGAGGGAGGCGTGAGACGACCGCAGTAACGGGAAGTGTTGTGTGTGGCTTTGCGATACTACACGTGCGGCATTTGACCACACGATACTGCTTCCTGGAGGATATACTGATAAATAATATGAATTTCCTTACATATATGAGTGAAGGTAAATATTGTACTACTTTAAAGTGACGGCGTTATTTATTTTATTCCTCCAGCCTCCAAAGAGGAAGACAGTAATTCAATGGCACCTCGGTGGTCTCTGATTTTGTATGCGATTGTATGAGATCATCGAAGAAGTACTATAGCCAGAAACAAATTTTCCCATGCTGACCAAGCACTTATTGATAAGGGGTGTATAGGCTATTTAGTCAGATGTACATGTAAGAGTCGAAGTGTTGTATCTGCCACGTCTGGGCTTTATCTTAGTCCGTATAGATGTTAGCAGTATCAACCAGAGGGATGAGAACATGACGCTAGTCCGTGAAAACACATAACACTAGTACCCACTTTAACCCATTAGCGCCCAGGGTTCCCGTGTCAGGAATTGTGCCGGATGAGTGCTAAGCGTACCGACCTTCGCCTATCGGCTCAAAGTCGCAATAATCATAGGTCACTACCCCTGGTTCCCCACTTTATAACTTTAAAACGCCTAGTTCCGGTCTATATTGAAAACACTGTCTGCAGATGGGATAAATGTCCTACCAGTTTTCATTCGAATTTTGATTTGGGGTAAAAGCAGATCATGAGGTTAGCGCGCATTCACTGATCCATTGCGACCCTGGAGGGAAAGGATCCGGATCCGCTCCAAAATTTAATCAATTTTTTCTTGGTCCTTTGCCCACCTTTCCAAAACATTTCATTGAAATTCACGGAGGACTTTTGGAGATATTGTGCGGTATACTCCGGATCAGGATTCGGATCCGCCCCAAAATTTCATCACTTTTTACTTCGCCCATGGCCCACCCTTCCACAAAAATTTCATCAAAATCCGTTCATAACTTTTTGAGTAATCCCGGATCCGGGTCTGTGGATATAGGATCCTGATCCGGATCCGGATCCGCCCCAGAATTAAATCAAATCTTTCTTGGTCCATGGCCCACCTTTCCACAAAATTTCATTAAATTAATTATGATCTTTTGGAGATATTGCGCTGGATACTCCGCATCCGGATCAGGCCCCAAAATTTAATCAGTACTTCTTTGACCCATGGACCACCCTTCCACAAAATTTCATCAAAATCCGCTCATTACCTTTTCAGTAATCTTATAACAGACAGACAGACAAACAAACAAATCAACGCAGGGTAAAAAGTAACCTCCTTGGCGGAGGTAAAACGTAATTACTAAGAGTAAACGTCAGAGGTTCAATCCTACATTTCAAACACTTTTGATTCGATATGGACCAGACTTGGTGCAGGGGCCGAGGGTAGGTCAAGAATGAATATACTTTATTCTAAGAACAAAAGGTCAATACTGGTTGGCAAGAATATGTCAGACAGTTTCGATCCCATTTAGAAGAAGGATGGTGGAAGGGTTAAGGGTCAGGCACAGAGCGAAGTAATGCAGTCAGAAAATAAGGTTACAGGGCAAAATCAAACGTTCGAGTCTTGGAATACTTGGTGGCAGCAGGTGTTTCACTCTTTGAGTACTTTTCTTGTGTTACTTTTGTTTTCGATTGGAAGGGATACAAATGGCCTTCACCGACAACTTTCCTCATTGTGCTTTCATAATCTCAGTTCTACCTACCCTCAAAGAGAGAAAGAGAGAGAGAGAGAGAGAGAGAGAGAGAGAGAGAGAGAGAGAGAGAGAGAGAGAGAGAGAGAGAGAGCACTAATCACATCTTCAGTTACACCCCTTTGAATCTCCTAACAGAAACCCGCCTCTGACTTTTACCTTCCAGCTGATAGGCAAACGTTGTTCTTTGATGAAAGGGCTGTGATGGCTGCTGCCAGCGGCTCTTGACAGAGAATCACTTCCCGCCTTTGCGTCTGTCCATCAAGGAGATTAAGCCATTTGCCAGATTACCACCTCATGTCTTGAGTGTTTCTCCCTTACTCTCTCTCCCTTTCTGTCATACTATCTCCCACACACACATTCTTTCTCTGTTTGGTGGTGCATCACTTATCATACGTCTCTCTCTCTCTCTCTCTCTCTCTCTCTCTCTCTCTCTCTCTCTCTCTCTCTCTCTCTCTCTCGGGTCAAACAGATGGAGAAGCGCAGGGAAGAGAATCAAAGTGGGTTATTGAAGACACAGTGGGTATGGATACATAAAAAGTGATAGGGAAAGGCGTAGGGCAGAGGGGGAGTGGGTGATAGAGAGGGAGGGAGAGGCGGGGAGGGAGTGGGGGACGTGGATGGTGTCAGAACCATAGAGTAGGAACCGCTGTACTGGGCGCCATCTTGCATCTAAACGTCACCGACCCGGCATATGAAAACAATACTAAAAGTCCAAATATCAACCCCCTAGCCTTTTATTTCGGTACAGGTCTTTTATATAAAAAAGTATACATGTATAAATCTATACATCCATCTGTATATCTATCTATCTATCTAGGGTGTATATTTAAATATATACATACATATGTACATACACACATACATATATGGCTGATGATTATGACAGAACGTTTTTAATGTATAATAACGGGAGGAAAGGAAATGAAAACCCCGCAAAAGGCCTGCCCTATACCCGCCTAACAACAGGTACGAATAACATTGTTTTAGTTTGAAAATCCTGTACAAAAGCTGCTAGGTCCTTGAATGTTTTCATTTCCTTTTCCACCACTTCATTTATACATTATTATAATACTTATTTACAGTATACACGGAGTAAAAATATTTATATACAGGACATACTATACGCAACAACCTTAAAGTAGTGTAGAGTTTTTACTTATACTTCTGTGTAGTGACTCTCATAGCCATGTTTTTGTTTCCTAATTCACCTCCAGACTAATAGCGTTGAGCCTCATTTTGCGAATGTTTTGTTGTTTTTTGGCGTAGATATGAAGCTTTTCAGTGAATAATCTCAGCAATTTCTTCCTAATGTCCTGTATATATATATATATATATATATATATACACACACACACACACACGCACACATATATTCCCTAGTTTACACGAAACCGAAATGAAAACAAATAAGTAACTGTAAGCCTATCTAATAAGTTTAGTACGTCTCAGTCCACAGCAGTAGTTAGAACGAACAGGAATCCGAAGAGACGGATACAGAGACGGATGAACAAAATGACTCGAGGGAATGTGGACAGATATACACACAGAACACAAATAGGAATTGTGTGGTGTCCAGTCTTTCCAGCGGACTTTAACTTCCCATTCTTTTCTGCTTGTGGGATCTCTGGGAAGCCTGTGCAGTATCTTACCCATACCTGTGCGGTTAGAACATCCCCAGCTGCACAGTATACCATCTCGCGGTCAAATATAGGTATATAGCAGGGGATATGGCCATAGAAAGTGTAGCGTCCCCCTTGATATCTGTGCTTTCTTATGGCAGCCAGGGAAGTGAGGAGGTGAGGTGAGGATGCAATATGGCGCCCATATGTCACGTGACCGGTTCTCGGCCAATCACAGGTAAGCGCATGAGATGAGGTCTGAAACCGAGTTGGCCAAACTCTTCCCACTTCATGGCTGGATGGTGTGACAGGTGAGAAGGAAGCAAGAGGAAATGGAGTTTGTGGTACGGAGGAGCAAAGAAAGTGAGGGAGAACAAGATGGAGGGGATGAAAGTCAGTGGAGAAGGGAAACGTTGGAAAAAGTTAGGGAAAGGGGAGAAATGAAAGCGTTGTCAAGGAGTCTAAAGAGGAAGGAGAGAGGTAGAAGGTAGTGGTGAGTTAAAGGATGGAGAGAAAGGATAATGAGAACATATTAGTGTGAAATGGTATCTAGTGCGGGACGAAAGTATTGCCGGAAAAAAAATACACATATATACATAATAATGATGAGAAGGGGTGAAAGTGATGGAATGGAGCTGTATGGAAGAGGAGACGAAAGCATAATGAAAACGGGTGAAAGGAAGGAATTTAAGTGACAGAATGCATGCGGGAAGACGAAAAGGAAAAGGATTGAATTGAAGAAGACAGAATATTGAAGATGAGAGAGAGAGAGAGAGAGAGAGAGAGAGAGAGAGAGAGAGAGAGAGAGAGAGAGGGATATTATTTTTGTAGAGGGAGTGGAGCGGGGAGATTTTTGTATTAGCTGGATTAATCTACGTACGTTCAAATAAACGATTTCTTAGGGGGAAAAAAAATAAGCTTCACCGCTGGGAAGATTGAAAGTTATATCATCGTATCCTTTGCTGACAGACCATTTTTCCCAGAAACACTACTCCATAAAATTACTGATCGGATTTGTTTTCTTCTTCGAATTGCGTCCGAACTCGAGAGTATAATAATGTTATAAATACCAACAACATGTTAAAATCGAACTACAGTCTACAGGGTGTCCTCACTCTTTGACTGCCCATTATTCATACATTTTTTTGTTGTTTTAGGTGCAACTGACGTGAAATAATGTCAGACGTACGACTAACATTGAAGAAAGAAAATTTGTCGTGTACAGTTCCACCTGCTTCAAACTTATCTCTGATGCGAGCAATGGTGCGTCGCGTTGGTGGATCTCTGTGAAACTGTCTTCTAAATTGTCTTTGCACTTCCGTGACGTTTTCGTACATCCAGTAGCACTTAATGACAAATTTTCTTCAAAAGTTAGTCGTACGTCTGCCATTATTTCACGTTAGTTGAACCTGAAACAAAAAAAAAAAAAAAGAAAAATGTATGAGTAATGGTCAGTCAAAGAGTGAGTACAGTTTTGGAGGGACACCCTGTATATACTGTACATCTAACAAAAAAAATCAGTAACAATATAATATGGTGAAGACAGTAAATGAAGAACTATAATATTTAGGAAAAAAATTGTATTACCTTTCAAATACTATAAGGTGTTTCAAAAGTTAGTGATATAAGGAAAACCCTAACGTTTATATTTCCTGAGGAACTGTAAATTTGTCCGGAAAAGATTTACTCTGACAGTCATGAATATGAGGACATTCATTTCCAGTCCTCCTTCGTCCCTCTTTCCCTCCCTAAGAGAATTTTTTTGCTAAGAGCTCCTTTTTTGTGTGTAGGTCAATTCAGCCAATATAATAAGTCTCTCTCTCTCTCTCTGTCTCTCTGTCTCTCGCTTCCTTCATCTGTCCTTCCCATTACGTTTCATCTCCTCCATTTCCTCTCTCTCTCTCTCTCTCTCTCTCTCTCTCTATGTTTGTTCTCCACTTTTCTCTTTCCGCTTCCCTTTGCCAATAGTTGTGCTTTTAGCTACATTTTCATCGCGTTGTCTTAGTTCTCTAAATTTAATTAAAAGATAAATGAAGACATCCTCTGTTTTTCTTCCATTTCCCTGACAACAGTGAACTCTCCAGGCTGTTTTTTTTTCTGCTATTCTCTACCTCAATTTCCTTTTCTTCGAGTCTCTCGTCATTTCTGTTCTTCCCCTGCTTTTTGCCTCCGTTTCTTTATCTTTACTTTTCCTCTTCTTCGTCTCGGGTTCTGTTATCTCCTCATTGTCTTTTCCGTTGGTCATCCTCCTACATCTCAGCCTTGTCTTCTTTCTCTTACTTTAGTCCTCATCATTTCCTCGTCCCCTCCCTATTTGTCTTATTTTTCTTCCTCCGTCCACCTCCTCTACTGTACGTCTCTCTCCTTTTCTCCCTTACGTCACACAACCTTTGCTCTCTGGCGCAAAGAAACAAATGAAAAAGAAAAATGAAAGGAATAAAGATGAAAGGAAAACGGAAATACCCTGTCGTTTTCTTTCCCCGAACCGTGCTCGACCCCTTCCCCCTCTTTCTCTTTTCTTTTTTTGCTCGACTTCTTCTCCCTCTCACTTTAATATTGTCGCTCTTCCCTTTTATGCATCGCCTGTTTCTCCTCTCCGTTCCATCATTTTTTCCTTGTTTCTGTCTTCTTCCTCCCACTTTCTGCCTCTTCCTGTTTCTCTTCTGAGTTTAACCTCCTCCCGCCTCTCAGTCTCTCTTTTTTTTTTTTTCGCTAATTTTTTTCTTCTCTCCCTCTCCGCCCTTCTCTACCTTCCTCTCCTCCTCCTTTATATCTCCTTTCCTCTCGTTCTTCTTTCTCTTGCCTTTCTCTTATTTTTTTACTCCTCTTTACTCCTCTTATCCACCTTCAGTCTCCATTCTCCTTATTTTTCCATCACTCCAACCTCGCTCCCCCTCTTCTTCCTTTCCCCACTTCTTTTTCACCCTGTCTCTCAACATCATCCTCTTTTTCTTTCTTGACTTTTTATATTTTCCTCTTTCCCTCCTCACCACTCCTTTCTTTATTCCTCCCTCCCTCCTCCCACTGCTCCTTCCCTCCCTTCCCTGGAGGTGTGGCTTTCCTTTCCCCCAATTATAGAGCCTTTGTTCACTGGGTTGTCTGAAAAAGAAAGCTTCAGAAAAATGACAATCTCCTCCTTTTCTCTTCCCTTCCCCCAACCACAATGGACCCTATAGAATGTTCAGTTTTTTCTAAGTATCTTTGCGTCATGTCATATATGTTGTACTTCACTTGTGTGTCATCGCTTGTCTACATATTTTTCATTCCTCTTTCATGGACAAATTTGTATAGAAATGTACTGTATATGATTATTTATCTTCAAGGATCACATGTACCTTTTTCTGACATCTGACATCTGTGTAGTAATAGTCTTGACATATTTATTTCATTTCAATTCTGCTTTGCTCAGTCACCCCCTCCCCCTCCTCTCTCTCTCTCTCTCTCTCTCTCTCTCTCCTAATGTCAAAATCATTATAATTTCTTTCTTCCATCAGAGTCTTCTTTGTTTCTTTCTCTCTTGTCTCTCACATCTTCCTCTTTTTGTTCCAATCCTGTTCTTTCGTTGTTCCAAACATCATCCCCTCATTTCCTCTTCTTTTCTTCCTGTTTGTCTTGCTTTCCTTCTTTCTCCATCTCATGTTACATCTAAATTTTTTTACCAGTTTCGTCTTCATTCGCAGTCACCCTGTCTCCTACCTCCCATTTCTGATATTAATTCTCTCCTATTCTCTTCCTTCCATGTTTTTTTCTTTCCATTTATCTTCTTTCCCTCTCGTATTTTCAAGATAAAAAATGCTCTTATCATTAATCTTTCACACATTTTAGTTATATCCTTCGTCTCTATCTTCCGCTTTTTACTCCTTCATTCCCTCCTTCCCTTCATCCCTTCTCTCTCTAATTCAGTGTTGAAATTTGACTTCCTGGTTTCCTATCTTCAGATGACTTTGCTATCCGCTCTAACTTCTCATCCCAGTTTCACTAGTTTCTTCTCTCTCAAAGTTTTTTTTTCCCCCTTTCCGTCTTTTTTTTTTTATTAGCTCTGTCTGTCTGTCTGTCTGTCTGTCTGTCTGTATGTTTCTGTCTGTCTGTATGTATGTTTCTGTCTGTCTGTATGTATGTTTCTGTCTGTCTGTATGTATGTTTCTGTCTGTCTGTCTGTCTGTCTGTCTCTCTCTCCAGCGATGTATAACATTCCCTGTCCAATATTCCATCCTTTTTTGAAACTCCTTCATCTCTTACAACGTGCATGCAAACGAACACACACACACACATATATATATATATATATATATATATATATATATATATATATATATATATATATATATATATATATATATATATATATATATATAGAACGTGGGATATTTTAGATAACGCAGATGTGCTTGTTAAGATGTGGCTATTAACTATTAAGCAGGTTTTTAAATTCAAAGTTCTCCTCAATTAGGCCTGTTCACACTGTAGATAAGGAGTGTTTGTATATCAAGATCCCATACCTAGGTTCATTAAGTTACGAAATTAGGAAAACACTAAACAAACTTCTCCGTGATTGTTATCCACAAATTAATTTTAAGATAATCTTAACAAACAAGAGTACTATAGGTAGCTTTCTTAAGCATTCTTCTTGTCTTCATACTAACCTCCGGTCCAATGTGGTTTATTTATTTTCATGTTCTAGCTGTCCTGCTAGATACGTGGGGTCGACCTCACGTTGGCTGCTCCACCGAATTCTTGAGCACCAAGGTAAATCCACTAGAACTGGAAGGTTCCTCTCTAAACCCTCTTATTCTTCTATCAGGGAGCACTCTCACCTTTCTGATCACCCTTTCTCTTCTGCAGATTTTCGGATACTAACTTCATGTCAGTCTTACTCTGACCTCATCACTGCCGAATCCATCCTGATTCATAGAATGCGACCCAGTCTCAATAACTCGACTAGCGCTACCCAACTATTCACGCAGTAACAACTTTTAACAGGTTAACTCCTACTTCTTTTATTTCATTTTTATATGTTAGCCTTTGTCCTGATCTTCAGATTTTGCAAGGATTAAACATGGTACTTTTCTGCTTTACCCCATTTTTTATATTGCTTCCCTCTTTTTTCTTTTTTCTTTTTTATGCAAGTCTATGTTTTGTACACAGGTTTTTATTTCTCCTGACATTGATCGCTGATTGTTGTCTTTTAAACTTTTAGATCCACTGATGATGGAGATTGTGTCTCCGAAACGTTTGGATTAATAATAAAGATGCTGTACATCACAACGTTGGTACTACTTTTCCTGACAATATATATATATATATATATATATATATATATATATATATATATATATATATATATATATACAGTAAATATATATACTCTGTGTATGTGTATGTGTATTTCAACGAACCCCTCTGCTTTTTTTCTGTTCCAACAACAGTTATCTCGTGGTTAACTAAAGCTTGCTTTCTCTCTCTCAAGTCATATTTTGACTCTCATCAGCCGTTTGAGTGTCCACTGCAGGACCGGCCTATCCCGACCGAAGTGGGGACGATACAACCAATGTATCTCTACCAAGTGGTTTAGGCTGTCTGGTAGAGATTGTATGTAGGGTGAGAAGTGCTTGTAAGTGTAACTGTAGTGTTGCAGTGGCTTTGGATGTGTGTGTAGTCTGTGAACCAAGTGTAATCGGCCCGCGCAAGCTGACTGGGTGCAAGCATACTTTATAGTATGCGACACTGGTTCAGCCACAGCACCCCTTGTGTCCGCCAATGCAGTACGTGGCTTGAAGAACGCTCCCAAAGTTTATTACCCTGGCAGGGTGCGAACCCTTGTTCTTCAGTGTACGAACGCGCACACTTTAACATGGTACCACGGAAGCTCCATATTTTGATTCATATATATATTTATCTATCTAATCTATCTATCTAATGCCAGACGCCTCAATCCCGTTTGGGGTGGCCACAAACAAATCGCCTCCAAGTCGCCCTGTCCCCCGCCATTTCACTGCCCTGCTCCCAACTCACACCCCCCTCTCTCATATACCTCTCCACCCCATCCCTCCATCTTATCCTCGGCCTCCCCCTCCCTCTTACCCCCTCCACCTCACTCACATACACTCTCTTCGTCAGTCTATCACCCTCCATCCTCTCCACATGGCCAAACCACCTCAGTGTGTTCCTCATAACGTTTCCTATCACATCCACATCCACACCACAACGCTCCTTTATATCCTCATTCGTCAGCCTGTCTCTCCATGTGACTCCACAGGCTCCTCTTAAATAACTCATTTCCACTGCTCTCACTCTTGACTTGTGTCCTTCCAACAACGTCCAAGCTTCACATCCGTACGTTAGAGTTGGTATCACAATACTGTCATGTAGTAACTTTTTCACTTCCATGCTCACTTCCCTGTTTCTTATCACTGCTTTCAAAGAACCAGCAACCTTTCTTCCCTGCTGTACCCTTTCAAGCACTTCATCCTCCAAACCTCCATCCTTACTCCTCACACTACCCAAGTACTTAAACGTACTCACATTTTCCAATTCCTCACCATCCAACCTCGCTGTACATTCACTGACTTCACCTCTCTCAAAGACCATCACTTTACTTTTCCCTACATTCACCTTTAGATTCCGTTTCTTACTCACTCTCCCAAACTCATCCACCAAGCCTTGCAGCTCCCCTTTGTCTTCACTCAACAACACAGTATCATCTGCAAACAACTGTTTATATATATATATATATATATATATATATATATATATATATATATATATATATATATATATATATATATATATATATATATATATATATATATATATATATTATAGATAGATAGATAGATACTTACATAGAGAGAGAGAGAGAGAGAGAGACACACACACACACACACACACACACACACACACACACACCGTGGCGGGGGGGGGACACAATCTGGCCGCACTATGGTGTGGTACTACTACTTTTTCGGCCATGTCGTGTTAGGAAGAATACTGCCACCGTATTCCCTGTGTGTCGTAAAAGGCGACTAAAAGGGGAGGGATGAGGGGACCAGGGAACTCCTCCTCTGTTTTTTTGGTTCCTAAAAAGAGACAGGCCAGAGAAAGGGATGGGGGATGGAGTTATCCCCGTACCTTGAAGATTGGGTCTAGGAATGTGCGTGGATGTAGTACGATTGAGGCTAAAAGGGAGGAGATTGGGAGAATGTTTGTGAGAAGAAAGCTGGATGTATTAGCTTTGAGTGAAACAAAGATGAAATGGAAGGGTGAGTCTATGTTTGGAAGTTTGAATGGAAGATTGTCAGTTGCTGACAAAGGAAGGGCATGAGAAGGTGTAGCCTTGTTAGTGAGTCCGGAAGTACAGCAGTGTGTGATTGAATGGAAGGAGGTGTCATCGAGACTGATGTGGATGAAAGCGAAATTTGAACCAGAGTTGTGGGTGTTTGTGAGTGCATATGGGCCTGGTATGAAGAAGATAAGGAGTCTTTCTGGAATGATGTTGATGAGTGTCTGCAGAGTTTTTGAGCGAATGTGAATGTGGTAATGATGGGAGATCTGAATGCTAGAGTGGGAAATATAGTACTTGAAGGTGTAATTGGTATGCATGGTGTTCCTGGAAGTAATGAAAATGGGGAACGAATGATAGGGATGTGCGTTGAGCGAGAGGTGGTGATTGGAAATACCCTGTTTGAGAAAAAAGATATTCATAAGTATACTGTACATGGGTGGGACAGGAGGGTGGAAGGGTTGTTGAGAGAGCATTGATGGACTATGTGGTTGTGTCCAGGAATGTAATAGGAAGATTGTTGGATGTGAGAGTTCTGAGAGGGGAGGATGGAGGTATATGACCACTACCTGGTGGAGGGAAAGTTAAGAGTAGGTAAGAGATGGGTGAGAGCTAGGAGAGTTAGGTGGAGGTTTTGAGTGAGTGAGTTGGATAAAAAAGAGAAAATGATAGAGTATTAGGAGACACTGAAAGATGAGTGGAACGCAGTGAAAGATCAGGAAAATGGCAATGTGGGTGAGGAATGGCAGAGTTGGAATGTTAACTTGACCCCCGGGAGGATGTCTTGTTTGCCTGAAAATCCCCCCTCAGTCAATAGCATTGGTCGATAGCTGCTCGTTATGTCCACTGTCGATTAAATGTTTTGCGCATCGCTTTGTTTGCAGTATAGAAACCACGCGTCGTATTCTTGTCTGCCAAGGCTCTCCAGCACCTCTTCCTTACCTATTTTTAACTGCATATTGCGTTTCAGTATTATTGTCTAGGACATTTATGTAATCTATGCTGGCATTAATAACTTAAAAAAGAAATGCAAACTCAAGATAAATCGCTTGGAAGATGTTAGTAATCCTTCTAAACCGACTAGAAAATAGGTCCATGACTCCTCCTAAATTTATACAGTACTTCTGTTCGTCAGCCAGTGCTTTGTTTATCAGCATTTACACTTACATACCTACACTAAGTACCCATTCTAAGTTTTCTTCTCCCACGCTCCTCTCAGTTCCACTTTTCATGCACATGAGTCTACTTGAACATGATCTCGTGAACGGCTGAGGAGGTGATGGAAAAGGGCGAAGCAATGAAAGGTGAGATAATAGGAAGGGGAAAAGGGAAATGTGAGGGGAAGAGGCTTGGAAGAAGGCGGAAGGGGAACTGTATGATGAAAGAGTTGTTTTTGGGCGAGGGGAAGGATGAGGGGCAAGGACGATGAAGAATCCCATTCTCCCTCTGACCAAACTCTTTACCACAAGCACCTGTTCACCGGCCATCAAATTTATATTCAATCCAGTTTTCGTAATCCCGAAATGATCCTTAGCTACTTCGTTACAACGGCGATTTGTTTTAGTTTTATTATAGTTGCCCTCAGACTATTTTGTTCAGGTTAGGAATGCCTCTCGTATTAAAGGGATCAGTGAAGGTTGCGTACATGATAACTCCACCATCTCCAAAACTCTCTTAAGAAGAATAAAATCATCTGGAGACAGCATGAATAAGATATAAACAATATCCTCCGATTGAATGGGTTGTTCCATTTCTACTACTGTGTGAAATCTTGTCTGTATGGTGGTATTCAAGGTAGATTTGTAGATTTCACAACGCCTCTTTCTTAGCGATCTGTTTTACACATTACACTAGAATAACCTATATAGTAGTCTGGTACTTTAACTGATGCAAATTCTATCTATATTAAAACAATTCAAATAACCTTTTATGCAAGGAAGATGTAACCAAGGGCCAGGAGTCACCAAATTTTTCCTCCCAAGAAAAAACAAAATAACAGAGCCAGATCCAAGATCCGTTCATTTCCAGATTCCTGGACACACTGCGTTTGAAAGACTGGAGATCATAGGCAGTCGGAAATGCAGACAGAGGGAGACAGTTCCAGAGATGACCTGTTAAATACATGAAGGACTGGGAGTAACGGTTAACTCTTCCATATAAGAGTTGGACAGACAAAGGATGAGAGTTTGTTGCTAGACGGGTGCTACGCGCGCACCATGGTGATGGAGGGATGCAAGCAGACAGTTCAGAAAAGCAGTGACAGATGAATTAGCAATAGAAAATAGATAATGATGCAACCGTGTACAATGTTAACAACTGTTCAGGGATTAAGAAGGCATGGATTCGGCTTAGCACACCTAATCTCTTGGAAGCTGATTTTACAAGAGAAGTAATATGATCTTTCCAAGATAAATCCCCAGAGAATGAAACTCCTAGTATGTTGAAAAAGATGATGCAGGATTGAGTAATTGGATATTGTTAAAAATTAGAGGATATTCCTGCGGAAGATTTTGTCGGGTTGATAGATGTAAGAAATGAGTTTTTGATGCATTAAAAACAACAAGATTACTTTTACCCTAATCAGAGATATGAACCAAGTCAGACATTAGGAGTGCCAAAGAATATTAAGGTGTAGCATGCTTAATAAGTAACAGCGGAACAGGAAATACTTACTGGATTTTTAGCTGCTGCACTGTGAGGGAACTGCAAACAATTCCATTCCCCATTACATGATTTCTGTTGCTTATTTCGCCGTTGAAAGCAATGCCAAACAATGCCAAGCAGCCACACATCAGCCATTTACGGCCAAGCTTCACTAGCGCCTCAATCAACATCATACATATGAAATAAATAAATATTAAAGATAATCATCACGTATTGCTTATCAAAAGCAACATCTAAACAATGTGAAGGTGCAAAAAAACTTTTAGGAAATGCACGCCATGTCAAAACCATAAAAGTAATAGTGGCTACCCTCCACAATTATCATCATCACCACCAAAAATAATAGTCGCAGCCCCTGCAGCCCAACGGAGTCCAAGGATATACTGGCATAAGATCGTCACCCATCTCTTCTCCGCCTCAGAACACGAACCATAGGTGAATATTTTACCCTCAGTGCCCTCACGTACCCTGAGATGAAGCTGAGAGGGAAACTGAACAACGAAGAGGAGGAAGGAGAGGGAAGAGTAGGGAAGAAAGGAAAAATAGGCTTTGACTTGGAAGAGGAAAATGAGAGGGAAGAGGAAGAAAGAGAGGAAAGAGGAGAAGGAGAGAGAAGAGAAGGATGGAAAAGGATGTAAGAAATGGACAGGGAGAACAGATGAAAGGGCGAAAATGAAGACTGAGAAACTAGACAGACATAAAAAATAATGAATATGAGATACATGCAGATAGTAGTGTTACCAGCTTTAGAGTCTAGATTGATCCCAAAAGTCCACTGAGTATTTGAGGACTTTATTGTGGGCTTGATTATTACGGATGCGCCCTTCCTGAGGTCTGAAACTGAACTGAGACTGTTTGCCGGAGCGCTTCATCTCTCTTTGAAACTTAGACGACTTACTCAGCAGAAGTGACTGGCTCCGCTTAACTCAGCATGCATTCCTTCACGTAGGTTCTCTTATGGCTATACATGGCAACACTGGGGTATACTTTACATTTTATTACACATACACTAACATTTACATAATGACTAATTCATGATGGCTAGTTTATCAGTAATCATCCATTTATCCTTAATACAAATAAGGATGAAGGGAGAGAGAGAGAGAGAGAGAGAGAGAGAAGCAGGAAAGAAACAGGTGAAGGGGAAGGGTGAACGAGGGAGGATGGAGTAAAGGAGAGTAGTAGGAGGCAGAGAGGTAAAGAAGAAGAGGGGAAGGGGAATGGGGAGGGGGCAGGGGGAGGGGCAAGTGATAAATAAGGCCCAGGGCTGCAATAACTGTGGAAGGACAAGCTTGTATTATGCTAATCTGTATGACCCTGGCCAGGACAATCCCTACCCCAACTTCTCCCCCTCCTACTCCACACTACCGGCTACTTTACAGCTTCCCCCACTCCAGCAGTGCCCCCAATATCCTAACCTATCCCAGTCTTTGTAAACTCCCATCTTCTTTAGAATCATCTCTCCTCCATTCCCCTTTCCTCAAATACCTTTAATCCCCCTTTCCACCTTCTTCAATCCCCACTATTAATTCACTGCCTTTATCCACCTCATGGCCTCCCTCTCCTCACTTTCCCTCACGTCTCCCACTGTCCATTCTGTCATTACCTCCAGCTTCAACGCACTCCCCCACTTTCTTCCTAATCACTTCCCCCTCTTAATTTACTTCATCCTACCCATCTTAGAACTATTCCTCTTCCCCCAACTCCTCTACTTCCTTCCACTTTTCTTCTACGTTCTGTTACTTCCCACTGCTGCCACCAAATAAAATCGTAGCCGTCGCCGAGTGTTTCCAAAAAATGAGTTAGATTGTAAGGATTTTAAGAGGAGAGAATATTCAAGTTGTTCTTGTCGTGGATGGCGGGAGAAAGATAAAGATGAGTCTGGGGTTTGATTGCAGTTTTATTCTCCAGAAGAAGTATCCTCACAAAAGCAGTACTGCTGCGAGAGCGGTTTATGCTTCCTAACCCTGTGTGCTTTCCTCCTGCCCTTCCCATCGTGCCTCTTCCCTCTCCTAACCCCTTCTCTGTCTCTCCAATTTCCCCTGTATATGACTGGTTGTCATGCGTGAGGGCACGTGGGAAGGAACTTGCCACGACTGTGGAAGTTTCCCATCCGGTGTCATATTGTGCTGTGTGTGAAATTCGCTAGCTAGAATGTGCATTGCTATTTCCTCTAGATCTCTCGAGCTTAGGCACGACTTTCCTCAAACCTTTATAACACATGTTAACAGTATATACGTCATTAGCTATTATGTAATGTGTTATGATATTTTAATATCCTGACATTTATATCCTCCTTCCACTCCACCTCATGCCCCCAGCTATACCACACCCACGACTTCTTCCTCGACTACCTACCATTCCCCCATCAAACACTTCACCCACTCCTTTCATGCTTTACCATTCTACCACTTCTCCCACCCCTCCCTCTATCCCAGTATTGACTTGCCCTCACTTTCCATTTTATGGTACGATAGCGAATGATATGAATTCCATTCATCCTTTCCTATAAAGTTTCCATGCCATCTTTTCTATGCAACATCGTAGTCCTTCCAAACATTTCATCCGTGTTTCAGCTGGAGTGTTTGGTGGATAGGTGGGTAGGTGTTTTGCTAGCCTTGTTTTCTAGTAACAGAACAGTTATGTTGGTTGTACCTTATCCTGTAACATACAGCCTCGAAAGGACCAAGAGGTATGCTGTTGATTGCTTTCCTCAGTACAATATTTTATTTCTTTGTCTCTTCCCTCCCCATCTCCTATCTTTCTTCCTTGCCTCCATCCTTACGCTTCCCTTCTCCTTTATCCTTTCCCCATAGCCCCCCTCTTCTTATCTCCCCTCTCCTCCTTTTTCCTTCCCTCTCTTCCCATTTCTCTCAGTCTCTTATCTTCCCATTATCGATTTTTCTTTATCCTTTCCTCATAGTACTCCTCTCCTTACCTCTCCTCTTTTCTTTCCTCCTTGTCCAATTGCCCTCCACTTCTCCTTGTCCCCTTCTCTTATCTCCCTTTCCTGCTTTTTCTGCAGTACTCCTTTCCTCTCTCTATCGCTCCTCAACCCTTTCCCTACGCTTATAATGTTTATGACCATAGTCCTCCTCTCATTATCTCTCCTCCTCTTTTCCTTTCATCTACGTTTCCTCTCCCTACTACCTTTTTGCCTCTCCCCCTATTATTAGTGACTATTCTCTTCCCGTTTCCCTATCCCATCATCCCATCGCCGTTCATCTCCTCTTCCCTTGCTCTATCCCCATTCCTCATCAGCAGTTGTCTTTCTTGCTTCTTCTTTTTCACCCATCCCCTTGGTGGTTGGTGGTGGCGACCATCATCCACTCACTTATGTTATACTATCTGCCTCTACCTTCATTTTTATCATTGTTGTATGTGTCTACCCTCCTCCCTTTCTGTTTCTCCCAACCTTCCTGTTACTTTTAATTACTCTTCTTTCTGCTTCAGGTGGCAAAACACTGAGTGAAAAGCCTAATGGTTTCCTGTAACCCAGGAAACTAATTACAACGCTGGGTAATAACAAAATAACCAAATTATGGGTGTGATGTGGAGCCTACAATGGTGCCCATATCAACTGGGTGGAGCGAAGCAAATTCGGTGTGCATCCGGAAACGAAACCACACCCTTCCCCGGGCCTCGCGTCCTCGCCACCCGTCGTGGCGAAGCGTTGTCTGTTGCAAGGAAACATTGGTTAGCTGCAGGGCACTATTCCGCAGGGGCGGTTGCTTGTCTGTGGTAGATGGGTCTCCCCCGCCAGACAGACCGGGGTTACCAGCAACAGCAACAGCAACCTAGCCTCTACTTAAATATCTTTTTCCCTCTTCTTCTATCTACTGTATTGCGTCCTATCCCCCTCCGTCTCTCCTGTTCCATACCCTATCTTCCTTCCTTCTTTCATTATCGCTCTTTCTCACAAGTGCTCGCCTCGCTTCTATCCCCTTTACTCCTTCCTCTTTTCCCCAGTAGTCCTCCTCTTCGTATTTCTTCTCTTCTCTTTCTCGTACACTAAGTTTTTCCCTTCTTCCTTGCCCCCACCAAACCCTCTACTTCCCCAACGCCCCTTCATGTTCTAAGTCTCTCCCAGTATCCTCCTCTCCTCTTTCCCCATAGCCATCCTCACCTTATCTCTCCTTTACCCTGTCCTCTCCCTTAGCGCCTCCGCCCCATCTCCATCTATCTTTCGCATCGGCTTAATTAAACCTTAATGTCTCCACCCCCCTCATCCTCATTCTTTCTTCATGATCAATTAACCGCAGAGAGAGAGAGAGAGAGATTGGGACCAGAAAAAAAATAGACTAACATAAACGAACATTCATATTAAGGCTGTAACCAGACGATATCATTTAACTTCAGGGAAGGCCTCTCGTATTCAAAGGTGTTTCTTCAGGGATGTGAATTTCTCCTGCAGTTTGAATAGTGCATCTGAAGCTAATTAAAATAAGAGGTAAAATATACTTGGAAAATATGTCCCCCGGAAGAATGGGTTATATTACTCTTGCCACCACCAGACAATATTACTCTCTTCTAGTGAGACGCACTGTTGGGGATAGCAGCAATATCCATGTACCATTTTTAAAAATAAGTATCCTACAATATGAAGAAAATCGTCCCCAGAAAGTAACTACTACTACTACTACTACTACTACTACCACTACTACTACTACTGCTATAGTGTAGAGCAATGATGTTATAAAAATGATAGGTACATTACGTGACTCCACAGCCAATAGAATAATGGGGTGATCAAAATACCTGTTGGCAAAATTGTGGCCGTCCCTTACGCCCTCTGTTGTGGTTACGCATAATTTTATTACTTATTGGTAACTAATATAGGGTCTTATTGGATAACTAGAATAAATCTGTAACACATACCAACAGGAGTATATTTACTGATTTTTTCATACGGGTACTATGTAGTCCCCATGTTTTTCCTCTTCTTAGTATTTTTTCTCCCAGTAACCTTGCTCTAAGTATCGGTGCACTGTGGGTCCTATTGCATCCGGAATGATTCGACCATATGGCAGTGACAACCCTTTAATACATGTATATATTTGTAACATTTACGGCCATTCCCTGCACACTACGAAGGACACAAGTGGTACCCGATACAGCAGTCATCTGTCGTGTGGGATGCATTCGTATACGAGGACAGAACTGCAATTTCCAGTATTATTTGTTCCGTGTGTCATAATATTTAACACATATTCTCCACCGATACTTTCTGGAGCTAGTGTACTTATAACAGGCATTTAGGCTTCTATTGTTCCCCTCGTTCTGGTGCTAATATATTGGCAGTTTAGCCTCGTATTTATATTTTTATCCCATTATGCTTATCCTTTACTTATATGTTAATAATGGGAGTATATGTATTGTTATATCATTCTTATGTATTCTCCGATTTATCTTTTATGTGGTTGGTCAGTAACAGAAGCTAACAGGTTACATATATGGTTAACTGCAATAGCCTCTATTAACACGAATTTAGCAAGAGCAAATTTATCTAAGTCAGCCCTGATAAAATGAGAAAACCGGATAATGCTGAGTTAATGCAAGATATAATATTATTACAGATACAAAATATTACTAATACTGGCTGACAGTATGGAACCAATATGAATCATAAAAACTTTACCAGGCTTACGAATTAACGCCTTAGGCTATACAGTACAAGAAAAATGGTAATAACACTTATACTCAAATTATACAGCAGCTAGATGGCTGGAGACTTCCTGAGCACTCACAAAAATAATAATATACTGTACAGGGGAGGACAGAGATGTGAACAGAATGAGGAGTAGATCTAAGTGGCAACTAATGCAGAGACTGAGCTCATTATATAGGGGGCCGGCAGAGCTTGATTCAACTTGTAAGAAGGACACGCAAATGAAGGCATAGGGGACAAAGAGTTGACAATCCTGCTCTGAACAACAGAAAGAACGACTTACTCTACTATAAGGGAAGAAGGGGGTAGTGAGGTAGAACACGCAAGCCTGGTCACTATGGAAGCCACGTGGCGAATCGTGAACAAACATGCAGCATACTGTACATTAGGATCATACAAAGGATGATGCAATCATGAACAAAACTGTATCATAAGTTAGAATTATACAAGGGTTGATGAAATCATAGGCTATGTAACACCTCCCCACAAAGAAAAAGAAATTTACAAAGGAAATTTCTTATTACTCTAAAACAATCTGTTTAAAGTCTAGATAAGCAATCTGTAATTACATTTTCTTTCCCTTTGACATGTTGTATGTCTAATGAATACTCCTGAAGAAGTAGACTCCATCTTGTCAATCTCTGCTTTTTATCTTTAAACTTACTAAGGAATTTCAGTGGGTTATGATCGGTATAAATGACTATGAGGTCAAAACCAGAACACAAATAAAATGAAAAATGCTGTAAATCCAAAATCAAGGCCAAAAGCTCTTTCTCAATAGTTGAATCGTTCTTTTGAGGTGGAGTGAACTTCTTACTGTAATAAGATACAGGGTGTTCAATACACTGATCATCCTCTTGCAGCAAAACAGCTCCAGCTCCAGTATCACTTGCGTCAACAGCCATCTTAAAAGGCTTAGCAAAATTTGGAGTAGCGAGCACTGGCTGACTTAATAGGATAGCTTTAAGTTTACTGAACGAGGATTCACAGTTATCGGTCCAGACAAATTTAACTCCCTTTTTCAGTAGGTTTGTAAGTGGTGATACAAGAATTGAAAAGTTAAGAACAAATCTCCTGTAATAACCTACCATTCCCAAAAATCTTTGTAGCTATTTCCTACTATTAGGTCTGGGAAGATCACTTATAACCTGAACCTTAGCTCCTGGTGGTGCAACGTGTCCATCACCAATTACGTACCCAAGGTACTGAACTTTAGCTTGACCAAACTCACACTTTGATAAATTAGCTACAAGATTAGCCTGAACCAAACGCGCAAGAAATTTACTGACATGGCATAGGTGATCTTTCCAGTTGTCACTGAAGATTAATACATTATCAATATAAACAACACACCCTGCCAAACCCTCTGTTACAACATTCATGAGCTTCTGAAAAGTGGCTGGTGCATTCTTCATACCATAAGGCATTACAGAACATGCAAAAGTCTTTCCTAGTGTTACAAACATGAGATCTCCCTAGCACTTTCAGTCATAGATACTTGCCAGTATCCCTTTAACAAATCAAACTTACTTATGTACCTAGCCTTTCTGATCTTGTCTATGCAATCTTCGTTATCTGATTAACACGTCTGTAGTCGATGCAAAGCCGCTGTGACCCACCTGGCTTAGGGACTAGGGAGACAGGAGAACTCCACTCGCTCTGACAGGGCTCAATCATCTTGTGGTCCAACATGTAGCCAATCTCCTTCTGGATGAAAGGAACTTTCACTGGGTTCACACAGTAAGGAGGCAGTTTAATTGGCTTTGGGTCTCCAACATCGACATCATGCATCAACACAGTGGTTCTTCCTGGAGTGTCACGGAACACTTGCGGGTACTCCTGCAGTAACGCTGAAAACTCCTGCCTTTCCTCGAGGGCTAGATGAGAAAGCTTAGTCTGGAGATCATTCATGATATCAGGATTCTTCCCCAAACCACCACTCAGGCTCATACTGCATGGGAGAGCTTCACTTGCAGACTCGGGTGGAACAGCTACAGTGCAGACTGGGTTATTTTCGTCTCGCCTGTGATATAACTTTAGCATGTTGATGTGACAAAGTTGCTTGTTCTTTCTACGATCTGGTGTGGCGATGACATAGTTGACATCACTGAGTTTCTTCTCCACGAAATAAGGACCACTAAACTTGGCTTGAAGAGGTTCCCCATGCAGTGGTAGCAGAATCAAAACCTGATCTCCTGGCTGAAAGTGGCGTAACCTGGACTTCTTATCATACCAAGTCTTCATCTTCTCCTGAGCAGCTCCTAAATTCTCTCTCGCCAGCTGTTAAGCAGTGGACAGCCGTTCTTTGAACTTCATCACATACTTCAGCAGGTTGACATCATCTTCCTCCGACAGCCAGCATTCCTTGAGTAGCTTAAGGGGTCCTCTTACTTCATGGCCAAACAGTAGTTCAAAGGGTGAGAAGCCCAGTGATTCATTTGGAGATTCTCTTGCGGCAAATACAACGAATGGAAGACCTTTATCCCAATCTTTCTGATGTTCCTGAGCATCGATTTGAGTGTTTGATGATATCTCTCCAACTCTCCTTGGGTCTGGGGATGGTAAGCTGAAGAGTGATCTGGGTGATGCCCAACTCTTTCAGTGACTGCTTGAAAACATTTAACATGAAATTACTTCTCTGGTCTGACTGTACCTCCTTGGGCAGACCAAACTTGGTGAAGAACCCTAGCATTTCCTTAACCACGTTCTTTGCTGAGATATTTGAGTGGAATGGCTTCAGGATAACGAGTAGCCATATCAATCAGGGTCAACACATAAGAAAATCCTGAAGAGGTCTTAGGAAGAGGGCCCACAATATCCACCAACACACGGGTGAATGGCGCCTCAAAAGGAGGAATGAGAACTAGAGGTTCAACCTTTTTGGTCTGATTACACTTCCCCACAACTTGACAGGTGTAACAAGACTTACAATACCAGGAAACATCCCTGAAGATACCTGGCCAGTAGAAGTGTTTCAAAATGCGTGCCACAGTCTTCCTCACTCCAAGGTGTCCTGCCAAACTGGAATCATGAGCCACTCGAATGATATCCTGCCTACAAACACGAGGGATGACAACTTGATGTACAACCTCCCATTCACAGTCGGCTGATGCTGTTGGGGGTCTCCACTTCCTCATAAGTACTCCTGACTTTATATAATAACAAGTAGAAGCACCAGCTGACTCTTCCTCACTGCAAGCAGAGTTAGCTAGACCTTTCAACTCAGGGTCAGCAACCTGCAACTCAACCAACTCTTGACGAGACAAATTATCAACACTACGGGGTACTGCCTCATCCGGTGAGTGGTACAAATTAGCAAGAAAAGTGTCAGCTAGGATAACATCATCATCATCATTATCCTCTAAGTCACCAGTAACTTTAGACTTAGCCCTAGTGACAGCACATGCAGAGAACACATCAGGGACATCACAATCCTGCGTAGCAGTCACTGGTTCACTAGACAACTGAGGAGCTGGACACACTTGACTTCCACCAATATCATTTCCAAGTAAGAAAGTTAAACCTGACATTGGGAGTGTCTCAACCAACTCAACCATAACGGAACCATTAACAAAACCAGACTCTAAATTCACTCTGCACAGAGGGAGAGAAAAGTAATTATTCCCTACACCTTGTAAGATTACAGTTTCATCAGAAGAATTAACATTAGAGCCTAGAACACTGGTCAGCATAAGGGATTGGCAAGCACCTGTATCACGATATATTATAACTGATTTCCTGTCATTACTGTCCAGAGGACTGACAAAACCATCAGACAGGAAATTAGCACATGAACTCTTGAGAGTGTCACCCACGTTACTGCTCAAAAGAGGAGCTTCATCATGAGAATTTAATTTACCTGTCAAAGCAGGTTCAGTTAACTCAGTTAAAGAATTCTGGGAACTCTCAAGGGTGGACACTAGACCAATTGACTGAATATTTATAGACTTCTTTTTGTTCACATCATGCTGTCTCCTGAAACATTTCTCCGTAGTATGACCAAGCTTACTACAATAAGTACATTTACTTTTCTGAAATCTAGAGGTGAAGCTGGTATTTACTTCCTGAGAAACATCATCTTTATTCTCTTTCCTGTTACCTGTACTCTGAGTAGAGGCAATGTACTTACTCTCAGCTTTCCTTTTTTCTTTAGAATATCTCTTGTGAGTGAGAACATATTCATCAGCTAAAACTGCAGCATCAGACAAATTATCTACTCATTTCTCATCAAGATATAGGCTTACATCTTTATTAATACACCTTTTGAAGTCCTCCAGCAAAATCATCTGCTTAAATTTATCAAAATCAGAATTTACATTCTTAGAATTTAACCACTGCTCTAACAGATCTTCTTTGATTTCTGCATACTCAACATGGGATTGCTTACCTTGCTTATAAGTTGTCCTAAATTTTACTCTATAGGCTTCAGGAACAAGCTCATAGGCCTTAAGAATCAAGCTCTTAACTACATCATAATTATCAGATTGATCCTGAGGCAAAGATGCATACGTTACTTGAGCTTTACTGGTGAGAACACTCTGAAGGAGTACTGGCCAATACACTTTGGGCCAATTAAAACCTGTAGCTACCCTCTCAAACAACTGAAAATACTTTGTTAAATCAGATTCATTAAAAGGAGGGACAAGTTTAACATTTTTAGCCACATCAAAATCATCAGAGCTAGATGATCCAGTTCCACCTTGTTTCATGCGATACTCATGGTCTGCCTGAATCCTGGCAAGTTCAATTTGTGCCTGAGCCTGTATTTGTGCCTCCTGAATCCGAGCCTGAGATTCAGCCTCCTTAGCATTTGCTTGCAATTCAGCCTCCTTAACACAAGCCTCCTTAGCCTGAGACTCAGCCTCCTTAGCACGTGCTTGAAATTCAGCTTCCTTCACACGAGCCTCCTGCAGGGCTAGCTGTAACTTAGCTATTTCAATCTGCGTTTGCTCATTTGGAGGAGTTACATTAAACAAGCTTTCATTAATCATGCCAACAATTTGATCTTTAGAATGATGAGAGTGAACAGCAATTCCCAATTGTTGAGCAACAAGCTTAAGTTCATTATTTGTTCTGTTTTCTACATCACACACTGTTCGCACATTTGACAAAAAATCTTTGGCTTCATCAAGAGTAGTAATAGTAGATATCATGAATAAATCACAGTCACAAAATATCAAGCAATATCCTTATGATAATATCATGAATATCCTGATAAGAGGTCGCCAAATTAATGTTACGGAACAGAGAGAGATAATGAATACTTCAAGTGAGAATACTAAATTCACTACAGTCCCCCAAAGTTCCAGGTTCAAAACAAAAGACTTAGGTAAAATTACAAGTTAAAGTTTAATGCTCAAACTAACAAATAAACATTCAGGACTCATAAGGATAATGTAATGGCAAAACAGGGTACATGGTTAACTGCAATAGCCTCAATTAACACGAATTTAGCAAGAGTAAATTTATCTAAGTCAGCCCTGATAAAATGAGAAAACCGGATAATGCTGAGTAAAAGCAAGATATATTATTATTACAGATAC
Organism: Coenobita brevimanus; assembly: GCF_032717465.1. Lineage (NCBI taxonomy): Eukaryota > Metazoa > Arthropoda > Malacostraca > Decapoda > Coenobitidae > Coenobita > Coenobita brevimanus. The sequence goes on along the minus strand of NC_136994.1, from coordinate 3,832,451 downwards.
AAAATATTACTAATACTGACTGACAGTATGGAACTAATATGAATCATAAAAACTTTACCAGGCTTACGAATTAACGCCATAGGCTATACAGTAGAAGAAAAATGGTAATAACACTTATACTCAAATTATTCAGCAGCTACATGGCTGGAGACTTCCTGAGCACTCACAAAAATAATAATATACTGTACAGGGGAGGACAGAGATGTGAACAGAATGAGGAGTAGATCTAAGTGGCAACTAATGCAGAGACTGAGCTCATTATATAGGGGGCCGGCAGAGCTTGATTCAACTTGTAAGAAGGACGCGCAAATGAAGGCATAGGGGACGAAGAATTGACAATCCTACTTTGAACAACAGAAAGAACGACTTACTCTACTATAAGGGGAGAAGGGGGGAGTGAGGTAGAACACGCAAGCCTGGTCACTATGGAAGCCACGTGGCGAATCGTGAACAAACATGCAGCATACTGTACATTAGGATCATACAAAGGATGCTGCAGTCATGAACAAAACTGTATCATAAGTTAGAATTATACAAGGGATGATGAAATCATAGGCTATGTAACAATATATATATATATATATATATATATATATATATATATATATATATATATATATATATATATATATATATATATATATACACGTGTGCATGAAAGTGTCTGTATATATGCATGGAAGTGTGTGTGTGTATGTATGTATATATATATATATATATATATATATATATATATATATATATATATATATATATATATATATATTTTTTATGTGACCGACTCTGGGCATAGGCTTCACAGCCTGCTTTCAAGGCCCAGTAGTCCTCCTACGTACCGCACACCTCTACATGTCACCACTTCGGCGCTAACACCCACCGTCCATATTGAATACATGCTAGGGCTGTCTCATACAGGACTGGTGTATTGGTATTAGCGGGGGTATTTTTACGACATGTCGGCGGGCCTTCTGGTAGATCAGTAAAGTCTGATTTTATGAAATTCAAATCCATTAAACTGTTCCCTGCCTCAGCGGGATTTGAACCCGGGTCCGTCAGGACTGCAGGCCAACTCTCTACCGATTGAGCCACCGCCTCCCCCATATGTATATGTATGTATATGTGTGTATGTGTATACATATGTATATATATACAGTACATATATGGCCTTAATGACCAGGGGCTTTGGCCCCAATGGTCGATAGGCCGGTGGGAAAAAAAAAAAAAAAAAAGCAACTGCGTGACACATTCCAGTGCCTTTGTCTGATTTCGCAGGTTAGTGTTGACGCCTGATAATCTTCCTCCTTTCCGTTGTTTTCACGGAGTTATAGAGAATAGAGTGATTAATTGTGTGTTCAATAGCAAAGTTCTTCCGTGACTCATTCCCCCGCCTTTGTATGATTCACAGGTTTTAACATCAAATCAAGTCGTAATCTGCCAAATGCATCACCACACTTACACCCTACACACTCCCCCCCCCCATTCATTGTGTTAGGCAAAAATCTAAATAATTGTACCTTAACCTAAGTCAGGGAGTTTTCTACATTACAAGCCACAAGGGAAATAATGTAATCGAAGTGTATTTCATTAGTCTAAAATGATAATCTAATTCTCGGAAGTTGTGTAAATATTGAATTAGGTCATTTTGGGTCTTACCATTTATTGAACTGAGTGTTATGATTCTCATCATTGAAGTGAAAGTGTTATTGTAGGAGAGTGGTGCAGGATGTATTAATGTCAGTAGTCTTTATATCGTTTTACTATCGTCCCTCCTCGAGTCCTTCGGTGACCAAGAGAAATGACATCCACTCATAACTGGTATGGTCCTTCTGTTCCAAGTGGTATTAGATCAATGTTAACTTGGGTAGTGAGTCTATGGATTTAAGCATTTATCTAATTTTGGGTATGATTAAAATCAATGTCTGTAAATTCGGGTTTCCAACTACCCTTCTTTGATGGCTATGTATGGGGCGGCCCGCAAGGTGTACTAGAGGAGAATAACAACTCGAGAACCTAAGCCTACCTAAATTCATGGTAACTCATTCAATATGAAATCTGATCCTACAGTTTGGACATAAGTCGGGTAATTCATTGGTATCTATTTCGGAGTAAGGAAATTAAAACTCCCCAGTTAGTTTTGGGTCTACACTAAAAACAGGCTCAGTAATTTAATGGCAGCCTCGTTGGTAAGTAAAAAGGGTTAGGGTCAAGGTCAGTCCAGAGACGTCTAGCCGTAAAGAATATCATGCTACCACAAACACCATCCTCTATAAATTCTAATACAACCTTGAATTGCTTAAAGGAACTAGAACAAGCATAGAAATATCACATATTACTAAATACCCATTACCAACTGACACCATTATAATCTCATCTTCAAATTCAGTGTGCATTCCTGGCGATTTACACTCCAACGCTAAGCGGTGACATAAGAGATTGTTGTAAGAGGAGAGATCGTAGTGACATGAAGGTTTTGTGGGATCAGAATCATCGTAACATTACTCTTGTGTCTTAACAGTGAAATATAATTAATACTCTAAAGCAATACACTGGGGTTAGCGGAGGTATTCATTAAAATTCTCGGCAGTACACTGGTGGCCAGTGAGTTATATATAAAAAATCACTACAAATACAACAGTAAGTAATTATGTACGTGGTATAAAAAATTGCCACAGTTCATTTGCGTCACTGTAGATATTCCTGTTTAACTATTAGATCTCAGTGAATCGCTCGTAGATGGATGAAATCGTCTGACTAGCTGGAATGAAATACTTGAATTGCCACAACCATCAAAGGGTTAATTGTGCCAGTAATAACTCTCACGGTCCTTTACTTGCTCACAGAGAAATAAAAACATCTGGCGTTTGCTGGAATAGAGCACTAGAATTGTCCCGATCATGAGAGCTCTCATGATTCCAGCAATAACTCCCAGGCTCCTATGAATCACTCTCAGCTGCATTGAGTCATCTTGCGGTTAATGGAATAGAACACTGCAGTTGTTTTCCCAGTGAGAGATCTAATGCGTCATGATTCTTGTCTGGTATGAGAGAGAGAGAGAGAGAGAGAGAGAGAGACTGATTTCTGCAACAGTGGGTGACAGAGAGGCCTATTGTGCGTATCATTCTTTAGAGTTGTTTGTGGTGGGTGGAACAAAGCCCCGCCGGGCCTTGGCCCCGCCCTTCAGTCCTTGCTATTCTTACTTCCGTCCTGTCCAAACAATCTGCCCACCCGCTTTGAACACTTGATTGATGGACTTGTTTATTCAGTACCAGAATACTTTGGCACAGGAACCCTCGCTGTTAACACTACCAATACTACCATCACCAGCCTTGGGACGATTACACAGGTCACATAATCGGTTATGACTATGATTAAATGACTTTCTTGATTGCGGTTGCTATTTCGGGGCACAAAATTCAAATGTGTTCGATTACAGTTACGATTATACATCTTGTAATCGCGAATACAATCATGATCCAAACTGGACCAAAGCAGGCGCTTTTTTTTTTTTTTTTTTTTTTTTTTTTTTTTTTTTTTTTTACCCTGATAGACAGCAACGTGCAATCATGGTGGTGAAAGTATTCGATCGTGGATACATATCGTTCAAACAGCTTGTGCCACGAAAGTGATCACTGGAACTGTTATACTTATGAAATATTCCAGTTAACGATTGCGATGCACGGGCTTCTTAATTGTTTGGATAAAACCGGGTGATATTAGTCATTCCAAACCATACACCTGGGGACATGGATGAACTGGATTGGTGGGTGACGTACTCCAGGAAAAAGACGGTCAAGATTTATAGATGTGAAGTGGACAAGGGTAATGCGGGCAGATAATTAATCACTCAAATACAGCCCCACACAGACTCACACAAACACTCACTCGCACACTTACGCACACACACACACACACACACACACACACACACACACACACACACACACACACACACACACACACACACACACACACACACACAAAGACTTTGCTTACACGGTGTGTGGATGGCACATTAATTTAGTATGGTAGGTTTACGACAAATGATCCAGTAGAGCTGTTTAAGGAGTTGTTCATTATGAACTATTATATCGGGGGCGTGAGAGATGTTTATCTCATTTCACTCTAAACCCTCTGAATGCAAATTACTTGCTCTCCATTTGTTTCCTGCTAAGAGCAGAGGGCGTTACAGTACTCCAGAAAACCTTTGGCACCTTTAATGTAAAAAAATATATATATATCAATTAATGTGTTGGCTTTCACATTTTATTTCCATCTGCAGCGGTCGGCTGTATTCTGCTAAAAAGAAACAGCGATCTAAGATTAAAATACTACCATGGCAGAATACGTTAGGCTCAACATGACAGGGATGGGGAGGCAGCGGGGGAAGACCTATAATGTACAGTACGTATAAAATGAAGGAGGCCTGTGATTGGCTATGCCGTATACCTCGTATCCGAAGCAATTCATAGTCAACAAGGCTTAGTAAACAAGCAAACGGAAACGAATAAGCCTGAAGTAGGCAGGAGGACACATGGGGGTAGAAGGCATGGGGGAAGCAGTCAGTGGGAAGGATAGGAGAGACATGAGTGGTGGGGGATGTGGAAAAGGGAAAAAGTGGCAGTGAGAAGAGGCGGAGACGGTGAGGAGAGGAGGAGGTTTGGAGGGGAGAGGGATGTGGCGAGGAGAGATGGGGGGAGGGCTAGGAGAGAAAGGAGAGGCATGAGACGAGGATTGGAACCAGTTAAGAGGGTGAGGGAGCAGACTATTTTTAAGAGGTGGGAGCAGTGTTTTGAAAAACTAGTGATGGACGATGTTAGGGGAGTGACAAGATATTATACACACGACAAGAGTGGAGGCAGGTAAGATGAGAATAGAAGAGACTTGCAGCATAGAATGGGAAAGATATATGGAGGAGGTGAGGATTAAGAAAGCGATAGGAGGTGGTGCAAAAGTATTATTTGGGAAGGTGGCAGAGTCAAACACACACACACACACACACACATATATATATATATATATATATATATATATATATATATATATATATATATATATATATAAAATTTAGGCAGCGGCAATCTCGGGATTAGTCAGAATATTTAATTTGTGCTTGATATTCTCGATATATAGAAATAATATCCGATCATGATCTTCTAGTTTTGATAGAGGTTAGCCAAATGCTGGTGACGTTTCGTCCCTTTCAGGAGACATCTTCGGACCGAATGAACTTGATAGCTAGGAGGCTTAATTTATATATGATGGTTGATCGAGATTAACAGGTGCTGGCCCGTGACTGGTCTGCCAGTTAGGGACAGTGACAGGTGAATCACTAGCTCAAGAGGAGCCCGGTCACTGCCCCCTAGCGTGTGTGGGAGAGAAGTACAAGTAGTTCTTCAACTTGAGTTGATTTTTGGTGTCACGTTTGCGATACAGAGCGCTTCTAGACGCTGTGGATCCCTTTCCCGGTCGATGATTAATGAGTATGTGCCCATCCGAAGGTTTTGAAGGCTGAGGGTAGATTTCTGGCAGGTCTGGTAGTGATTTTTGATGGCTTGGGTCTGGAGGTGACAAATAAGATGCCTTGACAGTTTGGTCCTTGTCATTACTATGTAAGTACGAGTCCCACGTCCTTATTGATGCAAGTGTGTCGAAAGATGGCGTGTGTTTTCCTGCAAGGGCATTCTTGTAATGGCTAGGCTGTTTCGAGTGACTGATGAGTTTTTGTAGTACATGATAAGTGAGATGGTTATGTGGGATCTGTAGGTTTGACGTTCTGGATGATATCTTGTGTAACTCTATCGTCGGACTTATACATCGTGGATACATAATTTCTGTAGTACAAAGTAATCTTGTAGTGGTTTGGTGGAGTGGCAGAGTTACAGGAGTACCACGTTTTCTTTCTCTTTTGTATGCAAGAAAGAAGGAACCAGAGGCCAGGAGCCCCGAAATTGTTCCCTAAAATAAAAATACAAAAACAAGATAACAGAGAGTCAAATTTAAGACCCGTTCAGTTCGACAGAGGGAATCAGTTTTTTGAGCTACCGATAAAAATCACTAATGGAACAGATTTCCCACAAGACGATAAATCTCTACAGAGCACTTGATGTGTCCTTGTGCCAGCCTGGGGATGTGTAATTACCCCCACCTGATGAATGTGAGGGTTCTAACCTTGTCCCTCTGGTGCACCGCCATTACCCAGATTGTGTTGTTGTGATGGTGGTGGCCTCCTTAAGAGGCTGGAATCCTCCACTAATCCCCTTCCCTCTCTCGGTAAAGTTTGAATGTAATGGAAATGAGGTGTCTGAGGAGTATGCGTGGAGTGACGCGTATGGATCGAGTGCGAAATGATGAAGTGCGAAGGAGAACTGGAGTTGTTCGGGAGATGGCTGGTAGAGTTGAGCAGAGGGTATTGCGATGGTTTGGGCATATGGAGAGAATGGATAATGAGCGATTGGTGAAGAAAATAACTAGATCTGATGTGAGAGGTGTAAGGCTGAGAGGAAGACCACGAATAGGATGGATGGACAGTGTGAAGAGAGCGCTGGATGCGAGAGGGATGTCTGTTGAGCAAGGAAGAGTGGCTGTGCGTGACAGAAATAAATGGAGAGAAATTACTAATGAATAAGTGAAGACGCACCCCTGAGGGGATATTCCCCCGCATTTGGTTTGATCAGCTAGTCAGGTCAGGTGCGGGTAAGGGGATGAGTCTGTTATGATGTGGCAGGGGTAAACCAGCTCTCTTGTCGGGCCCTGCTGCGGATGTCACTTATTGCATTGCGCAGTTGACCCTTGTGCGGTGTGGTGCTGTGAGGATCTGTCCGTTCTCCCCTTTGGAGCTAAGATGCGAATGAATGTGTTTGAATGGATGAGTAAATGGGGAGTGTGTCGTCCTGTCTCGGCTACCTCCCTTTCCTTGGGGGAAGCAGCCTAGGTATATATATATATATATATATATATATATATATATATATATATATATATATATATATATATATATATATATATATATATATATATATATATATATATCGAGGCGAATTAGAGAGAGAGAGAGAGAGTAAAGTGAGTTACTGAGAGAGGGAAGGGGATTAGTGGAGGATTCCAGCCTCTTAAGGAGGCCACCACCATCACAACAACACAATCTGGGCAATGGCGGTGCATCAGAGGGGCTAGGTTAGAACCCTCGTATTCATCAGGTGGGGGTAATTACACAATACACATCCCCAGGCTGGCACAAGGACACATCACGTGCTCTGTAGAGATTTATGTTCTTATGGGAAATCTATTCCATTAGTGATTTTTATCGGTAGTTAAAAAAACTAATTCCCTCTGTCGGGCCAACTTTAACATTCTTTTCTGGGCAACGCTAATCGTTGATTTAGCTGTAAGTGAACCATGGTGGAGTGATTACTGGAAGGATTATCCATTTCATTAATATAACGACTGTTTTCAGCATGAAGTTTTCTACTACCGGACCATATTATATTTAGGTTAGGAGCCATTTAACACTGAAAGTTATTATAAATGTTATGTAGTCGTCTAATCCTTTCACCTTTTAAGCTCATAAAGTTTCTCAGGTCTAATAATATCGTCTGGAGGTAGGAAGTTTAAGAATCAGATGAGATATCATCCTCATGTAGGCGTTAGAGAAGTGTTTATGACTTTGTTCATCAGTTAGCTTTTTCTTAAGTGTGTGTGTGTGTGTGTGTGTGTGTGTGTGTGTGTGTGTGTGTGTGTGTGTGTGTGTGTGTGTGTGTGTGTGTGTGTGTGTGTGTGTGTGTGTGTGTGTGTTTTGGACAAGAACTATTATTAAACCTCATTACTATGATGCTGTAATTTTGTACTTTATTTCTGCTGTTCCCAGATAATAATTTTCAGCCCTGGGCTGACCCACAGCAATATCTGACATGCCCAGCATAAAATGCTTCCCGTTAGCATTAAAACTGCCTGGAACTACTAAGAATAAAAAAATGCCTTCTCTGAGAAAAATATTAAATACCATCTCTGCTTCTTTTTCGTTGTCACCAATTTATTTGCTATACAAAATTATTTTCCCTTAGTTGACGTCCACATGATGCCTGGAACTCGTGTGTCTTCAGGTTATGTTATCATAATTATTTTGTTAAGTGCTGCAGGTGAACTGTAGTTTTAACCAGTGCCATGAGGTTCTGTGGTTTTTATCTTTCTTCTAACCCTGCCAGATTTTTTTTTAGATGAATTTCCTAATTACACTCAAATCAATTTAAACAGGCGTAAAAGCCATATATCTACCTTAATGTTAATGTATGAGATGGTACGGAAAGTATGCAGGGCACTAGTATTGTTTTATTATGCCAGTGAGTTGCGGAAATAGACTACAGAAAGACGTAAATCCCCTCTTATTTATAATAATGAACTACTGATGAGTTATATGTACCAACAAGGAGCCTCTTCATTACTAGAGGTCTTCCCTAAGTTGAAAATCATCGTTTGAAGGTAAGTACCTTAAAATTTCGATTGAAGGGATAAAATATTAATCATATGCTTATTTATCATGTCGTCTGTTAATTAACTACGCCAGAGTTACCGCCGTAAATACTCACCAACTGTTTACATCTCATTGTCTGATTGAATCCATTTGTCCATTTGAGTACCCTGTTCATTAGCATGTTCTGTGGTGGTAAGCAAATGGTACTTTTTAAATCATCCCCTGCTTCGTTTTCTTGCCACTCATCTATTCATTACTAAAATTTGATCATCGCTTTAATTAGATATCCAAACTCCCCGTTATCTCTTACCCGTAATCCATGTATTCTTATTCTGATCTCTGCAACCACATCCTCCAACAAACACACTCGGTACTGTCTTCTCAGTCTCGGAGTAATCTAGCAATTTCACTCATATATCTCATTATCTTTAATTCCATTAACCCGAGGACATCATTACATCCACGTGTGCTGAAAGCTTAAGCGTGGTTATGTTTAGCTCGGTGTGTGTGTGTGTGTGTGTGTGTGTGTGTGTGTGTGTGTGTGTGTGTGTGTGTGTGTGAAAAGAATAACTCAAGCAGTGTTTTACGCATTTACACCAAACTCTTTGAAAGTATTGAGGGTTAACCAAGGGGTTGACCTATTATTTAACAAAAATAGGTCAATTGTTAAGGAAACTGATAAATCAAAGTTTGTCCGAGCAAGGTCAGCTTTAGATATTTATACCTATCTTTGACCAAACTTGGTGAACGCAATGAGGGTTGGAATGAGCAAAGGGATTAAATATTTGGAACAATCGGTCAAATGTCAAGATCACACGGCTTTGTCAATTTCGACCTCTGTGTGTCTGTGTCAACAATATAACTAAAACAGTTTTTATCTTTTGCAATGTTCTGCCAGTTTTTAGTCATAGAGGAGCCACCTTGTAGGGAACTCGTGTGCAGGGAACCGATATGTGCCTACCATAATGACCAGTGTTGACTCTCTCAGGGCCCTACTTTCCACAGCACTGTAATTAAGCTTTGTCAGTCGCATAAGGTTCATCTGCTTCTCAGTGGTAAACCATATGTCATTAGCTATACTGCTTTCACTGTAACTTACCTATAATTGCCATCTCAGTCATGAATGATGAGCTGTAGCAAGAGCTTTGCACGTGATTATTAAGCTAGTCGCGAAAAGGTATTGTGGAAAGGATGCTGCGATATAGTATTGTCTTAATTTGCTACTCAGCTACGACAGGTAAACTGCAAAATGAAAATCTCTGCCGAGTTAACGTCGACCACAATCACATCCTGCCATACTTTTTTTTTTTTTTTTTTTTTTTAGTAGATATAAATTCCATACTACCACCTTGAATGCTGAGCCGTGTTTGAGTGGTGCGAGGTAGACAGTCAGACAAAAGATCAAATACGATTAAATATGGAACGAACTGCAGCAGTGTTTTTCCCGTAGTAATAACAGTCACCTGGAAGGCGGGTGGGGCATCTTCCCCAGGAAACTTAAACGGACTATGCTCACAGAATTCTCTACACCAGTGGTTTCCAACCTTTTCTAATTCTCGCCCCCCTCACTTAATGACACGTTCCCTGCGTCCCGCTTCCTCAAATACTGTATTTTACTGGCATAGTTGGCACATGTCAATAAATATCATAGATTCTTAATCTCTGAAATTGTTTATATATTCAGAAAACTAGATTTCCTGTTCATATCTGAAATATTTTTTCCATATTTAGAAATTACTGAATTCCATCACAATTCATAGTTTCCAAATATAATTACCCACTTTATCAAGCCTTCGCGCCCCCCCAGGCAGCCCTTCATGTCCCCCTAGGGGGGCGCGCCCCACAGGTTGGAAACCACTGCTCTACACTGTAAATTAGTAAACAAATTGCCATCTTTTCATTATGAATACTTAGATATAGCAAGAGATGGCCTTTAATATTATGGTGTTAATAACAAAGTAGTACTATGAAAAGTATGTATAGGCTGGGTCTCCTAAAGTGCATGAGACCGTCAAAATACAGCAAGGGAATAATACTCACTGAATGATCCTTGCTGTTGACTCAATATTTCCCACACATTGCGCTTGGTTTACTCAAGACTACCTGGTTAACTCTCACATCAATCAGCAGCTTAATCCATTACCAGCAATAACTGCTTTTTATATTCTTGCTACCACAATACAATTTTATGCAGAATACGAGACTCACATTTGGAGGGGTGAGATATACTGCGGTTCTCATTAACCACTTTACTAATAGTTGTCTGTCATTTATGCTGGATGGGAACCTGTTGCTGATAACAGGCATGAAACAAAAAAAGATGTCATCGAAGAGGAAACATTAGACATTGCATTCTCATCACTACAATAAGTTTTCCCTATGCTGAAAAGAAAAAAAAATGGTGGTTACAGGAACAAAACAGCAAATTACGCCATCGTAGTTTATAGCAGTTGATCGTCTCCACTGCCCATAAACATCAACAGTTACCATCTCACGATTACCCTATCCTTGCCTGCCAAATATCGATTTAAACGCCCGCAAGCACCTTTTTCTCCACCAAACTGCACTACGTTTCTCCATATGCCGACTATAAACACTGCGTTTTCACCTTTCCAAACTATCCATAAGCCGTTTTGTACGATAACCAACCCACCGTTCAGTGCCTATAATTCTCCGCCGTCTCTCAAGTCCCACCTTCACCTTCCCTCTTTTACTACCTTTCCCCCTCCCTCACTCCCACTGTGACTCCCATACCACCCTTCGTTGCATGTCTCCCTCTCTCACTCCTTCCTTGATATCCTCTACCTTCCTCTTTACACACCACATCCCACCTCCCCCTCCACCACCCCCTTCCGGCCCCTCTACGGTCCCCTTTTTGCACTTTCTCCTCTCCCCAATACCACCCGTTTCTACCCCTCTTTCTTCGCCCTCTTTCGTCGCCTTCTTTCCGCACCCACACTATCCCCATCCTTCTGCATAACTCTCTTAGGACTGCCTCGTCCCACGTCCCTTGCGCCCCCTTCTCCCCTTCCACCCCTCCCATCCCCCAGTCCCCCACATCATGTCATTAGCCTAGCATCAGTGATGAATCATAGACACACTGAATCAGAATCAACGTTTTTCGTATCGTATTCGCCTTTTCGGAATTAGTACCATTATGATGCATGCTCATCTATCACTACCTCCGCCAAAGTTATGTTTTTGCCACTTTGGTTTGTCTGTCTGTCAGTTAGCTGGATTACTCAAAAAGTTATGAAAGGAATTTGCTGAATTTCTTTGGAGGGTAAGATATGGCCCAAGGAGCAATCCATTAGATTTTGGTGGTGATCCGGATCCTCATCCTCATCCAGGAATTCTTTAAAGGATTCTTTACCATTGCGGGATAGTGGCAGTTTGAACATTTTTGCTTCTAAGTCGATAAATAATGCCCATAATGCTTGCACAAAAATTGCAAGATAACATCTCTGCCTTGGCGGAGGCATGCAATCTCACATTGCTCTTGTTATCCGTCTCCGCCCCGGAGGAGCTATGGGACGGGTAATGTTTTCACTCGGTTTGTTTGTTTGTGCGTCTGTCTGTCTGTTAACAACTTTAAGCGAAAACTGCGGGTGCGATTTTGACTAAAATTACAGGAATGATGGGCTATGACCTTTTGATCACCTGATTAAATTTTGGGACATATTGGGCCAAGGCCAAGGCTGTAGGTCCAAAAAATGAAAAAAAAATAAAAAAAGAGCCGTTTTTTCGCCATAACTCCTTATAAATTCGTCATATCGACATGAAACGCATATCTTAAGGTGCATCTTTCAAATCTGCATCATATGATATGCTTCATTACATCAGGGGGGTCACCCCTCAGTTAGCGGTAGGAGGGTCAATGTCAGGTGGGTCTGGCCTAAAATTTCAAATGAGCATAAAATCGTCAGTTTTCACCCGATTTACTCCAAATTCGACATGTGACATCTTTGACTAGATATCCTGTTGTGTTTATGCGTCAGCACTAAAATGACTACCGGGGACGGGTTTGCTGTGTCTTGGCAACACTTTTTGTTTGGTTATATTTTGCTGAAATTGTCTTGATATTAAGCGAACGTTCAAACCTCTCATTCTGAAAGGTGTTATGATTTCTGGTAACCAAACTCAGATTGCAAACATGTAACCTAAAGTACTGTAACTAGTTTCATCTGACAGAAAACATATCATCGTAGACTCTCAGCTGTCTCAAGACCTCATGACTAATATTTGGAAGCATTAAATTGTCTGTGTAGCTGGATTTGGTTGACTGATTAACAAGAATAAAACACAGCAAAACTGCCAGGGCCATATGCCACTGTGCAGAAATTAAAAAGGCTACACGAAAGAAAAATAAATGAGACAGGAAGATAAAATGCAATTTAAAAAAAACACTGAACGCTAAGTCTTTCATAGCAGTCCAGTTGCCTTCACAAGAGAGGGTTCCTCCTTTTCAGCAGGCATCCTTCCCAAGCACCGATAAACGACGTAACAACCCATCACTCGCCCAATGCTCAGAGAGGAACTGACGCCGTAAATCCCCAGCACTGGAGCATTCCACCAGAATGTGCTGAACAGTCAAGGGAACCAAGCAATCCTCGCAGAAAGGAGGGGGAACGCTCTTCATTAAAAATCCATGAGAGAAACGGGTGAGGCCAATGCAGAGCCGACACAAACTCATCTCCCAAGGACGAGACAAGCCTTTCTAAGTGAAGGAGTCAACCTAGCCACAAACAGCATGCAACTTGCTGTCCCCCCACCGCATCTCAACGTTCTTGCCAACAGCGGTGAAACTGTCCAACAATTTAAGGGAAAGAAGCAGATGCAGGCAGACGATGCAGAGGAGAAGCGGATCCCAAGATGGGAGGAGAGCGAGCCTCTGCTACCTTAGCCAGCAGATCAGCCCTCTCATTCGATGACATCCCCTCATGGGCTGGAACCCATCAAAACCGCACATGACAGCCTCGATGGCGAAGGAGCAAAAGTCAGTGTAAAATAAACAAGAAGCAGTGCCAAGGCACAGCAAACCCATCCCCAGCAGTCATTTTAGTGCTGACGTATGAACACAACAGGATATCTAGTCAAAGATGTCACAAATCAAATTTGGAGTAAATCGGGTGAAAATTAACGATTTTATGCCCATTTGATATTTTAGGCCCAACCCACTCGACATTGACCCCCCTCCCGCTGCCTGGGGGGTGACCCCTCTGATGTAATGAGGAAGGTTAGAGGATGCAGATTTGAAAGATGCTCCCTTTAGGATTTGGTTTCATGTCGATATGACGAATTTGAATGGAGTTAGAGTGAAAAAACGGTTTTCTTATTTTGGCCCAAAATTTAATCAAGTGATCAGAAGGTGATAGCCCATCATCCCCGTAGTTTTAGTCAATATCGCACCAGTAGTTTTCACGTTAAGTTGTTAACATACTGACAAACCAAGTGAAAACAATACCCGTCCCCAAGCCCCTCCGGAACGGGAACGGGTACTAAAACCAGAGCAGCGAGAGCACTGAGGGAGTTACTAAAAATCACAAAAGCAGTCTGGGAGAGAATAAAAATGATTAGGAGTAAGTAAAATTGCAGATAGTTCCTCCAGAAGTACAGAAGAAATACCAGGAATCCTATTGCCCCAGCAGATTGAGGAGAAAACTATACCAAAACCCACCCTTGCATCATTCTACGTTCCATCTGTAGACAGGAATGGGGCCCTGATGAGTAGAGGCATATCAGAGAGAGAGAGAGAGAGAGAGAGAGAGAGAGAGAGAGAAAGGGGGGGAGGGTGAAGTGAGCTTTTACCAGCAATGGATCTAAAGAACGTCATCCGGGGGTAGTAGCCAATAACCTGCCCTAGAGACCTGATGTGGGCGAACTATGTTCAAAGGGACAGAGAAAGCAGATATAACAGATCAATCCCCATAACCAAAGGACTAGAGGAAACTTGGACGAGTGGCATAAACAGAGGACTGGGAATAAAGAGACACCACGGCACAATGCACTGAGTCCAGGAGGCAGTGAAGATGATACCAACACCTCGTCATCAAGGACTAGCGGCGTAAATCCAAAGGGAGGGCATCAGCATCCACCATCAAACTCGAGGTCGTGCATAGCCAGAAGGCCTCAGTGTCTAGACGAACACAAACATGATGCATGGAATCTAGTATCTGAAGATGGTCATCTGTAGCAAAAGAGCAAACCTCACACTCATATTCAAGTTTACAAAGAACTAGAGCAAAGTGACCCGAGGTCACAACACCCTTCCCGCGCCGACTCAGTTGGGGTCAAAGTCATTTAGGGTGAAAGAAAATTGGGATAAATGAAGTTTTTGACATGATGATAGCACTATTATCAAAAGAAACGGCAGTTTCAGAGATTTAAAAGTTTAAAATTTGATTGACCTTGAGTTTTTCCTTTCAAGGTCATTTAAAGTCACATCTTTTGATGCCAACAGAAGCTCCATATGTGACTTCCTGTTAGTGATTAATAGTAACCATGTGCCTATCTCTCACCGTTTGATTGATCTAAGCAATCAGAATATATGACCTTGACTTTGACCATTCAAAGTCACCCAAGGTCAAACGTAATGGTGTCAATAGCTTAGTGATTAAGAGTAACAATACGTCTAACTCTCACCATTTGGCTTTGCAGGCCTCGAAATCTGCGTGCCCTTGAGGTTGAACTTTCAAGGTCATCAAAGGTCACATCTGATTGTGTCAATAGGATCTTCATATACGACTTCCTCTTTGTGATTAATCGTAACTATGTGTCAAACCTTTTGGCCTAAAAAAATGGATGAACCTGAATTTGATCTTTCAAAGTCAAATTCAAGGCACTTAATCGTGGGTTATTTTTACCAAAATCGAATAACTTCCTCGGTGTGTCATACCTAACCTGTGTGCCGAGTTTGAAGACGATCCGTTCATTGGTTAAAGAGATAACTGATGCATAGACTCACAAATAAATCAATAAATGCCGACGATCACGTACACCCCATCCTTAGTGAATTGCGAGCGAGGTAAATAAGTGATCAGTGCAAGAGGAATAGGGTATACGGTCAGCAGCCCAAGATGTACGAACCAGAACACTCAGGAGAATCACGGCCTTCAATACAAGCAGCCTTAATATAAGAAAAAATCCTGATGGGTCTGAAATATGTATCATCATATGGGCTGGAATTTAAAAATATCCTCCCATAACGGATTTACCAGGCTCTTCATAGAATTCAGGTGGATTGGCTTTTATCACACAGTGGTGTAGTGATAACGATGCAAGACTTCTGTCTGGAGGTCCCGAGTTCGATTCCCGGCTGGAAAGTATGTACACTCAGATTAAAAATTATCTTTATGCTAACGCCATTGAATATCTGCAACCTTATACGTTGATATCGTCAAATATAGATCTCACAGGCACCTGCATATGTCCGTATCTCACTCACACATACCAACCATACGGACCAGGATTATATCAAATACATTTCGTTTACACACGTATGAAGAGGTCACCAGTGTAAAGATCATATATATATATATATATATATATATATATATATATATATATATATATATATATATATATATATATATATATAATGCACTCACAGGGAGTGTGGGTAAAGATCCTTTTCTCATCTTTTCAGTATCTCTGTTAGAAAAAGCATTATTTTTCTCGTCCTTTTCGTTGTACTGCCTTTCATCTCACTACTCTATCTACTTCCAACCATTTTTTATGTCAGCCATTTTTTCCAGCTCTGTTTACCCCGCAACAATGTTATTTTCTCTCTCTCTCTCTCTCTCTCTCTCTCTCTCTCTCTCATGCCTTTCATCTTTGGGTACACACTTTTCCCTAATTATTGGGCTGTCCATAAGGATCAGTCTTCCTTTCTGACATCACCAGGTATTTTAAATTCGGTAACATCTCAGTCATTTGAAAAAACTGAAATATTATTCTCCTCAAACTTTTCCTTCATTTGCTCGCATTTCAATATATCTACTCAAGCTGCTGTTGTGTTTTTGTGCTATCTATATTGCGCGTTTTCCTCACTCACTGCCATGTTTTATCTACAGATTCAGAGAGATAAACAGGAGTAAGATACGTTGAAGGAATATAAGGAAAGGGAAATATGGCAAAGAAGTAAGAATGATAAAAGAAGAGACTGTTAAAGTTCACAATCATTCATTTCTTTGCCGATTTCATACTTTCCCTTGTTACTGCATCATACTCATCACTCTAGGCTGTCTTTTATGTGGCTTTGGAGAATTAGTTGCATATATTCCTCGCGGGTCTTTCTGCACGCTATACGTCTATATCCTTTACTATGCTATTGATTTAACTATATAGATATTCCGTCTATCTTTCTACCTCTCATCTCCATCTATTTATCTATCTATATCTATCTGTCTATCTGTCTATCTATCTATCTATTTATCTATCTGTTTATCTTTCTGTCCAACTACTGTATCTCTCTCTCTCTCTCTCTAGTCAGACACCTAACTCGTAAGGGGTAGCCACAAAAAATTCGCCTTCATGTCGTCCTGACCTCTGCCATTCGGTTGTCCTCCCTCTAACTCACACACTTCCTCTAATATATCTTTCCACTCCATCCCTCCATCTCATCCTCGGTCTCCCCCTCCCCCTCTACCTCACCCACGTACGGTACTCTCTTACCCGTCAGTCTTTCATTCTCCATCTTTTCCACATTACCAAACCTTCTATTACCGGATCCAGTCACAGCCACAATAACACAACAACTCTTATCCACTTCCTTATTTGTTTTTCCGTCTACTTGTAGCCTTATATTCTCCTCTCGAAAACCTCATCTCCACTATTTTCACTCTAGCTTTGTCTTTCCAAAAGGATCCAAAATTCACTTTCATATGTTAGAGAGGAGAATCACATTATTGCCAGGCAGTGACATTTTTACTTCCATATTCACTCCTGTATTCCATATCGCTGCATTTAATGAATCAGCATCCTTCCTTTCCTATTGTACTCTTTCACGTACTTCATCCTCTAAAATTTTCATCTTAACTTATAGCATTACCTAAATACCTGAATGCACTCATATTCTCCTTTTCCTGAACATCCAGCCTCACTATGCAGTCTGTACTTCATTTCTCTTAAAGATCATAACATTGCTTTAGCTGCATCTACCGTTAGATTTTGTCTCTTAAATACACTACCAAACACTTTCTCCAAGCCTTGGAACTCCCATTCTTATTATTATTATTTTTTTTTTCATAACAATAAAAGAGTTATCAGCAAAGAACAGTACAGGTAGTTTCCAAGCCCTACTGTCCTCTCACTAACAACATTACAACATCAACAGTCCTAGCGTCCTATTACAAGCTTTTCACAGCATTTCACAGCCTTCCATTTACTCAGTATATTTACCGTACCTTCCACATTCCATATCTATCTACTTCGTCATAATTATGCTTTCTTCATGTCCATAAAGGCTGCATACAACTTATTTGTCTAAGCTGAGCATTTTAGAAGGAATATCTAGTATATGCAACCCCTTCCCTTCCTGAAACCACCGTGTTCTTCAGTCAATTCCTCAGTTATTTCTTTCAGTCTTTCAACAAGGATCTTACGATAATTTTTTCCTATTACACCCCCCCCCCACACACACACAGGAGCAAGAGCTTCTTTCTTTCTCTCTCTCTCTCTCTCTCTCTCTCTCTCTCTCTTAGCACAATGATACAAATACACACGCTTCTCTCTCTGATTGTGCCCTAACACACTCGCAGATGAGCAAGCATACACACACACACACACACACACACACACACACACACACACACACACACACACACACACACACACACACACACACAGAAGCATAAATAGATAGATACAAGTGCTCGTGGGCCCTTTGGGCCTTCTCACACTTGCTTATGCGGAGGGCTCTCGCACTGCGCGCTCACTTTCTCATACTTTGCACTCGTTTCCTCATGCTTTTCACTCGTTTCCTCAAGCGTTGCGATCATTTCAGGTAATCCGAGTCACGTTTATGTGCTGTTCTAGTCTAACGTTGTCACTATCGGCCGTCAAGGCGACATCGAAGGGCCCATGATGGTCAGTTTGTGTGTTGTTCTAGTCTAACGTTGTCACTTGGATTTTTTGCAGCTGACCAATTGATCGTGTTATTTGCAGCTTCGGGAATGGAACCCAAGTTATCCGCACTCAAGTCTGAGATATTAACCACTCGGCCACGGCAACCAACCGGACACCGGGAGCATCGTTTTTTGATCAAAATTTGAGTGCTCATTAAATACAGTAAAAGTTTTTCAATCGTGATGGGACCAAGTTTTTTCACATCAGCGAATTTTTTGCTATTTTTGTACCAATTTTGGTGCGATTTGAATGTGTAGTTTCGGCTGCCCAAAATAAACACACAGACACACACACACACACACACACACACACACACACACACACACACACACACACGGCAACTGCTATAGTATATTAGATTATGGGTGTGCTTGCGAGCGAGCGCGCTTGCATATTATTCTACAGTAATCTAAATCCAGTTGAAGCATGAGATGAGGCATTTTACAAGGTTCATAATTTTAGCTGACAAAATTAATCGTATTATTTTCCATAAGAATGTTTCTCAGCAGCAATTGATACCAAGCCTGATCACTGCATTAATCGTGATCCAATGTACTAAAATTATTCAGTAATCCGTAACACTTTTGAATTCGTCATATTCTTAAGTTAACCGAAAAAATAGCTAAATTTAACATCTTAAATGACTATTAACTTTTTATATTATACCCACGTGTGAAATGTTTTTATTTTTGAAGCAGCAATTTAATCCGACGTTGTAATTTTTATCAGGCCACCACCACACGACTTTATGTAGCTTAAGGGAAACATGTTTTAGTAAATGGGTTAATTAAGGACATACCAATATCCTTATCAATATCAAACTCTTTCTTAAATTTAGAAAATAAAAGTCTAAGTAGAGAAAATATATTGCGGAAGTTTGTATGTTAGTTAATCTGTAATATGTATATTGTTGTTAATTTGTCACATTGATTACATCAATCAAGGAGGAAATCTAGAAAATATCACACAACAGCTTCAGGTAAAAAGCAGGATTTGTTGCTCTCTGTTAAAATTTTATGACTCACAGCAACAAATCCATTTTCCTGGTCACCGGGACCCTTCTTCTTCGATTCCCCTTGCTATCTGTCTGTTTGTTAAAAATAGAGTTATGTCTCCTCTTTCACCCTCCCGCTATCACCCACTCTTTCTATTGCCGATTTTTTTTCTTTGTTCTCCCTCTTTCCCTTGCTATCTTATCTTCATGTATTCTCCCTGTCTTACTAACCCAGAGATTCTGCATTTCTTTTTGTGACACCAATAGTTTTTTGTCACATATACTTCATGCCCTGAAAAGACCACTATTCCATTTTGGATGCTCAGCTGTAACATGAAATCAATACTAGAATATGTTGCCAGTCAAGATGTGTTATGGAAAGGATGTAGAGCAGTAACATTGTCTTAGCCTGCCAATTAGCTACTCGAAGTAAGCTGCAAAATCAGACCTACGAATACTAAAAGGTGGACAGTTTATGTAAAATCCCTCACATTTATTGCTCTGCACTGATACGGTATTCATCGCATTTTGTACCCCAACCATCGCTGCCTCAGTGCCTCTCTCAGGCACACTACGTCCCACAACCTCGTTCCTGTATACACTCTTCGGTCCACAATTTCCGTCGGTCTCTCCCTCAGCGTCCAGGATGTGCTTATTGCTTCTGTGCCGAGGAAACATGGTTGTCCTAAGCAGTCAATTCGCTAACCCAGTGATGCACCCAATACAAGAACATCTATTTCAGTTCTGCTCTTTTCTAAGTTATCTGGGGTTAACAAGAAACTTCATTTCTTGTTATTCCCAAATACCTGTATTCACTTTGGGATGAGACTTTTCCAGATGGATGAGTTACAGACAACCTTCATTAACAACTCCATCACTACGAGTGTGATTTTAATTTTCGCCCTAGTACGGTCAAAAAGACGTCTTCGGGGCTGAAGGGTTTATAAAGTCAATGGTAGTGCAACGCATGAACTGAAATTAAATTGCAAAAGTGGCTGCATTCTGGTAAGACGCTAACCCCCCCCAAAAAAAAAACTTTCCTCTATTTCTACAGCCACTCTTGGTGGTGGTAACGGTGAGCACACAGACTATAGTATTAATACTTGTGTAATTAGAACGACTGAATCCCCTGTGAAGTTTTCCTTATTAGTGATACTTTTCGTTGATATGCAATTAAACTGATGGTGGACGTGATCCTAAATATCAGACTTTCAAACTGTATTTTTCTCAGTAATCCTGTTTAGAGCGGTACTGTATCTTGCTGATTTCCTGTCTGTTGGTTAAGGGAGAATGGGAGAGTTTGAAGGAAGATCGAAAACTAGGTGGAGAGATAGCTCATGAAAATGAATAATGGAAGATAGTTTATTGACGGAGGAGGGATTATTACTGAGTAGTGACAAATACCTGGAGCCTCTCTCCCAAGGAACAGTGTCGTGCAACACTTAAATTGGTAGGCAAATAATGTACCAGATTTGGGCATGTCTTTTGTTTCGGCTTACTGCTGTCTGCTAATCTGTCAGTAGGTAAACTTATGACACCCGAAAAGGTGGCTCAATCGGCAGAGAGGTGGCCTGCAGTCCTAACGGACCCTGGTTCAAATCCCGCTGGGTCAGGGAACAGTTTAAGGATATGAATTTCATGAAAGTCAGACTTTACTGATCTACCAGAATATCCGCCGACATGTCGTGAAAATACCCCCGCTAATACCAATACACCAATCCTGTATGAGACAGCCCTAGCATGTATTCGATGTGGACGGTGGATGTTATCGCCGAAGTGGTGACATGTAGAGGTGTGCGGTACGTGGGAGGACTAATGGGCCTTGAAAGCAGGCTGTGAAGCATATGCCCAGAGTCGGACACGTAAAAAAATTAAAAAATCGTCTTTAAGTGGCCGTGTACTTCTCCATCAGTCTACCCTCTCTGTATCACGTTGCTCTCATTTGCATAGATCTCGACCCAGTCCCTTCATCACTTATACGCCACCAGATCCTTTGCAACAACATCCCACTTCGGGACATTTCAGCAACAGCATTGAAGAAATGCTATCATACTCATTCCACGTGCAGGGCTAAAGACACTTCCATCATAACACTGTGCAACAAACCCACTCTCTGAATATCCGTCTATCAGAGGTGTCTTTAAATAAAGCCGGTTGAATTTGTCTAGGTAGGTTTAGATCAAGACATGAACCATCCCTCCTCAGTTATCAGCTTAGATTTGGGTTGGGCGGAATCATGAATGACGTACACCGCGTGTAGGACAAGCACACACAACAGAGCACGGCATAGCACATGCCACACCAAGATACACACACATCATCATCTGTGCAGGGAAGCTATAAGACGACCATAAGGGATTCTGCTTGCCTTCGGTCAACGAGTCTGCTGGACCAGGCAGACTAGGGTTGAGCAACAACAAGAACAACAACAAAAACAACACATTTACAAAGTTCGGCTAACTTTCCTAAGGTATTGTTTTTAATAACATATTCTCCTTACTCTCCACTACAGCTCACCCCTCTCAGGATATATCTCTTCATTCCAAGTCTGTTACCCCAGGTAACATGTATGTTCATTTCATCCAGTAACATTGTTCATTATCTCCATTTCCCACTTTCGAGATATTCATGAGGTAACTCCTCTTTCATGCCCCCTTCTCTGCTGCGTCTGTCCTTCAATCCCACTAATGAATCCAATTCTCAAAATATCTATACAATATTGTCATTAGGCCTCGTTTTTCAGCTATTCATCTCTTCTATCTCCTCTCATTCTCCCCAATCCATCTTGCTCTTTTCCACCCCTATCCCTTTATCCCCAACTATCCCTCCCTCTAATACTGCCCATAATCGGCCTCTATCCCGCTGTTTCCTAATTTCCATCTGTTATCTCTCTCTCATTTTCCACTTGTATTTCTCTTTCTCATTTCACAGTTCACTCCATATCCCACAGCCTTAACTTCTTAATGCTTTATCATTTTCATCCCATATTTGTATCCCTTCATCCCTCTAATCCCCGTCTAGTACTAGTCTCCTCCGTCAGTCCTGTTTTCCTTTTCTAATCCCAAAATTTTCATCCCAATCCATCGCACACCCGAATACAATTATTACAAAAATGAGGTCCTCGGCTCTAAGCAACTGTATTCACACACAAACTAGTCAGAAAATGACGAATCAAATACTTGAAAGCTAAACTGTTACAAGGCAGTATATGTAAGTAACAGTTATTTTAACAATAACAATTACGATACTGAAATATTAAATAAACCATAATTCTGATAATGGCCTCCGCAGCTCTAGACATTTATACTCCTCATAAATACTAGTAAGTATATACAGAGTGAAATATGCAAGAACTACACTGTTACACTGAGGAAGATGCAAGTAACATTAATTAGAAATATTAGCTTAATAATGCTTTTGTCTGGTGCATCTTTTATTTAATTGAACGCTTAAGGAGTGTCATGGGTCGGCGCGATTAAGTATTTCAATAAACTCGTGACATTAACTTTGGTGGGAAACCGCGAATTCTAGTGGAATCCCAGTATTTATCGCTCAGTTTAACTGCCAGGTATTCACCCGATCGGGAGTGTTTTCAGAACAATTTTTCACTGTGTCATAAATGATCGTCTTTGTACGCGACTTTAGCACCTCCGCTGAGTACCTTGTTATGGGCGTGTTTCGCTCATTCTAGCCGTTAGCAAGTGCGGCTCGACACTTGCCTTTCTCTCACGATTTGAAGTCAGTCAAAATTTGTGCGCCGTGGAAACAGGTAATGTGTTTGGCAGTGTCCTTCCTCAGCAACGACGCCCAGTTTCCGCCACCGCCGTTGAATTCCAGAGGCTCAGCGCGTGCAGTGTCCTTCCTCAGTAATGACGTCCAATCATCCGCTTTGTCCACTTTTCTGACCAGTATTTCTTTTCGTTTCTCCTAGGTTTAAGAGTTAGCTTCTGAGTGAGTGAGTGAGTGCGATCTCCTTATTTTGAATTCATTTTGAAATGTAATGTAAATTTATTTCTTTGTAATCAATAAATTTAACAGTTCTTTTTCTTGAGCTTAATTTAATGTAAACTCGTGTTTTATTTCTCCATAAGCTTATTCTAGTTGCAGCTCCTAGTTTGCACAAACGCTTTGCACTATTCACAGCTGGTACTTAGGCCAGTCCTTTTTTATTAACTTAAATCCGTTGTGCCATCTAGGAGTTAACTGCATCAGCAAGAATCTGTTTATCATTAATAGATATTGATTGTCAGGGGTGGAGTCACTTTCTCCAGAGGCCTACAGTACTAATAAAACAGCATGCGTGAATAATTAGTCTTTGCTGTGTACTGTTGAGAAAGTTTATATATTCTCGTCCTTAGAGAATCAGCGAAGTAAACCGGCATAAAGTAATCATTGCTTGATTTTCACAAGACAATTCATTGTCCTGTTCTAAAGTATTATTGAATAATATTAACCTTTAATATTGCATACACTTTTTAAAAACCCTGTGACAATTGGCGACCTCATTCCAGGATATTAACTCCTAGCTCTAAAGTTATTAACGAGATAATACTCACTCGCTCATACTAAGTATTTATCATTAAAGTCTATAGGCACTATCTTACTGGTGATTATTGATTCAGTTCTGTTTATTTACGTAATAGTTTTCACAGTCAGTTGTTTGTTTAATTTTCTTTCTTTACCAGTTTAATTAGATAAAAACTGGTCACCACTAACCTGTGCCTATATTCTTTATTCTTGATTATTGGCATCTTTCGTTGCAAAAACGGTCAATACTGAGTCGCTAGTTTACTTAGACTGACTTAGCATCATGTCTACCAGCGTCTATGTACAGGAAGCTAAAGATATGGGGCTTACGGATCTGGAGAAAATAAAGGACTTTGTCCTCTCTCGGTTTAATTACGAGCAGCAACGCGAGAATGATGCTCATGAAGAGCGTCGAATTCAGCGTGAGGAACGCGAGAAAGAACGCGAATACGAGCGAGAACAACGCGAATACGAGCGTGAACAACGAGAGAGAGAACGAGAACACAAACGTGCTGAGCGAGAGGCACGCGAAAAACATGAAATTGAAATGTTGAAGCTGAAGTGAGATTCCTTGGCTTCAGACACATCTGGTGCAGCTGGCCCAAACTCCACGAGTGCTCTCCCTGCACATGTTCTGGCGACCCCACACATCAAGCTTCCCCCATACAAGGAAGGCGAGCGAATCGAGCCATACATAGCTCGTTTTGAAGACATGGCTCAACTTTACCAGCTGGATGATGCAGCTAAGCGGGATCAGTTTCTTAGCCGGTTTGAGGGCCCTGCCCTCGATATTCTCCACAAAATTCGTGGAGACAATCTCACGTATGAGATGATGAAGGCCGCACTTGTCAAAGCGTACAGTCTCACAGTTGACGATGCCAAGAGTCAGTTCATGAGTGCGTGTTTACAGGAAAAAGAGACTGCCGTTCAGTTTCTTGACCGGCTTACTGCTTACTTAGATGAGTGGATGAAGAAAGATGAAACTCCTTCCACGCGTGAGGGGATAATTGACCTTATGCTGCGCACGCAGCTAGAAAAGTTGTGGCCTACTGAACTTATGGCTCAGCTTGAGATCTGCCAGGTAAGAGATGCCAGCCAAATGGTGAAGAAGGCTGATGCATTCTTCACTGCATACGGGTATCAAACTCGTAAGCAGTATACCTGGAATAGGAAAGCTGATAAATCTGGGAAACTGTCTCAGACTGAACCCCAGCAACGAGGCCGTTCTCAGAATAATGGCCAAGGTCCAAAACTGCAGAAGAAGGACCAGGGGCAAAACACTCAGAAACCTGAGTGGAAGCGGTATGATAAGCAGAACCCAAACCAGCAGCAGTACTGGTATTTCAAGCAGCAGCAGGGCAAGGACAAACCACGTAACCCTCAGTCAGGACAATCGACTTTAGTGTATCGGAGGCAGGATGCAAATGCAGCCCTTATGCCACAACAAGCGTACAGTGGTGCCAGCCCCAACAATACAGGTACTTCCCCGCAGTTCACTAGTTCCCCAGCGACAGTAAACCCTCTTCCACAGGTGGTCAATGCTCCAGCTCCTCAGATGGTGAGCACGACCCCTCAGGTATCAATTTCTCAGGGCACCACATTTGCTGCATCGTTTGTTCTGCAGTCTCACAAATGACTGGCTGCTACCTCCTCAGACCCTTCCACCAGTAACACTGCCTTTCTTGTTCAGCCAGGGTTTGTGAGAGGTGTTTCTGTAAATGTCCTGAGAGATAATGGTTCCTCAGGTTGCTCTGTCAAGCAAATGTTTAGTTCGGCCCGACGAGTACACGGGTAAGCAGACCCAAGTTAGACTTATTGATGGGTCAGTGAGATTGTTCCCTGAGGCACGTATCCAGGTGGCATCTCCTTTCTACACTGGTTTGACAGCTGCTGTTGTCATGCCAGAACCCTTGTTTGACCTCGTTATCGGCAACATACCTGGCGTCAAAAACAGTTGCGCCGTAGATGTTGCTACTCAGACTTCGGCTGTTGCAGTAACACGAGCCATGGCCAAGACTCCGAATCGTGTCACCCCGTTGACCGTCGCAACGCCGCAAGATTTCATTCATAGTCAAGACATTGTCCAAGAACAACAGTCTGACCTGACACTTGCCTCAGTGTGTAAGAAGCTGGAGGGTAAAGTGGCTGGAGGGTAAAGTGATTAAGTATTCACAGGGAGGTCAAGCCAGGATCCTTCGCAAGCGAGGACGGCTGTACCGTGAGTCACGAACACCCCAGGGTGAGGTTCGACTGCAGTTCGTCGTTCCCGCAAAGTATCGCCGGGCAGTGTTCGAATTAGGTCACTGTTCAGTCATGGGAGGTCACATGAGCCAAAAGAAAACCTCTGACCGCATCCATGCTGACTTTTTCTGGCCAGGAATGGGACAGGAAATAAAAAGCTTATGTGCTCCTGCAATGTGTGTCAATGTACCACTAATAAGGGACATGTCCTTCCTGTGCCATTTGAACCCACACCCATAATCTCTGAAGCAGTGGAAAGAGAGGGCAGTGGTAATGTAGGTGCAAACCTGATGTCTCGCCTGCTAACTGCTGACTAACACAGGCAACTGTTGTATGCTGGGTTCTGTAAGAGAGGCGTCCTCAGAGATTTGAGTAATCCAAGGACCAGCCTGGTTCCCAGTTAAAAGTGTACTAGTAATTGCTGACGTCTTGCCCGTTGGTCCCACAGGACACGTTACGTCCAGGACTTGTGTATATATGTACTGCAAACCATAAGTTAAGGGGGAAGTTTGAGAACCCTGCAGAGACAGTCCGAGGCTGTGTATGAATTACCTTGTGGAACGTCTCGAGCTGTGGGCCTCTCTGAGGATTCCCGGAGAATGCACAATATACACACGAGTGTTCACACCCACGGTGGGTGTTAAAATGTGACCTGCCCGAGATTGTGTAGCGATTCTCAGCTTCCTGTCATTAACCTTAAATGTAGAATTAGGTTAACCAGTAAACTGCCCGTTCTAAGAGATTTGAGCAATTCAAGAACTGACACATTTCCTGGTTAATAATGTTAGGTTAACTAGTAAACTGACCGTTCTAAGAGATTTGAGCAATTCAAGAACTGGCACATTTCCTAGTTAATAAGCGTTAACCAGTAAACTATAAGGGTCCTGAAAGATTTGTGAATCCTAAGACTACGTTTCCTAGTTAATAATGACATAGGTACTAATTACTAGGCAGAGAGAGAGAAATGACACTTTTGATGCTCCATCTTGATTCCTTTTGCAGGTGCAGATGGCGGGTGCAACACTGCCGTGCAGAACAGCTGATCATCCCTGACGCATGCTGCCGCCTCTTCTCTTCTGCCTCGTCATCATCATTTATTATTGATTTGCATTATGTAATTTTACACGAAGGTACAGTTACACCACAACTGTCACACGTACACCATGTATTACAAACATTACGCTACATAACAATTAGTTGTTAATGTAAATGTAGCGAACTTTTCACTCAGTTTGACCTGAGTACAGGATTCTTCACCGTTGTCATGGAGTTTTTCCCTCAAGCTTGCTTCTATTAACGTAAATACAAGGTTTTTTCGCTCACTTGCGACTGTGACTTTCTTCTGTAGCAGGATAGCACACACACACCACAGTGTGAATCTTGTGTGACTGAATTAGGATTTATATGTATATTGAAATTTTTTTTTCCTGAAAAAAAAATTTCATTATTGATGGGGCGTAATGTCACGAGTCGGCGCGATTAAGTATTTGAATAAACTCGTGACATTAACTTTGGTGGGAAACCGTGAATTCTAGTGGAATCCCAGTATTTATCGCTCAGTTTAACCTCCATGTATTCACCCGATTGGGAGTGTTTTCAGAACAATTTTTCACTGTGTCATAAATGATCGTCCTTGTGTGCGATTTTAGCACCTCCGCTGAGTACTTTGTTATGGGCGTGTTTCGCTCATTATAGCCGTTAGCAAGTGCAGCTCGACACTTGCCTCTCTCTCACGATTTGAAGTCAGTCAAGATTTGTGCGCCTTGGAAGCAGGTAGTGTGTGTGACAGTGTCCTTCCTCAGCAACGACACCCAGTTCCCGCCACCGCCTTTGAATTCCAGGGGCTCAGCGTGTGCAGTGTCCTTCCTCAGTAACGATGCCTAGTCAACTGCTTTGTCCACTTTTCTGACCAGTCTTTCTTTTCGTTTTTCCTAGGTTCAAGAGTTAGCTTCTGAGTGAGTGAGTGAGTGCGATCTCCTTATTTTGAATTCATTTTGAAATGTCATGTAAATTTATTTCTTTGTAATCAATTTATTTAACATTTCTTTTTCGCGAGCTTAATGTAATGTAAACTCGTGTTTTATTTCTCCATAAGCTTATTCTAGTTGCAGCTCCAAGTTTGCATAAACTCTTTGCACTATTCACAGCTGGTACTTAGGCCAGTCGTTTTTATTAACTTAAATCCGTTGTGCCATCTAGGAGTTAATTGCATCAGCAAGAATCTGTTTATCATTAATAGATATTGATTGTCAGGGGTGGAGTCACTTTCTCCAGAGGCCAACAGTACTAATAAAACAGCATGCGTGAATAATTAGTCTTTGCTGTGTACTGTTGAGAAAGTTTATATATTCTCGTCCTTAGAGAATCGGCGAAGTAAGCCGGCGTAAAGTAATCATTGCTTGATTTTCACAAGACAATTCATTGTCCTGTTCTTAAGTATTATTGAATAATTTTATCCTTTAATATTGCATACACTTTTTAAAAACCCTGTGACAAGGAGAAGTCTTCCTTCGATTTGCGATAATGATGTATTTGACAAGTTATAAACGAATATCGAACTAACTTCAGGTTACTTTCTCCTTTCTCCTGTCACTCCTACCCCATCTTTCCCATTTTCTCAGTTACCAGCTTCTTGCTTTCTTTCTTCCCTCCCTCCCTCGACTGTCATAGTGCCCTTCAAGGGGCCACCTCTTCCCAGCCACATATATTTTCCCGGCCCTGAGAAAATAAATGAGCGAGGCTGACATCTTCCCCCGCCCTCCTTCCAGGAAGGGGAAAGACTGGTCACAGAGGGGATTCATCTCGTCAAGCCAACTCATATTATGGTTACTCGTATACCGAAATATTTGGAAATTAGTTCCATTATCAGAAAGCTGTGGCTTCATGAATGAAGTTGCACATTTCTTCCCTATAAATTTCTCCTCTTCTCTTACTTCAACCTCTTACTTTACTTCTGCCCTTACGGCAAATCCCTACATCTTTCCTGTCACTGTTACTCCCTCTTTTATCTACCCCTGGGGAGGGGGGGAGGAAGGAATACCTCCCCACTATCCCCGCTTGTCGTAAGACCTGACTAAAAAGGGCCTTTTTGTCACCAGTATTTCTCCCTTGAGAAGATTAAGAGAAATACACTGAGGTGGTTTGGACATGTGGAGAGAATGGAGAATGAAAGACTGACTAAGAGGGTGTATGTAGGTGAGGTGGAGGAAGGAAGAGGAAGGGGTAGACCGAGGATGAGGTGGAGGGATGGAGTTGAGAGGTATATGAGGGAGGGGGGGGGGTGTTGAGGGGAGGGTAGTCAAATGATGGGTGACAGAGCGACTTGGAGGCGTTTTGTCTGCGGCCACTCTTTGCGGGACTGGGGCGTCGGGCTATAGATAGACAGATAGATAGATTTCTCTCCTTACTGTCCTCTTTGCTCTTCTGCCCTGCCTCTTTTTTTATATATATATATATTTCCGTGTTTCAGCCTTTATTTTCCCTTTACTCCTATAGAGCCATATGGCCATACTGTGACTTGGTGCTAAATCTGTATTATTTTTTCCTTCCCCTTTGATCTCTATAATAAATCTCTGCCTCTCTTCTCACCAGCTTACTAAATTTTCCCTGGCTTACACTCCCTCTTCCGATACAGACCCCAGCTGTGCCCTACAATTGCCCCTCTGAAGCCCATCTTGCCCTCCTCCGTCTCCATTAGTTACCAGCACGTCCCTTTTTCGGCACTAGTGTCCTTCCTGGAGACAGAAGAATCCCCTTTCCACAGGTATCTCCTTTTCTTTGTTCATGCATCTCATTTCCTTTCTCACGCATCTCTTTCTTCTCTCACACACACACACACACACACACACACACACACACACACACACACACACACACGCACGCACGCACAGACACACACACACACACACACACACACACACACACACACACACACACAAACAAACAAACTTCAAAACAACATGCACGTAGAAAGAGAGAGAGAGAGAGAGAGAGAGAGAATCTGAATGAGTTAAATCTCTCTCTCTCTCTCTCTGCCTTGACACACGCACACACAGTTTTCTGTCACTTCACCGCTCTCTCCACATGTCTCATCCTTTTCTTTTCTTTTTTTTTTCTTTGCTCTCGTTTGCATGTAGTTTTTAGCATCAAAGAACGATTGGTACTTCGGGTGGATGTGCCTCGATGAGCATGAGTACGTGCCAACCTGTGAATGTATGTGCGAGTGCGTAAATTAGTGGGAGTTTGAGGGTGTGGGTCGCGCATGTGTCCATGCGTATATGTAAATGTGTGTGTGTGTGTGTGTGTGTGTGTGTGTGTGTGTGTGTGTGTGTGTGTGTGTGTGTGTGCATATTATTTCATCAGTGGAACCCGACTCAATCATTGGGTGAAAATTTAATGTCTATAGTTTTTTTTTTTTTTTTTCTAACCCAAATGACAATTATTTTGACGATCATAAGTAGGTCAGTCATCAGTCATGTTTACAGAGGCGGACCAGTGCGCTGATGGTGATTCAAGGAAACCAGTTCCGTTGTCCATAATACTTCTTAATTCATTTGATCTTAATAATAATTTAAAGTGAATAGATAACGTAAAGACAGTCAACAGTCATCAGTCTAATATATTATACCCACATGTATAATGAATATAAATTTTTATATAAAGCCCCGTATATTCGACAATATACCACTTATAATCAGGCCACCATCAGACGGTTTTATTCGTCTTTAAAGGGGATTTGTTTCAGTGAAGAGGTTAATGAAAGTCATGCACACCTCCCCTCCAATTTTAAGTCTCTTTCGTAAGCTATAAAAACAGCTTATTTTGAGCAAGAAAAAAAAAAAAACTACAGGAGCTCATAGACTTGTATTTCAATTATATACAGTTGAGTCATCATATCGATAAACTCAAGCGTCAAGGAAATCTGGAAAATATCACACCACTCCCTCTGCTAGATACAATGTGAGTTTTGTGGTGTTTAGTTAACAGTTTCAGACGCACCGCAATACTCTTTACACCCATGCCACCGACGCCCTTCCTCCCTGATTCCTCTTGTTCCATTTCTCTGTTAACACCAACCTTCTGTCTCCTCTTTCACCCTCCCTCTATCCCCAAACAAATCCACTGCCTTTTTTTTTTTTTCTACTTTCCTTTCCCTCTCTCCCTTATCATCTCATTTTCATATCCTCCCCTTATTTAATAACCCACATAGTTTGTTCTTTTATGTAACACTACAGCTACTTGTCACAGGTATTCCAATACTACTGCGTGTCTTGATATTGCCACTTGTTCGCTTTAAATGCTGAACTGTTCCAAGAGGTTAACACTGCAATATAATGACAATCAAGGAGATGTACAATAGACAAGGTGTTCAGCAGTTGCACTTCTGTGTTTTGTCAGTAAGCAACGGGTACTAAGGTTCATAATACGGTCTACGATGAAGGAGTACGAACCTTTTTATTTTATGGCTCTGCATAGCCATGCAATTGCCACCCATCCCATTAACATAGACATTCACCACAACCTATAGCCCAGCCGCTCCGCTCTCAGAGCATCTCTCTCACAGCCCCACTACATCCCAACGTCTCGTCCCCGAATATACTCTAGTCCACCAATTTCCACTGATCTCTCCCTCAGCGCCCAGGACATGTTGACTGCTTCTGTGCCGAGGAAACACGGTTGACCTGAGCACTCACTTCACTAACCCAGTGCCTGACCCACTGCAACATGCAGATTTATTACTGATCACAACACACAACAAGACAAGTTACCGCTTCACTAACCATGCCGTCTTGTTAATTTAATTCCTTTCTATCTACAGATAAATTTATTCTCCTTAGGGTGAGACTTTTCGAGCTGGAGTGGTTACAGACAATCTTCATTAACTTCTTCACTAAGAGGTAAGTTCCGTAAGCTAAATAAAACAGCCTGATATTAGCTCGTGCAAAACGAAAAAGAAGTTATCAAACTGAAGAGGTTAAAAATAAATGGCAGTGCAATCCACGAGTTGATTATATTCTTTTAGCATTAAAGGCGGCTTGAACAGTCGCTGCTTTCTGTTAATGTGATAACCACCGAGACCTTCACTCCTGTTTCCATTGAAACTTTGGTCAGTAATGATGGCAAACGCATGAACTACATTATGTACAATATTTTTGTTATTAGAACGACTTCATCCCCAGTGAAACTTGCCATGCTGGGGGAATTTTCCCTGATTCATATAAACTGTTTATGGAGGCCATACTAAATCCCTTACATCCCAACAGAATTGTTGTGAAAAATCCTCTTTTGACCTGCATTTATATTCTTCTGATTATCTGCCAGTGGGTTATACGGGACTAAGGTGGCAGGAAGGAGGAAA
This sequence comes from Coenobita brevimanus, assembly GCF_032717465.1. Classification (NCBI taxonomy): domain Eukaryota; kingdom Metazoa; phylum Arthropoda; class Malacostraca; order Decapoda; family Coenobitidae; genus Coenobita; species Coenobita brevimanus. Next base: position 3,799,739 of record NC_136994.1, on the reverse strand, counting down.
GAAGACAAATAACCTGGTAAAGAGACTACATGAGAATAGGTAATGGAGGACGCACTGCGACGGAAGGTGGGATCGTTAGTGGGTAGTGACAAATACCTGAATTTCAAGTAATCGAGCTAACCTCTCTCAGGGTATGGTGTTGGACAACACAAAATAACTGGCAAATAATGTAAAAGTGTCTGTATAAACATAGGTGTTGGCGTGTCCCCTCTGATTAACCGTACTGTTGTCTATCTGTTTATCTTCAGCCAAACGCTTTCATCGTGGAAGAGCTGGTCAACAAGAATTCGACTCCCGGAGTTCGTGTTCTCCGCAGATCAAACTGTCCTACCTCTATCTAACGTCATTCTCACTTACATATTTTTCCACACCATCCTTCACCTGATCCTCGACATACCAGTATGTGGAAACCATAAAACAATATCAAGAGGCCTCGCTTTGAGCAAGCACTTGTATTGATTCTGTATATGACGAAATTTTTACATTCCTTCTTTCTTTCCCTTACCTAATAGTTATCAACATTTACCAACATTTCCAGTTCTTATCTATTTAAAAATTTCAGTCAAATTTTCTTGGCAATTTTTTAAATCCACTATCTTGCTCTTACTCCCCATTCTAATCCACCCCTCTCAAGATATAATTCTTCATTCCTATCATGTCACCCCGGCTAACGCATCTCTTCATCTCATCCAATACCATTACTCTTCCTCGCCATTTCATCTCATTTCCCATTTTCTAGTTATTCCAAAGGTAGTTTCTCTTTCATCCCTTCTATTTTGCTGCATCCAACTTTCCACTGCACTCGAAAAACCTCTTCACACGCTATCCAAACAATCATTTCATCAGGCCCACACCTCGTTTTTCGTAATGCGTTTTATACTTTTCTCACAGTCTGTAAATCTCATCCTACTCCATTCTTCCATCTCCATAGGAAATATAAGATCATTTTTCACAGCATCATTATTATCATCATCATCATTATTCTATCTCTTTCATTACACACCATATCTTTCAGTCACTGTGTTTCGTTTGAAAAATAATCCAATTTCACTAACCTCCACGCCTCTTTTTGCTCATCATTTTTTATAGCACCACTTCATTGTGTCTCATTCTCTCATCCAGTGCTATCCTTCAAATTTCTTTCCTGCGTCCGAGCCATTCCTCTCTTCCACCACTGCTCGTCCCCTCTCCCATCTCTGTTGGTTCCATGTCTCAACATATCCCTTGTCTTTACTTCCCTCTCTTCTTTCCCGCCTGTTTTTCCTTTAAATGCCACCGCTTCCTTTCTTTCATCCCATTCCACTTTCTGCCTCTTCCAACCCTCACCTCCCTCCAATCCCACCCTTTCCTCTCTTCCATCTTATTCCTTCTCTCCTCAAGTTTTTTTCAAAATTATCCTTTCTTCCTTCCCATTCCTTCCCGCCAATCGATCATTTTTGCCCAACGGTTTCCTAAACCCTCCATCTTTTTCGTTCCAAGCTCCTGCTCTAGATTTTTCCACCATGGTGCTTTAGACATCAATCCCAACATTTATCACACACAGCTATCGCTTTCACCATGCCCTTTAAACCCTCCATCCTTCTCTCTCCGAACTTCCATCTCTCCCCTTTCCTCCACCCATTCCAACCCGTACTTTTCTCATATCACGCCATTCTTCCTGCAGTGCCAACCCCTTCCCTCTTGTATGCCCTTCGTTTCTATCTTTTTCAGGTAGTATTCACTCACCTCCCTATCGCCCAGCTTTCATCCCACCCTTTCACGATACCCTATCCCTGTCTTTCTGTCTCTCCATCCCTCTCCTTTCTGAACCGCAGCCTGCCGCGCTTTGTCTTTCATCCTTACCCATCCCACTCTTTCTCACATCCCATCCCACATTATCCATAGCTTTAACCCTTTCACTTTAACCCTTTCCCTCATCTCATGCACTCCTACTTAACAATATCCCTCTACCCCATCCACGCACTATCCACCAGTCTCTTCCACAGCCACCTAGTAACTTCCTCTGCCCTCACCTATCAATGTCACCCTAAACCTATTCCGAACATTCTCCCCACACCCCACCTAGCAGTCTCGTCCCACCCACACCTAGCAATCTCCTCTCACCCTCATCTAACCTCACCGAACAGTCCCCCTCCATTCCGACCTAGCAGTCTTTTCCCATCCCCTCGTAGCATTTTCCCTCCACTCCTCCCCTTCACTATCCATACCTTCACTTAGTACTTACCCCATCTCTACCAACCTCCACTTAGCACTTTCGATCCACTCCCACCTAGCAACCCAACCAGTTATCTCACAATATCCAACGACCCCAGTCACCCCTACCTGTTGCCTCCCCCCCCCCTCTTTCAACACCCCCCTCGCCAGCCCCTTACACTAATATACCAGTTACATGGCAGGTGGTACAGCATCTCTCTGGTCACCACCTCCCCTGTTATAGTGGGAGAGGAAGGGGTTTAAAAGATTATCTGGCTGTTTGATGGATCTGATGGCGTTGTATTTATCGGTCTGGGATGTCTGTCGGAAGCTGCTGAGCGTCTTTGTCGTTTTGTTCTTGCTTACTCTTGATGAATGTATTCAACTTAGGGCTGACTTTTGGATTTGGAGGGATTAGATACAATCCTAAGAAACCTTTTCAATACGAGACATCTTTCTTGAATTGAATAAAATCTCTGGCAGCAGCATGAATCAACCTGGAAAGGGCATCACCATGATAAAACGGATTAAGACTATCAGGCGTCTATTAAGACTATGCAGCATATTAATATTAACCGTAGTAAATAATTCGTTAATACGACCTTGACTGAGGAAAAGGGACAGAGTGACAGGCAATGGTGGGCACAGGTGTGGCTGATGCAGACACATGTACCGACCAGTCAGGCTGAAGTAGAGGAGATACACGACCCACTCAAGTGGCACGATGATGGAGGAGGAGGTTAAGAAGGAAAAAAGAGGTGAGAGAAAAGGGACGGTGAGGGTGACGGTATGACGCGGGGGAAAAAAAAAAGAAAAGAAAAAGAAAAAGACCAAGTCGCCAGGATTCCAACCAAAATCCCCATAGTGGAAAACAAAGGACCGTAGAGCGGGGCAGGAATACTAATGCCGTCTTAGGAGAAGGGTAAGAGAGCCATGAAAGTCATCCGGGGCATGTAAAGTGAATTCCTCAGATACCATTTTCTGGACCTGCAAAGAAAAAAAATTACGGGCTGAGGAAGTTCGGAGCGGGACACTGATATGAGAAGAGTATTATGAAGGATTCTTGGGGAGTAGTCGAGCGTGCCTAAGATGAGGGAGGGCAAGGGGGGGTGCTGGCGGGAGGAAGGGACAGGAGAGGAAAAGTGACGGGGTGGACAGAGGGAAGACTAAAGAACAGAAAGCTGGAAAATGAGATGGAGAAGAGAAGAATGAGAGAGAAAATAGGGACTGGGGGAGTTGACATGCAGAAAGAAAAGGGATGGGAGGAACAGGTGGAGAAAGGGGACGGGGTAAGTAGAGGGAAGGCAAGGAAGAGGAGGGGAGGAAGCAGGAAAGGGATGAAAGAGGCGGGTAAGCACTGGGATGATAGGGAAGAAGAGGTGGAAAATTTAGGAGGAAGAGGGCTGACGGTATAACAGCAACGGAAGGAGAAAGGAGACAGAGGACTTCGTAAGCAGAGGAAAGCTAAGGAAAGGGGAGGAAGCAATGGAGCTAGAAGAAAAGACGGTGTGCCATAACGAGGACGGGAAAGGCAGAACGCAAAGACGTCATCGAAGTAACCTTAGGATAGGTGGATGGTAAGGAAGATAGTAGGAAGCGGGAAAGGGTCATACAGACTGACACTGGGAAAGAATCTGGAGGGCTGAAGGTAAAAGCACGAAAGAGTCGATAAGGAAAAGAAACTAAGAGAGGGAAAAGTTGGAAAAAAAAAGAATCGGGGAAGAGAGTGTAGAGGATAAACAAAAGAGAAAGGGAGAAATACCGAAGTAAGAGTAAATTGCAGGGAAGTCATGTAACAGGAGATCGCCCACCTTAAACTTCTGATGTCAGGACAACTCTAGTATTCTATTCTGGCTAACAGTAGACGAATTTATTTAGCTGAGAGTGAATCTAGGAGACAGAGAGCGTCATGACTCATCGTTAACCCTCTCAAGGACAGAGCGACTCCTGCAATCAATTTCGGCTAACACCAGACTTTCATTCAGCTGATTGTGAGTCCTAGAAGCCTCAAAATGCTGATCTGACAGAGATTTTGATCCTTTTTAATAAATATTTCCCATAGCTCAATGGAAATAAAAATATTGTGGCTCGAGTGTGTCCATATACCAACTCCCAGTTTTTCGTGATCAGTCTATCTATCTATATACCTAGGCTGCTTCACCCAAGGAAAGGGAGGTAGCCGAGACAGGACGACACACTCCCCATTTACTCATCCATTCAAACACATTCATTCGCATCTTAGCCCCAAAGGGGAGAACGGACAGATCCTCACCGCATCACACCGCACAAGGGTCAACTGCTCAGTGCAATCAGTGACATCCGCAGCAGGGCCCGACAGCAGAACTGGTGTACCCCTGCCACATCATAACAGACCCATCCCCTTACCCGCACCTGATCTGACTAGCTGATCAGACCCAATGCGGGAGAATATCCTCTCAGGGTTGCGTCATAACTTATTCATTCACAATTTCTCTCCATTTATTTCTGTCATGCACAGCCACTCTTCCTTGCTCAACAAACATCCCTCTAGCATCCAACGCTCTCTTCACACTGTCCATCCATCCTATTCGTGGTCTTCCTCTCAGCCTTACACCTCTCACATCAGATCTAGTTATCTTTTTCACCAATCGCTCATTATCCATTCTCTCCATATGCCCAAACCATCGCAACACCCTCTGCTCAACTCTATCAGCCATCTCCCGAACAACTCCAGTTCTCCTTCGCACTTCATCATTTCGCACCCGATCCATACGCGTCACTCCACACATACTCCTCAGACACCTCATCTCCATTACATTCAAACTTTTCCTCTCTGCTACACCCATATTCCATGTTTCAGCCCCATATAATGCAGTCGGTATCACAACACCCTCATACAGCCTTCTCTTTACATCCATTCTAAGCGAACAACATTTAAACACTTTTTTCATTCCTCCCAGCACCTTTCCTACTTCATTTATTCTAAACTTCACTTCTGCATCTATTCTTCCATCCACAGCAACATGTGACCCTAGATATTTAAAACAATCTACCTCCTCAAGCAACTCACCATTCAAAACTATATTCATCCACCTACCATCTACCAACCTCGTACACTTCATCACTTTACTTTTATTCTTATTTACTTTCAATTTCCTTTCACACACCCTTCTAAACTCCTCTACCAACTGTCTCAATCTCTCCTCTGAATCAGCCATCAGTGCAGTATCATCTGCAAACAGCAGCTGCTTCAGATTCCACTCTCCACCATCAACATTCACCAGACTCAGACCTCCACCTAAAACTCTTGCATTCACCTCCCTTACAACACCATCCATGTAAATATTAAACAACCAAGGCGACATCACACATCCCTGTCGCAGCCCCACTCTCACGGGAAACCAATCACTCTCATCATTTCCCACTCTTACACACGCTCTACTATTTACATAAAAACTTTTCACCCCTTTTGGTAACCTACCGTCAAGTCCATACAATCTTAAAACAGTCCACAAAGCCTCCCTATCAATTCTATCATACGCTTTCTCTAAATCCATAAATGCCCAAAACACATCCTTGCCTTTCGCTAAATACTTTTCACACACTTGTCTCACAGCAAACACGTGATCAACGCATCCCCTCCCTCTCCTAAAGCCACACTGCTCATCACCAATCACTCCCTCTGTACCCTCTCTAACTCTCATAATTAACACTCTACCATACACCTTACCTACAACACTCAACAGACTTATACCCCTAAAGCTAGTACATTCATACTTATCACCCTTGCCTTTATACAACGGGACCACACAAGCACTTGCTCAGACAATTGGCACCATACCTTTCTCAAAGCACACATTCAACAATCTTACTAACCAGTCAACAATAGTCACTCCTCCACCCTTCAGGCATTCCACAGCACACCCATCCATACCTGCAGCTTTCCCTGTTTTCATCTCCTTTACTGCCTTCTCCACTTCCTCCTTCGTGACCAAAGAATCATTTAACTCTCCCAACACATTTATTCCTTGCACCCTTCCATCCGCCACAATCTCAGCCACCCTTTCCTCCTCTACATTTAACTATCTTTCAAAATACTCTGCCCATCTCTTCCTTACTGCATCCATTTCAATTTACATCCTTTCATCCTCTGATTTTACTCGTTCTTCCTTCCCAGACTCTCCCTTTCGCACCCTTTTTACCTCCTTCCAAAACATTTTCTTATTCTGTTGAAAATTCTCTGTCAGCCGCCTACCCCACCTCTCATCTGCTGCCACTTTAGCATCACGCACAGCCCTTCTCGCTCTATTCCTCTTTTCCTTATACCTTTCATATGACATCTCATCCTTCCTCTGCAGCCACAATTCATATGAACGTCTCTTCTCAGCCACAGCCATACTTACTTCCTCGCACCACCATTCACTTCCTTTTCTTACACCACCACCCACACGTCTCACACCACACACCTCTTCTGCATGCCCCACCACAGCACTCTTAAACAACTGCCATTCCTCCTCCACGCTGCCATTTTCCCGATCAGTACTACTGTATATTCTAGCGTTTATCACTGGTTACAGCAAAGCATTCAAGAAGCAGAGATGGCAGTGTTAGGACAAGTTAAAATAAACTAGGGATACACAGGAAATTGTATTAGAAATAATTTTTTAAAATGGATTTCTCATAGAATGACTAAAACTCAAGTGAAATTTGGAGTTGTTTATTAGATTCCAGAAATGAATTTGCAAGGAACTTTGTCACAAGAATTCAAGCTTCAACAGACTTATCACCAAAGTTCTAGACCTGTAAGCACACGCACACGCTGACTCGCTCAAATGCACAGGCGCATGCGTGCTCACACACACACACACACACACACACACACACACACACATCTATCTATCTATCTATCTATCTCTATATTATATATATCCATGGCGGTCGAGTCAGTGAGTACATACGATGTTTATCTATACAAGTTTAACTGGATTACAAGTGTGGGTTTTTCATACAATGTGACCAAATGTAAGCGTGCGATGATGAGGACGGGGTGAAGCGTGAATCTGTATACTGTTATGATAATGTTCGGTGTGTGTGTGATGGTGGTGACTTGGTGGTGTACTCTTTCTGTTTTCATGATGTGCGGGTAGGGAATGAATTACCTTGCCAGTTTTATCCCAAAATTTAGTTATCCCTCTCATGGTCGGGAAATCTCTAGAATTCCCTTACAGCTAGCTCAAGATGATTTCATTCAGCTATGAATGGATCATAAGACCAAAATGGGTAACAGTATAACAAAAGCGCTCGGACACACACACACACACACACACACACACACACACACACACACACACACACATACACACACACATACACGTACAGAGAGAGAGAGAGAGAGAGAGAGAGAGAGAGAGAGAGAGCGCACTCCACCTATCTTGAGGAAGGAGAAAAGTCGCAGCGCTACCGGTCTCATCAACACGAGAGTTGCAGACTTTGCCTCACAACTTTCCACTTGCGGCCCCAGACTCAGTAAACGTCACCACCTCAGGCCTCTCGGCTCCATGTTTCGTACTCCTGTAATTTTTCTCTCTTGTTTCTTTTGTCTCTACACATTTTTTTTCTCTATTCCATGCATGTAGGGAGGAGGGTTAGCTTCTAAAGAATCCAGTCTAATGTAATCTAATATAAAATGCCGCAGTGTTTCCTGTTATGAAATCCCCGTTTTGCGGTTTGCTATGGTATAGCTGATGTTCCCTATGAAGTGAAAGCTAAATCAAGACACTGTCTCATTGTTATTGCATGACTATTTACACTAAGTATAATGTTTAATTACAGGTTAATAATTTTTATTTTTCCAAAACGGGAAAGTGGAATGATTATACACTTCAGTAAACGCTAAGAAAGACAAAGTCATTTGTTCATAAACAATTCTGTGTGACGCCGTCTTTCGTGTGCTTGTATGCTTCCTGGGACAAAAGATTTCTTCCTTGACCAGTTCTCATTCGACTCTCTAATTAATCTGTTCATCAGCAGAATGGATATATTCTTCGACATTTCCTTTATAGCATACTAAATCTATTATGAATTAATATTCACTGATTATGTGTGAATATATATATATATATATTATATATATATATATATATATATATATATATATATATATATATATATATATATATATATATATATATATATATATATATATAACCCATTGGAGCAGTGTCCGGAATATTGGACTGAACTGGGATTTTTCAAGTCTTTATAGAGTAGGGAACCCCCGGGTAGGGACCTATGAGCTTCGCGACTATGAGCCGATAGGCGGATGGCGGTACGGTTAGTGCCCACCCAGCGCCATGCCTCGCTCAGCACCCCTGGGATCCAATGGGTTAAATATATAGATAGATAGATAGACAGAGTTAGATAGACAGATACATATTTGCTTCTTTTTTTTTTATGTGACCCACTCTGGGCATAGGCTTCACAGCCTGCTTTCAAGGCCCAGTAGTCCTCCTACGTACCGTACATACCATACACCTCTACATGTCACCACTTCGGCGCTAACACCCACCGTCCATATTGAATACATGCTAGGGATGTCTCATACTGGACTGGTGTATTGGTATTAGCGGGAGTACTTTTTCGACATGTCGGCGGGTCTTCTGGTAGATCAGTAAAGTCTGATATTTATGATATTCAAATCCTTAAACTGTTCCCTGCTCCAGCGGGATTTGAACCCTGGTCCGTTAGGACTCCAGGCCAACTCTCTACCGACTGAGCCACCTGTGTGTGTGTGTGTGTGTGTGTGTGTGTGTGTGTGTGTGTGTGTGTGTGTGTGTGTGTGTGAGAGAGAGAGAGAGAGAGTTTTGGCCACCAGAAACAAATGTGGGGTGTATTGTTATTGAAAATTGATGTTTAAGCCTGTCAACCATCTGTTAACTAGAGGTTAGCTTAAGGAAAGATAATTCTACCTTACAATATTTACGGTACTGTGGTGCATTTCGTTTAGGGGAGACAAGGTTGCTGTTTGCTTTTTTTGTTGTTCCGGAGGCCCCTCTAGGTGTGGAAGAAGTGGTAAACGAGGAAAAGAGGAATGAGGAAGGATGTGGCGAAAGAATTAGAGTGGGAAGATGTGGCAAACAGGCAGACAGGAATAAGATGAAACAGAGGAGAACGCAATACCAGGGAATGGCCTGCGTTAAAGGATATGATGTGAGTGAGAAGTGTGATGAATAGGAGAACTAAAGAAGAGAAACTGGAAAGAGATGAAACTCTTATGGCAGAGAAAAGGTCGAAATAAGCAAAGAAAGTAAGAACTGAGGGGAGGTGAATAAAGTATAGGAAACACAGAGGAATATTACGTGGAAGATGTTGGGAAGAGGAGTGAGAAGAAGGGAGAACAGGGAAGGGAGGTAAGGGAGCCACTGTGCGGCTTCCAGAGCGTCTTCGATGCACAATATGCAAATAACATCGTATCAGGTAGGGCTCTTGGTGGGATGATTTAGAATTAACATATGGAGGGGATGTGGATAACAAGAAATTGGATCTCTCTCTCTCTCTCTCTCTCGTGTGTGTGTGTGTGTGTGTGTGTGTGTGTGTGTGTGTGTGTGTGTGTGTGTGTGTGTGTGCTTGCGTGCGTGCTTGCGTGCGTGCTTGCGTGCGTGCGTGAGTGCGTGCAGCATAACTCAAACTGTTTTAAAGTTATTTGAACCAAACTTGGTGAAAGGGTCGAGGACTACATATGGATGAAGTAAGCAGACACTAAGATAAGTAGGCCAAATGTCAATACCAAAGGGAACTGTCAGTTTAAACAGAACTGGAGGGATTTTGAACTCACTTGCTGGAAGTGTCAGAGATCAAACAAGTATTATATCACTGTATTTTCAGAAAAAATCAGTCAAATGTCAAGGTCAAATATTAGATCTTAGAACTCACTTTGATTCGATATGGACCAAACGTGATAGAAAGACTGAAGGTCAGCTAAAAATGACCCTCATCGCTGTGCAAGGTCAACTAAAAAAAAAAAACTCATTGTGGCAATATGATGGAAAGCTTGACAGTCAGGTAATTCCGTTTGAGAACAGTTGATTAAAAACCAGTGTTACATGGCATAGCTTGGCCATTCGACCAATCGTAGGGAGCGGGAATTTTACTGTTTGAATTATTGTGTTATGTTCTAATTTAAGTTGACCGAGCTTTTTTCGTTTATTACCGACTTCCTCTGTCCCTTATTTTGTCATCTTTGATCCTTCCCAGTCGTGTGTTAGCGTGTTGGTTATTACTTGACCGCATCACGTGTCTTGTAACTTGGCAACTATTCGGCTCTGTCTCTCTGCCGTCACATTCTTTGTCCTGCTCTGATATTATCTAAATCCGCTGGTGTAGTTTGCTCAGCACCATGCCGCCATGTTGCCTCCAGATTAGGTTGGTTCCTCGCCGACACCACCTGTACAGGTTGGGGGCTGCCGACACCCTGGGATGGGATGTAACTCAGCCGTTCCCGCCAGTGCTGCAGTGTGGCGCAGGATTAGCCATGTCACTGGGATCACTAAATTTAATTCGAAGTTGTTGCGAGCGCCATTGCTATCCACTTCCTGGTGTTGTCTCAGTGGAATATTGCCCTGTTCTCACTCCGCTGAGAGTCGAGACAATTTACATGGCAGTTAGTCAGATAACTAGGCAATTTCATGTTCCATGTAGCGAACTTAGGGTGAATACACTGGCTTGAGTCTCCGGTATATCATCTTCCAGACAGGCTCAACTAAAAATCTTTGAAGTAACTATTGTATGTATACATTACCGTTTGCCATTCTGAACCAATGAAAAAAAAAAAAATTATTATAAAACTAAGTCCTTTTTCTGCCCCTTTCCTTCTGCCAGACTCCCAGAAGCCAACTGTAGAAGACAGGTTGATTAAACCATTGGTTGTATCAGAGCATTTCGCTGCTCGATTTATAAATATCAGTTCACAGTTTAAATAAAATCACAATAGATGAAAAGCCATGGATAAAACATTTCGATCTTACGTTAAGGCAAGAATTACTGTAGTACCGGTGTATATATATATATATATATATATATATATATATATATATATATATATATATATATATATATATATATATATAAAGGTTCCCTAGAGTAACATAGTATAAAATTTTCTCAACAGAGGATACGACAATGAAAGAAGGGAGGAGGTGCTGGAAAATTAGTTTACGTAGCTAAATGAAAAAAAAAAAAAAGAATTATGATACGACCAGGAATTGAGGTTATAAAGTACACAGGAAGACTGTATAAGTGGAAAAGAAAAAAGTACTGAAAGAATCCCTCAGTAGGTTCGTTCTGTACTTGAGACACCTAAGAAAAACTATCTTATTATGTCTATATCCTCACTAGATTATTTTTTTCTGTGTTACTCTCCACCCGTGAGCACACTCTTATCAAAGTACGGTAAGTAACCAAAATTCATTATAGATGTTCATCCATAGCTTCACCTTGTCTTGTTGACGATGATTTCTCCACCATCACAATTATATCCTCGAAAATAAAGAAAACCAATAATTTGATCATCATAATCACTCTTAACTCCTGTATTTCGAAACCTTTTTTATTACACACACACACACACACACACTCTCTCTCTCTCTCTCTCTCTCTCTCTCTCTCTCACTCACTTCCTGAAAAGCGCGCGTGCAGGTGTCCGCTTCAACAGGACTCTGACAACAACAAAGTCATAAACAGCGAACAAACAAGCGGCGTGGTATTGGTGAATCCATTCCCAGTCTACAAGGAGAGACGCGGGGAGTGCAGATCCAGGTAGTTGGCAAAGTAACTTACGGTGGCAGTTTGTAAAGGCTTGAGCTCGAGGACTGTGTTACTTTTCGGTTTTAAAGGCTTTCTAACACATCATTATCAGCGATTTTTTTTCTGTTGCACATTTCATCATACCCTCCAATTTTATGCAATTTATGTAATCTCAGCATGGGTACTGGTTGCATAGGTTGCATAGTTAAAATACGAGAACATTAACTTATCACATGCAAACATTTACTGAAAGGGCAGTAGTGTTAGCGAACTTTATAAGTTGAGGAGAAAACTGGCCATAGGATGTGCAAGCCTGGTGAGAGGTTGAACGTGGTCGCCTTCCTGTGAGAAGGAAATCTGTCGTAACCATACTGAAAAGGAAGATAAGCAGTAAGGTGGTTGGTAGGAAACTACAAAGGAAGAATTAAAACAACGGCAAAGATGGCTTCTCTGGAAAAAAATAAAAATAAACTGAAATACACTGTGGACGGTTACTTTAAATAGAGATGAATGACAATCGGAAACTAGAAGAGCCTACGATTGACCTGAGACGTTACAGGATGAGAGGAGGAGCTATATGAGGTGGAACATCAAAAAGAAGGAAGCCGACCAACAGCAAGCCTCTCACGCATACTGATAAGCATACTTTAAAAAATGGTTCCCGAGGACGAACATACAGAGCGCCTTAGTTTATTTATTGGTTTTTGAGTCACTTTTTGCCGTTCATTTGATTCCCTCGTGAAATGAGCTTTGAAAATACAGCAGTTTATATACATGTTTTTTCTAAGTTTTGCTTGTCTGTAACTATTAAGGGGTCTGACGAAGCAAGAGTGACAGATACTGTGTCCAAACATCGCGCTGGGCTATACGAGAACGATTTTTTTTTTTTTTTAATGCGCTCCTGGAGATACAGGTACTGTATGAAAGAGGAGATTAAGGGTGAGAAAGGGACAGAGGAACAATATCGGCGATTAGTAACGCAAGGAAGAAACGATTGGGGATATGGATAGATAGACAAATATACTGTAAATATGCTGTATATAACAAAATATGAAGAAGGGAAAGTGAGATTTCTAGGAACTGATGCTAGGAAAAAGAAGGAAACGTAGAAGTAGGAAAGATGCTTTTAAGAGAGTGAGAAATGAAGGACATGGAAATCTGAGGAGAGAGAACAGGGTAGGTAAACCACGGTAACTGGATTATATTGGGAAAAAAGGGAAAGAAAATATTGCAAAGTTTACTGCCTGTAGAGAAGCCTAAGAACCATTGAAGTTGAAAGCTTGTTCACCTCCCAAAACTACATAATTATGGCCTTTGGTCTGATGTTCCCTCAAGAATATGCCTGTTATTGTCTATAAGGAAGCCTATCCTGTCTGGTCTCTTGAAAAGAACGTCGGTAGGCTGGCGAGCATTTGAAATTTGCAGTAATACTGAAAAGTCTTCCAGAATAGCTTTATGCTTGTCGGGTGCATGAGGCATAATTTTTTTTTAAGTCACAATCTTCTCCTGGAACCCAACTCAGAACAGTCGCATATACAGCTAGGTTTCAAATTACGATGTTGGATGAACAGGGACAACGGAAGAACAGTCTTTGTCTAAGATTAAAACCAATCTGAGAACTGAAAGTTGCCAAATACTGAGGAAGAAGGTAGAGAATGGGAGGGAAGCCAACTGTAGATAAAAACATGAAAAAAGAAATAAGCACAGAGATAGACTATATCTAAGCATGGAATAATAGACATGATGGTAGAAGGAGCTGTTGGTAAAGAGCAGCTGTAAGCAACAGGACATAAATAGACGACCATGTGTGTCGCAACAGACGATCTCCTCGGGCATCCTCTTTTGAATTTTCATTTGATAGCTTGATACAAATCTGGTGGTTGACGAGATAACAAAGCAAAAAGAGCTAAAGCATGTCGAGTGATTCCATGTAAGAGTATCTTATTATTTTAACCTGGATTTGTTTCATCATTATCGATTGACCATACTTGTATTCCTTTGTATTATAGTGAGAACTTCATCGTTTGGGATGATGCATAGTTTACTAATCCAGTTTCTTCCAGCACCTCTTTGATTATTTCTTTGTTTAATGCATTATCTCCAACCAGCCAACCATACGAACAACTGTTCATCTACACCGCAGTAACAATCATTTTGCGCATTTCCCCAACATATGAAAAGGCATTGAAATATACCTCATATGTTAGTAGTTCCTCACATTACTAGCATTTATATTGCCAGTATTCACAGGTTTGATTTATTACACCACCCTCTACAACTACATATATATATATATATATATATATATATATATATATATATATATATATATATATATATATATATTACCTGTGACCTGACTTACACTGTTTATAGGAAAAAAAAACTAGTTTTCTTTTCTGACATCCGCAGGTGTTACGCTACAATTTCTAACGTGATTTTGGTTAGTCAGAACTAAACAGGTAGAATGTGTGTGTGTGTGTGTGTGTGTGTGTGTGTGTGTGTGTGTGTGTGTGTGTGTGTGTGTGTGTGTGTGTACTGGATTAACACTTTTTCCTATATAATTGGATCGTTAAAGCTGAAGCATTTGATAACTGGCAATTTTCGAAGAATGTTGGTGACACACACTGCCGAGTCTAACACACTGGCTTACATAAACACATAAACACCTTCATGCACACATGCACATACACAAATATAAGCACACATTAATACATAAACACGCATGCACACATAAAACTATTTTACACACACACACACACACACACACACACACACACACACACACACACACACCAAATAGAGACATTGTTTCCCACCATCACACCCACACCCCCTGTCCAATCACTAGTCTCTCCACCTCTTAGCACCGCCCTTTCCACACAGCCTCGTGCACCCTGTAAGTCGGGGAATTTAGCACCGCCTGTTAATGGTTGGGATACCAGGGGAATCTCGCACGACATTTTGAATTCAGATGTACATCTTTCTGGTGACTTTGAAAAACCATCTAGGGTCTAACCTCTTACACCCTATAATGTAGGTTCTTCTTTAACATTCCTATGTGCTGACAATTTTTTTGTTTTTTTTTCAACTTGGCATGATTGTTTGGTGCTGGAATGTTTATTTAGGCTATATCTATCCCTTTCACCTCAAATGTCTGGCCCAGGTTGGGTAAACCTGTCTATAACTAACGAGAATAAACCTGAAAATAAGTCGTCAGATTCATGTCAATAATAATAACCTGGACTAAACTTTTAACCTTTGTATAACATAACTAGCAAATTTGTCATCATCCTGATTTATTAGGCCTCTGCTGATATTCCTACGAAAGTGTATAGCATGCACTCAATAAAGAGAGGGCATCGCACTGCAGCATGCGTTTGCACATTAAAAATGTGCTTCTCAGGAGCCCTGTGCAAAGATGAAAATATGTGTTAGGTTTTAAAATGTGTAATATTTCGTCAGTTCTTATTTTTTTTTTTTTAATTATCCTCTTCAAAAGATTTTCTCTTTTTGAATTTTTGCTGAGAAGTATAGTATTACAATTCAGTATGTATTGTCAAATATACAAGTTTTGCAGGAAACACTTATATCTTTGGGTTACATTAATATCTATAAAGGTCGAATCTACATCACAGTGGTAAAGTTAATACTCTTTACTTACCAGTGGTAAATGGGAATTATATGATCTTAGGTTAAGGCCTAAGAGACTTATATGCAGTTCAAGAAGGGATCGTCATACAAAAAAAGTCAGTAAATGGAAGGAAGGTTTCAATTTATACGAAATAGTTTGCATGCAGAGTACATGTTTTGTTCTCCATGTTTCAAATATTTTATCTCCTGCCTTTCCCTTTCCTCTCTATGTTTCAAATATCTTACCTCCCTTTTTTCCCTTTGTTCTCCATGTTTCAAATATCTAACCTCCTTCCTTTCCCTTTGTTCTCCGTGTTTCAAATATCTTACCTCCCTCCTTTCCCTTTGTTCTCCATGTTTCAAATATCTTACCTCCCGCCTTACCCTCACACACCATTTATTTTCTTTCATTTCACCCATCCTTCCTCTTCCCCGCCTCCTTCTTCGCTACTCCCCTCTTGCTTCTTCACAATCCTTGCTCACTCATATTACCCCAGTATCTCTCTCTCTCTCTCTCTCTCTCTCTCTCTCTCTCACCGTGGCTCCGTATTCTATGAAGTGATGGTATTTACAATAGACCTGAGGGTTGTAGAGGCCATGATGCCGGAAATGAAGCTTGCGAGGTCTGGGAATAATATCGACATTGGAAAATAGATTCAGAAACTAATAGAGAATGCAGTTTAGGCAGAGCTTGAGGAATAAAGAAGCAGAGTGGGGAAATGAAAGGTGCTTCGAGAGGGAGCCAGTGAGACGAATGTAACTGTGGCTGGTGACAGAGAGCAAGAGATTGCCTGCTTGGGATTGGAGGGTAATCAAGTCCTTTACGAGGAGTTTTATCGTCGAGAATATCAAAGCACGGACAGAGGGAAGGGAAGGCAGCGTGGAAAGAGGGCAGGGGTCAGATTCATGAACAAACTCACTATCAGTTCCCTGTGGGAAAACTCTACACAAGACTGCAGAATCTTCCCATGTCTCAATCTTTTTGTATTTAAGAGAGAAAAAAATATCGGAGGCTCTTCCTGTCTTCAGCATAGAAAATAAAACAAAAAGGAAATTAGAGTGCAGAATTTTTGCGTGTCTGCTTCTTGCATTGACAAAATACGACAGGGAATTGATCATATTTATGTTACTGAATCCTACCCCAAGGTTATGGATAAGTGGAGGAAGAGGCAAGGGTCAGAGGAGGCAGCCGAGGAGGAAAAATGATGGCTGTAGGAGTAGGAGAAGAGTGAGGCGAGGTAAGTGATGAAAATCAGGTAAGAAGAGCGGCTGGTGCAAGGTAGGGAGAGAGAAGGTAGGAATGAGCTGATTTGGCTTTGGTGGATGCCAGATAACAGAAGGGAGGTGGCGCGACTTAATAAATGGCGGTTGGCGAGAAGGAAGACGGGCTGCATTAAGGGAGGGAGTAAAAGGTGCGAATGAGCAAGAATTGGTGAGTAGGAACGGGTATGAGGCCGCAGAGGCTGCCAAAGTGATCGCAATGAACTGGAACGGCGATAATGATCTCGGCAAGAGAGACGTGGCGGCGAACAAATCTCGAACTGTAGTTGATTTGGTCACTGTTTCTTTTCCACAATGGTTTCAGTTCAGTCAGTTTAAAGTACGATACTCTATTAGACTCTGATGAGTCTGTCAGTTAGGTTACATTAGATTCTTCAGTTAGCGTTACGTTAGGTTAGACTAAAGTAATTGTACGTCGGAGTGGTTTGTTTGGATTAGCTTAGCTTAGGGTAGTCTGCTAGGATTCGGTTTAAGTAATATGGGTTAGGTTAGCTTAAGTTAGGCGAGGGTTGTTGGGCAAGATGTGAGCATGAGGGTCATGAGGGAAAATATTCTAAGGAAACCTGAATATGATATCATGTGCTTTAAGATCACACAGTGTGCACGACGAGGGAAGAAAAGCCTTGAGAGAAGGAAAATGAAATACTGCATGCGAGAAACCATAACTGACAGTGAGAAAGAAAAATAAGCAGGAGACAGAGGGCAGATGTTGTGACTGTTGAAGGGATATGTGAATTTTTTTTTTTTTTTTTTTAGGTGTTGCGGAATCATGCAGTAGACAGTCGTACAGGAGAGACTTAGAAGACGTATGAAATGAGAACGCTGCTCTCTGAAAAAGCAGTGAGTAAAAATTATTCATGTTTATAATAATTTAACATTGTTCATATATCATCTTGACGACGGAGGACAGGTACTTCAGAATAAAGTATACGATTATACGAGTATATATACCTAAAATCAGATCACCCAATGAAAACTAGTGCATTCTATTCATTATAAGTATACGACTTTTTGATATATAATATGGGAATAAAGAGTGTGTATATCAATGTAACAATCCATCTTGATCACAAGAACGGTCTGACAATGGATTTGCCAAAGTGTGTAATTTTGGTATGCAACAAATATTGTCACTGGACTACATGTTTAAATATGGGCAAGAGGGAAGCCAGCGTTATATAACTGACAGAGCAAACGATGGACGAGAGCCAGACAGTAGGAAGGCGAGAGTGTCAGTTAGTCAGAGCGACGTACATAAAACGGAAGACACAAACTGTAATGGAGGAGCCCGTTTCACTCATCACAGTCGGGTCAACTCATCATGTGGAGGCAAATTCCGCGGGGCGTATATCCTCACTCACCCAGTCGGGCCTCTTCGTGCAATCCTCCAGGCAGCCACTCTTCCCCCTTTAAACATCTTTCGACAGGAATGATTGACATGCTCCCGCCATGAGTTCCATGATCTTTCCCCTGGTCTCGCCCATCCCAGCTTAGATCTCTGAGAGATTACCCTGTAAGCAGGTTCAACCTCATTTGAAAGAGTCACTTACCCATAAAACTGTAGTTGTTGCTGACATAGGATGTGGGTGACTGACCTCGATTCTGTCTAACAAAGCAGTCGCTCGTTAGGCATTAGGTTGTTCCAGCGATATCCCATGATTATGTAATGGCACTTAGTAACAAGTCACTTCACCTCTTCAAGTCACTGTTTAGTGTCCACGTCTCTCAGCCATAGAGTAAGA
>NC_136994.1:3668610-3776110 GCF_032717465.1 Coenobita brevimanus | reverse complement strand
TGTTCTTCTCTCATCTAAAAATAATTTCAGCCGTACTAAATGCTTTCAACACTTCAACTCGAATTCTTCCTGCTTCATCTGGCACCTCGCCAAAAACCTTTCTAACAACTTTACCTCATCATACTTCCCTCCTCTTTTCTACTCTGATGGTTCTGTAGCCATTTCTTATGCTGATAAAGCAGATCTCTTCACTCAGACTTTCTCCTCCAATTCCACCTTAGAGATTCCTGTGCTGTTCCTCCATCACTTCCTCCCTCTGACTTCCTCATGCCCGAAATTAAAATTTCTTCTGCTGATGTATTTTCTGCCATCACTAGCCTCAATACTAATAAGACATATGGGCCTGATGGAGTCCCTCCTATTGTCCTCAAGAACTGTGCTTCAGTGCTTACACCCTGCCTAGGTAAACTCTTTCGCCTTTGTCTATCAACTTGTACCTTTCCTTCTTACTGGAAGTTTGCTCCCATTCAGCCAGTCCCAAAGAAGGGTGGCCATTCCCAAACCCCTAACTATCGTCCAATTACTTTAACATCCTGTGTCTCAAACGTTTTCGAGTCTATTCTTATCACAATCTACTCTCTGATCATCAGTATGGGTTCCGTCAGGGATGCCCCGCTTGCGATCTTCTTACCTGCCTTTCAGACTCATGGTCATCCTCCTTTCGGGACTTTGGCGAAAGCTTTGCCATTGCACTTGACATCTCAAAGGCTTTCGATCGAGTCTGGCATAAATCTTTACTTTCCAAACTGCCCTCTTACGGTTTTTATCCTTTTAACTGTGCCTTCATCTACAGCTTCCTTTCTGGTCGTTCTATAGCTGCTGTTGTTGGCGGCCATCGTTCTTCTCCTAGATCTATCAACAGTGATGTTCCTCAGGGTTCTGTCCTATCACCAACTCTCTTCCTTTTATTCATCAATGACCTCCTAAGCTGTACATGTAATCCTATCCACTCGTATGCTGATGACTCCAACCTTCACCTTTCCATTCGTTTCCCGCAACGTCCATCTCAGCAGTTACTTCAACAAACAAGGAATGAGGCTATGGCACACCTAATGTCTGACTTGGCTTTTATCTCTGAGTGGGGTAAAAATAATCTTAATTTTAATGCATCAAAGAGTCAGTTCTTACACCTATCAACCCGACAAAATCTTCCACAGTTGTACCCACTAATGTTTAATAATATTCAGCTTAATCCTGCGTCATCCTTGAACATGCTTGGGGTTTCATTCACTCGGGACTTATCTTGGAAAGATCATATTACATCTCTTGTAAAATCTGTTTCTAAGAGATTCGGTGTTCTAAGCCGACTCTGTTCCTTCTTTACCCTTGCACATTTTTTTTTAATGTGAGGAAGAAGGAACCAAAGGCTAGGAGCCTGCAAAACAGTTCCTTCCCAAATATAAAAAAAAAAACAATACAAAAGATAGCCAAATTCAAGATCCGTTCATTTCGAGATGCCTGGACACACTGCGTTTGAAAGACTGGAAATCATACGAAGTAGGAAATACAGACAGAGGGAGACAGTTCCAGAGTTGACTTGCTGCATAAATGAAGGACTGGGATTAACCCGCGGTGTCCCGGGGACGTACTTCCACGTCCTCACGTTTTGTCACAGCTAATCCCGGGGACGTACTTCAATGTCCTGCAATTGCAAGGTTCATAATTTCCAAAATTTTCAAAATTCGCGCGAGATTTTCGTTTCGCCCGGGTACCCAAGCCTCCCCTACCTGCCGCCAAGCGGGCAGCATCCTAGACCCCGCGTGACCCGCGCTCGCCTTGTCTCTGTCACTCACCTGCTAGCAGTGACCCAGGTCAGACATGGCGCGGAAAGGTCTCTCAGACGAGGAAATCGCATCCGTCCTGGAAGCCTTCACTGGAGACAGTGATTCTCCACTCGATGATGATGTGGTGGATCGCGATTACGTCCAGCCAGAGGAAGAAATAAGTAGCAGTGATGAGGAGGTCCCTTCGCCCCGAAAAACGCGGTATGTGACATACCATAAGGCAAGGGAAGGCCAGCCTGCTCCCCAACCACGTGCAAAGCTATCTCTCCATCCAGAATCTGATAAGGACGAGGATGAGGACGATGAGGATGACGGAGGCCTAGGACGTGATATCGCTGCGTGGTTGGGAAAAGAGAAAATATCACCACGAGGATCAGAAGGTGGGGCGAGATGACACATAAGGTATGGTGAAAGTACTTTGTCTGGGGAAGTGGCAAGTGGTGTGGTGGGATTGCTGGGGGAAAGGGAAAGTGTTGTGGCAGCAGCGCGGGGTGAAAGTGAGAGTGGTGTGGGGGTAGTGGGGGGTGAAGGGGCAAGTGGTGTGAGGGAGGCAGCACGAGCACGTGGTGCTCGTAGGCCTAGGGGAGAGGAGGTGGAGCCACTCCCCAGCACTTCTTTCGCCCCTGAATATTCCCAAACTTCCTCCCCACAGCCCCAGGATGTGGGGAAAGGAAAGAAAGGGAAGGGAAAGGGTAAAGGAAAAGGGAGAGGGAAGAGAAGTGCGAGTGATGAGAGGCGCCGCTCTCCACCTCCCCAACCTCCCCCACCACCCTCACCTCCCCACCCTGACGAAGGGGACGATGGTGACGTGGTTAGTGTAAGTGGAAAGAATTGTTATCAAAACTACACCCACTGTGTAAATCTGGTCAGTAAATATGTGATAGCAAGGAAATAAAGTGGAAACGGGTGTAATGTTAGCATGAATAAAACGTATAAGTTGAACATTACTGTAAGTTGTCATAATTGATGTCACGAGTACACCCACATTCTGGTCAATAAGTATGTGATAGGAATTATATACAGTGGAAGATGTTGTAATGTTAGTAGTAAGGTATTTTATAAGTTGATTACTAGTGTAAGATGAAACAAATGATATCGCGATAACACTCCCTGTGTAAGTACGCGCAAATATGACGCTCAGTTCCATCGTAAGTTCAGAAATGATGTGATATCAATTATATCAAGTGTTTACATGTGCAATGTTAGTGGAGAATTATTATATAAGTACAAAAATAGGTTGTAAGTTGAAATAGTTGTCATAGCGACTTCACCGTGTGTGTTATTATGCGCTATTATTACGCTATATATTTACGTAAGGCCTGAAATAATCTCAAAACAGTTCTATAAAGTTCAAAAGTGTATAATAATATTAGAAAAGTATTATGTAAGTAGAAAAAGCACAATACGAGTTGAAACAACAGTCACAGCGAGTTCACTCACTACGTAAATAAGCGCTAACATTACGCTAAATGTTATCAAAAGGCCTGTGAATAAGTAAAAACAGTTCAATAAAATGTAAAATGGTATAATGTTATTGTAGAAGTATTATGTAAGTAAAAAAAATTATATGTATCATGATTTTAAAATGTTAGCGATTCATCGTGACCAAGTTGGCCGATTTTGCTCGTTTCGCACGATGGTACAATGCTTATTTCTGCTCTATTTTTGTATAAAATCCAATATACTCTTTTATCACATGTTTTTATGTTTGTAATAAATTCATTTCTACTTACTTTCATTGGTTTCCCAGACTTATAATACCATAGAAAACGTTTGAGGCTCAGACCGTCTAGGGAGAACACAGGGCCAGGTGGGACCAAGGCGTACCTGGTTAAGCTAATTAAGGACCCCGGGGACCAATTTCTTTGCCACCGACCATTGTTTCTGACCAAAAGCGAAAGTTTAAGCAAAAAAAAAAAAAAAAGGTCGAAAAATGGTCGGGATTGGGGGGTACCAGTGGTCGAAAAGTGGTCGGGACGGGGCGGGTTAATGATTAACTCTTGCATTAGACACTTGGACAGATAAGAGATGAGAGGTTATTGCTAGACAGGTGCTATGCACCCGTTGTAGAGGTGGAGGGATGCAAGTAGAGAGTTCAGAGGAGCAATGACCGTGGAAGTAATGATAGAAGAGAGATAAAGAGGTAACAGTGCAGCAAAGAGACAGAGGTTGAAGGGAGCCAGGAAGAGGAGCAGAGTTAATGAGACGAAAAGCCTTTGACTCCACCCTATTAAGAAGAGCTGTATGTGGGGAGCCTCCCCACACATGAGAGTTGTACTCCATACAAGGGCAAATAAATCTCACGTATAAAGTCAACAACTGTGCAGGGGTAAAGAAGATTTGGAGTCGGCTTAGGACACGCAATCTCTTGGAAGCAGATTTTACCGGAGATGTAATATGATCTTTCCAAGACAAATCCTGAGTGAATGAAACCCTAAGCATGTTCAAGGATGATGCTGGATTGAGCTGGATGTTAATAAATATTAGTGGGTACTCCTGTGGAGGATTTTGTCAGGTTGATAGGTATAAAAACTGTGACTTTGATTCATTAACCCGTACAATCCCGCTGTCGGCATGGTGCCGACAGTACAAAACATCTGAATTAATCTCACTGACGTGATGGTGCCAACAGCAAAATTCGAGCATTGTAGCATGTCTCAAACTGCTTCAGTCTAGCTAATTTTTTGCTAAGGAGTACCGTAGCTTAACATATTAGTAATACTGTGCACAAGCATTTGTAGCACTGAGTTTGGTTTTGGGTGGGTGGGTAACATCAGAGTGCCACTGTCCATCATAGCGTCAGAATGTCGCGAAAATCACGCCATTTTTCCACCTCATTGAGCTGGAGGAGGCTGTTGAAATGATCATATGGACCCCTCTGTCATTTAGTGATTCTTCAGAAGAGGAAGACCTGGATGACTCTTCTGAGGAGGAATATGAGCCAGTGGAGGAGGATATTGAGAATGGGGAATCCCCCATTCTCCTCGTCCGTTCTCTCTCATCTCTCCCAGCTGGGTGGGACAACATCGCTCGCAGCTAGGGAAACTGGGCTAAAAACATGGATGGCCATCCTGCTTTTATTTCTCTGATAAGGAGTACTTTTTCTTGTTTTTCCTTGATTTATATGTCCTTTTGGATTGTTTTATGGGATAAAAAATTTTTTCCATTTTTGGTCCGGGATTGGGAGGGTATAAAATTGCAAAAATGCGTGGGATGGAACGGGATAAAAACAACAAGATTATTTTTACCCCAGTCAGAGATATGAGCCAAGTCAGACATTAGGTGTGCCATAGCCTCATTCCTTATTTGTTGAAGTAACTGCTGAGATGGACGTTGCGGGAACCGAGTGGAAAGGTGAAGGGTGGAATCACCAGCGTATGAGTGGACGCGGTTAGACATAAAGCTTAGATCACTGATGAATAAAAGGAGGAGAGTTGGTGAAAGGACAGAGCCCTTAGGAACATCACTGTTGATAGATCTAGGAGAAGAACGATGGCCGTCTACAATAGCGGGTATAGAATGACCAGAGAGGAAGCTGTAGATGAAGGCACAGTTAGAAGGACAGAAACCTTAAGAGAGCAGTTTGGAAATTAAAAATTTATGCCAGACTCGATCGAAAGCCTTCGAGATGTCAAGTGCAATGGCAAAGCTTTCACCAAAGTCCCAAAAGGAGGATGACCATGAGTCTGAAAGGTAGGTGAGAAGATTGCCAGTGGAACATCCCTGACGGAGCTCAAACTGACGATCAGAAAGAAGGTTGTGATAGGAAAGATACTTTAAAATTTTCCTATTAAGAAAAGACTTTAAAACTTTTGAGACTCAGGATGTTAAAGCAATTGGACGATAGTTAAAGGGTTGGGAATGGTCACCCTTCTTTGGGACTGGCTGGATGAAAGCAAACATCCAGCAAGAAGGAAAGGTACAAGTTGACAGACAAAGGCGAAAGAGTTTGCCTAGGCAGGGTGTAAGCACTGAAGCACAGTTCTTGAGGAAAACAGGAGGGACTCCATCAGGCCCATATGCCTTGTTAGTATTGAGGCTAGTGATGGCAGAAAATACATCAGCTGAAGAAATTTTAATATCAGGCTTGAGGAAGTCAGAGGGGGGAAGTGATGGAGGAACAGCACAGGAATCATCTAAGGTGGAATTGGAGAAGAAAGTTTGAGCAAAGAGATCTGTTTTATCAGTAGACATAATAGCTACAGAACCATCAGAGAAGAAAAGAGGAGGGAAGGATGATGAGGTAAAGTTGTTAGAAAGGTTTTTGGCAAGGTGCCAGAAGGAGCAGGAAGAATTCGAGTTGGAGAGTTCAGAGCACAGGTTTTATCTGCCCCTGTGTAGAGTACAACTCTCACGTGTGGGGAGGCTTCCCACATACAGCTCTTCTCAATAGGGTGGAGTCAAAGGCTTTTTGTCTCATTAACTTTCCTCCTCTTACTGGCTCCCTTCAATCTCTGTCTCTTCACCGCACTGTTGCATCTTTATCTCTTTTCTATCGCTACTTCAATGGTCACTGCTCCCCTGAACTGTCTGCTTGCATTCCTCCACCTCTACAATGGGCGTGTAGCACCCGTCTAGCAGCAAACTCTCATCCCTTTTCTGTCCAACTCTCTAATGCAAGAGTTAACTGTTACTCCCAGTCCTTCATATATGCAGCAGTCAACTCTGGAACTGTCTCCCTCTGTCTGTATTTCCTGCTAGCTATGATCTCCAATCTTTCAAATGCAGTGTGTCCTGGCATCTCGAAATGATCGGATCATGAAGTTGGCTCTCTCTTGTATTTGTTTTTCTCTTGGAAGGAACGGTTATCGTAGGCTCGTGGCCTTTGCTTCCTTCTTCCTAGCATAAAAAAAAAAAAAAAACAACAACAACATTATCCTGGGAGGTGATTTCAATGCCAAGGCATCAGCCTGACATGTCAACAACCCTGACACAGACAGAGGGCTGATATTACAATCTGAAACACATAATCTTTTTATACTCAATAATCTCCATCATCGTACCCATGTTCCACACCAAGCCCTCTTCCTCCCACCATTCAGAGACATCACCTTCTGCTCCCCAATCCTCATCCCAACAACATCCTGGCAAATGGTCAAAACCCTTGGCTCTGACCACCTCCCAGTCATCATCACTGCCAAAACCAGAATCACCCCAGCTGGCCAGACACACATACATTAATTGTAAGAGAGCGAACTGGAAGGTCTTCACAACTGAAACAGAATAACACGTTGAGACATTAAAAAGTATATCTATCACAAACATCAACCCACTGTCCACACTTTCAATACAATTATTCAAAATGCAGACAAAAGGCACATCCCTAGAGGCTACAGAAGGATACACAACCCCAACTTCACACCAGAAATTCAATGACTCATCAGTCAATGGGACACACTATGACACTCTCCAACACCCTATACACAAGACATTGCACAACAAATACAAGAACTCAACACTCAAATAAACAATATAATATCAGAAGAGCAAACACTAAATTGGAATAATTGTCTCCAAACACTTGATCACAAAACAAACACCAGCAAACTCTACAAAACACTAAACAGCATCACACTATCCAACAGCAACACTAAACAATCACACGCTGCCATCACAACAACAGACACCATACCTTCAAACAAACAACCACTCTCATCAATCACTTTTCACATGTCAGCCATCTAAACCACCATCGCGACGTTCGACGTGTCATCCGACGGAAGAGACAGTTCCCCACAGACCCAGACTTCACACCTGTCACTTTCAACCAGACAAAGCACATCATTAGCAACCTTAAGCACTCATCTGCCTGTGGACTAGACAACATAAGCAACATACACCTTAAACACAGTGGACCACAAGGCATACAAGGACCTACCAACATATCAAACTACATCTACACACACAACATAATATCCAACATCTGGAAGCACGGCACTATCATCACTATACGCAACCCCAACAAAGACCGCACGTTACCTTCCCCACACCGCCCTATCACACTCCTCTGCACCCTCTCCAAAGTAACTGAACGACTGATATTACAACTTGTCACACCTCACACACCCCCTTAGCCCCATCACAACATGGTTCTAGGCCATTACACTCCCCAAACACTCTTTTTACAGACCTTACATGGAGAGTTTTTGATGGCATGAATTCAGCTAGGCCACCACACAGAGTACTCATAGTCACACTAGACATTAGCAAAGCATTTGATTCCATCCCCCGCCACAACCTCACAAACAAAATATTCAACACAAACATGCACAATAACACAAAGAGATGGCTGGCAAACTATTTAGCAAGCAGATGTGCACATGTAACATTTGCCGTCAGTCTTCGAACATTAGAAACTTCACAAATGGCGTCCCCCAAGGATCTGTTTTGTCCCCTACTCTCTTTAACCTATACATGCACAACATACCCACACCCCACGAACCACAAACATAGCTTCCTATGCAGACGACATAACACTTACATGTACACACCAAAACGAAACACACCTGCACACATCCTCCAACGTTACCTCGACACACAACACGAATGGTTCACTACAGGCAGGCTCAAAATAGCCCTAGCCAAATCTACAGTGACCCTTCTCACAAACTGGACAGCAGAACAGTCACATTCCACACCTCACCATAAACAACACTCCCCTACCACAAACACACACTCACCCATAATCCTTGGTGTAACATACATCAATGTCATTTAAATAACACATCACAAACATTAAAGATAAATTAACACCAAGACTCAATGCCTTGAGGTCACTTGCCCATAGAACATTTGGACACCAAAGAAACCACAACCACAGTGCACAAACAATATATATGTTCAGTGATGAATTATGCTACCTGCCTGGGCTTCTAACGTCACTAAAACACACAACACTACAGACCATACAGAACAAGGCCCTAAAAAGAATCACCGGCCGCATTACTATACCCACAGACGCCCTACACCAAGAAACAAAAATCCTCAAAGTCAAGGATCTTCTAGACATGAGTAGCACCCAAATTCACGCTGCAGTCTCCACAAACGCACACCATCCACTACACTACATGGCAGCACATTCACACACACCAAGGAACATCAAAACAACGCCCAGCACACGATATCATGCACAAATACTGTCATCTCTCCCCCCCCATCCGCCTCAGACCAGCTTCCAGATGCATATCCATACTCAAATCACTTGCCACTCCATTCAGTCCCTCACAACACACAGCTGCCTGCACAGCCTCCTGATATCCAACCCTCTGAATCCTATCTCCCTGGTGAGGACAGAGTCCACCTGACCAGGCTGAGATGTGGGCATCATCCAGCCCTCTCGAGTTATCAGAAGAGACTGGATGACTCCGTCGCTGATGCCTGTCCAGGATGCAACACAGCACCCCATACTATTAAGCACATTATGGAAGACTGAATTGCACACAATCACCTGTGCCAACAACACAACATACACTCCTTGAGAGCTCTGTGGGAAAGCCTGGTCTCGGCCGTGGCCTTCCTTGGGGACTCGGGGCTCTTCGGCCCGACTACCTAGGGAACAACTACTACTACTGCTACAACAAGGGTATGTTGGGTGAGAGTGGACACTACGAATATGCATACATTAGGATTATATGAATAGGTATGAAACATCCCCTGTGACTAGTGGCCAATGATGGCTGTAGTCCAGGTCGTTGTTCCCGTGTTTACAACAAACAGAAGCTATATTTTGTTAAACATAAGATTTATGAAACATGGTTGGAAATATAAATCATTACACAGTAATATATATATATATATATATATATATATATATATATATATATATATATATATATATATATATATATATATATATATATATATATATATATATATATATATATATCTGTAAATCAGAACTCTAGCCACTTCAGACAATTTTCAGGACATCTCACCTGACTTTACAACTGCTCCTGCAACTTCCTGCCTTGCTTATTCTCAACGCCTTCATGAGGTCAGTTTTCCTTCAACATTGCTCTAACTTTACAACTTTAACTCGTGTGTTGCTTAGAGGAGGACATTATTTAAAGTCTATCTATATACCTAGGCTGCTTCCCCCAAAGGAAAGGGAGGTATCCGAGACAGGACGACACACTCCCATTTTACTCATCCACTCACATTCATTCGCATCTTAGCACCAATGGGAAGAAGTGACAGATTCTCACCCCACCACACCGCACGAGGGTCAACTGCCCAGTGCAATCAGTGACATCTGCAGCAGTGCCCGACAGCGGAGCTGGTTTACCCCTGCCACTTCATAATAGACACATCCCCTTACCAGCACTTGACCTGATTAGCTGATCAGACCAAATGCGGGAGAATATCCCCTCATGGCTGTGTCATCATTAATTTGTTCACAATTTCTCTCCATTTATTTCTGTCATGCACAGACACTCTTCCTTGCTCAACAAACATCCCTCTCGCATCCATCGCTCTCTTCACGTTGTCCATTCATCCTATTCGTGGTCTCCCTCTCAGCCTTACACCTTTCACATCAGATCTAGGTATCTTTTTCACCAATTGCTCATTATCCATTCTCTCCATATGCTCAAACCATCGGAACACCCTCTGCCCAACTCGATCAGCCATCTCTCAAACAACTCCAGTTCGCCTTCGCACTGCATCATTTCTCACTCTATCCATACGCATCACTCCACACATACTCCTCAGACACCTCATCTCCATTACATTCAAACTTTTCCTCTCTGCTACACCTATATTCCATGTTTCAGCCCATGTAACGCAATCGGTACCACAACACCCTCATGCAGCCTTCTCTTTACATCCATTCTAAGCGAACGACATCTAAACACTTTTTTCATTCCTCCCAGCACCTCTCCTACTTCATTCATTCTATACTTCACTTCTGCATCTATTCTTCCATCCACAGCAACATGTGACGCTAAATACTTAAATCACTCTACCTCCTCAAGCAGCTCACCATTCAAAACTATATTCTTCCTTCAACCATCTACCAACCTCGTACATTTCATCACTTTACTCGTATTCTCATTTACTTTCAATTTCCTCCTTTCACACACCCTTCCAAACTCCTCTACCAACTGTCTCAATCTCTCCTCTGAATCAGTCACCAGTGTAGTATCATCTGCAAACAGCAGCTGCTTCCGATTCCACTCTCTACCATCAATATTCACCAGACTCAGACCTCCACCTAACACTCTTGCATTCACCTCCCTTACAACACCATCCATATAAATATTAAACATCCAAGGTGACATCACACATCCCTGCCGCAGCCCCACTCTCACGGGAAACCAATCACTCACAGTATTTCCCACTCTTACACACGCTCTACTATTTACATAAAAGCTTTTCACCCTTTTTAGTAACCTACCATCAAGTCCATACAGTCTTAACACGGTCCACAAAGCCTCCCTATCAATTCTATCATACGCTTTCTCTAAATCCATGAATGCCCCAAACACACCCTTGCCTTTTGCTAAATACTTTTCACACACTTGTCTCACAGCAAACACCTGATCCACTCATCCCATCCCTCTCCTAAAGCCACACTGCTCATCACCAATCACTCCCTCTGTACCCTCTCTAACTCTCTTAATTAACACTCTACCATTCACCTTACCTAGAACACTCAACAGACTTATACCTCTAAAGCTAGTACATTCATACTTATCACCCTTACCTTTATACAACGGGACCATACAAGCACTTGCCCAGTCAATTGACACCATACCTTGCACAAAGTACACATTCAACAATCTTACTAACCAGTCAACAATAGTCACTCCACCACCCTTCAGGCATTCCACAGCACACCCGTCCATACCTGCAGCTTTCATTGTTTTCATCTCCTTTACTGCCTTCTCCACTACCTCCTTCGTGATCAAAGAATCATTCAACTCTCCCAACACATTTATTCATTGCACCCTTCCATCCGCCACAATCTCAGCCACCCTTTCCTACTCAACATTTAACAATGTCTCAAAATACTCTGCCCATCTCTTCCTTACTGCATCGATCTCAATTCACATCCTTCCATCCTCTGCTTTTACTCGCTCTTCCTTCCCAGACTGGTACAATGAGAGTCTACGTCTACGTAGCTTTGCGAAAGAAATATGGACTTTTCTTAACGCTGATATGAAAGTTCCTACAGAGAAGCAAACAGTTGGTATTGATTAGTACAAACATTTTGCTGTAAATATGAAAAATAAGTACGGTAGTCTTTCAGTTCTACCATAAAGTAAAGGTCCCCAGTAAGTACAGTAATGTGCAACTAATGAAACATGCTAGACGGCGTTACCTTTTTCCAAGGGGTAAGTATCAAAGGAGTGACACTGCAGAGGAAAGATATAACAAAGGAGAGAGAAATAAAAAATGAATTTCAAATGAGTGACTTGAAAATTACCGGATCGAAGGAGCGACATATCAAAGGAGTGACACATAATTAAAAAGGAGTTTCAAAGGAATGATGCGAAAATGTTATTTAAAGTGCTTCTTAAGCACCTTTATGCATATTATGTAAATCATGTTTGTATGACAGGCTTCTGAAGCATTTGTGCTTCAAACGAGCTGATGTTTTCATGACAGGTTTCTGAAGCATTTGTGCTTCAAACGAGCTGATGTTCTCATGACAGGTTTCTGAAGCATTTGTGCTTCACACGAGCTGATGTTTTCATGACAGGTTTCTGAAGTATTTATGCTTCACACTAGCTGTGCTCGTAGCTTAAGAACAGCTTTCAGCTGTGGCCCTTCTATCGGTATGAGCAGAGCCTTCTTCATTTGGAGCCATTATTTAATTTTTTAAAAAATTCAAACTCATAATGGGTTTTTAGAAATTAGTTTAATCCTTAATCGCTAATGTTCAGAGGACACATCTACGGACAGCAACGATCCCGAAACAACAACCATTATTTCCGGTACGAGAACAAAAACTGTACCGGTGCCGCAACCCTTCGTAGTGTGCAAAATTTCAGTAACTTTGGTGGATCGGTATTAGAAGGTCAAGCACACAATCTGGTCCCGTGGAGTCAGAGAGAGAGAGAGAGAGAGAGAGAGAGTGTGTGTGTGTGTGTGTGTGTGTGTGTGTGTGTGTGTGTGTGTGTGTGTGTGTGTGTGTTCTTACCTAATTGTTCTTACTTAATTGTATCTTTACAGGAATGAGTCAAGCTCGTACTGTCCCGTGTCTTAAACCATATTTACCGTACATATCCTTAAATTTGTGAATTGTTTTGGCACACACTATTTCATTCGGTAGTGCATTCCATTGATCAATTGCTCTGTTTGGGAAACTGAATTTCCTTACGTCTTTATCACCTCTCTTCTTATGCAATTTTTTGCAGTGTCCTCTTGCTGATGCTTCTCCATATGTTAAGTAATCATTTATGTCTATTTTCTCCTTTCCTGATATGCATTTATATAGCATTATCATGTCACCTCTTTTCCTTCTCTCCTGTAGTGTTGGTAGATTCAGTTTATTTAGTCTTTCTTCGTAGCTTAGGTCCCTTAAGCTTGGTATCCATCTTGTAGCGGCCCTTTGAACTTTTTCAATCTTGTCTATGTGCTTTTTGAGATGAGGACTCCAGACTACTGATGCATATTCCAGGGTTGGTCTAATGAATGATGTTATTATCCTTCTTAGCATGTCTTCATTTATGTATGTGAATGCTCTTCTCATATTTGCAAGCAGTGTATACATGTTCCGTACCTTCTCGCTGATGTGGTCAGCC
Organism: Coenobita brevimanus; assembly: GCF_032717465.1. Taxonomy (NCBI): domain Eukaryota; kingdom Metazoa; phylum Arthropoda; class Malacostraca; order Decapoda; family Coenobitidae; genus Coenobita; species Coenobita brevimanus. The sequence goes on along the minus strand of NC_136994.1, from coordinate 3,762,579 downwards.
GGAGATAGTCTGTTATTGATAATCACACCTAGGTCTTTCTCTCTTTCTGATGTGTATAGGGTTTTATTTCCTAACTTATAATCCCAATCAGGTCTTTTTCCACTTTTACCAAACTTGATTGCATGACACTTGTCCACATTGAATTCCATTTGCCATGTACTACTCCATTCATGAAGTTTATTTAATTCTTCTTGTAGCTCTTTACAAGAGTCTGTGTTAGTAATTCTCCTTTGTATTTTTGCATCATCTGCAAACATATTCAGATAGCTCTCATTTCCAGTGTTACTGTTTATATCATTTATATACACTAAAAACATGATTGGTGCCAGCACTGAATCCTGTGGTACTCCACTAGTCACTTCTTTCCATGATGAGTATTTTCCTCTTAGTACTGTCCTCTTTTCTCTTTTTATGAGAAAGTCTTGCATCCAACAAAACAGTTTGCCTCGAATTCCTCCTTGATGGTACAGTTTCCATAAAAGTCTTTGGTGTGGTACTGTGTCAAAAGCTTTCTTGAAATCTAAATAGATACTGTCCACCCATCCTTCCCTTTCCTGTATTGTGTTTGTTACTCTGTCATAGTAGCTCAACAGATTAGTAACACATGATTTTCCTTTTCTGAAACAAAACTGTCTTTCTGTTATCATACTGTGTTCTTCTAGATGATTTACCCAAGCTTTTCTTATAAGTTTTTCTAATACCTTGCTTACAACACTGGTCAGTGATACTGGTCGGTAGTTGAGTGGATTTTGTCTATTTCCTTTCTTGAATAAGGGGACAATATTTGCTTTTTTCCAAATATCAGGTAGTTTACCTTGACTCAAGGATTTCTTGAAAATTAAAAATAATGGTATACATAACTCCTTTGCACATTCTCGTAATACCCAACATGAAATTTCATCAGGACCACTTGCTTTTCCTCTGTCTAATATACTTAACTCCTCCTGTATTACTTTTTCTGCTATTTGTATATCTGGTAGCATGTGTGGACATGCGTGTTCCACATAGTCCCTCTAAAAAAAATTTTCTTCTGTAAAAACTAATTGGAAATTCTTATTTAGTGCTTCACAAATATCTTTCTCTTGTGTATAAGTGATTCCCTCGTCTGTAATGGATTGTATTATATCTTTTACTTTAGTTTTGCTTCTGATATAGCTGTAAAACAGCTTTGGTTGATCACTACTTTTAGTTATTATATCCTCCTCAAACTGTTTTTGGGCTTCCCTCCTTATTCTTGTATAGTCGTTTCTTGCCTGTTTGTAATTATCATACGCCCTTTCACTATTGTGTCTTCTGTATCTATTCCACAACAAATCTCTTCTTTCTTTTGATTTTTTACATTCTGTATTGAACCATTTCTGTATTTTCTTATCTGCTTCTTTGTGCTGTGGGATGTACTTCCGGACTCCTATTTCATAAAATTCACAAAAATTTTTATATACAGCATTTACATCTTGTCCTCTAAGCTCATTTTCCCAATCAACTTCTAAGAAATACTTCTTTAGGTCTTGATAATTTCCCTTTTTATAGTTTAGGCTCTTTTTGTAACTATCATTGCTGTTTACTATGTCATATGCTATCCTGAAGTTATAATTTAGTACTGCATGATCGCTTTTGCCGAGTGGAGGGTGATATATTAAACTGTCAATATCATTTTTTGCCTTGTAAATATTAGATCTAGCACTGAAGGTACATCAAGTCCTCTTTTTCTGGTGGTTTCCCTCACATGTTGCGTTAAGAAAAACTCTTGTACGAGATCCAGGAGCTTTTGGTCCCAACAGCTTTCTTGGCTATTTATATCTAGAGTATTCCAAATTATATTTGTATTGAAGTCCCCAGTTAGTATAATTCTTTCCGATTTCTCTTCCATTTTATGTAGCAATGATCTTACACTCTGAATTGTACTCTCTGCCAGGTCCTCATATTCGTCTCTTTCCCATGTGTTTGACCTGGGTGGCATGTACAAATTGGCTACAATTACTTTACTTTCAGATGTGTCGATCTCTACTGCAATCAGTTCTACTTGTGATGGTATATCTAGTTTTATTTCCTTGACTTTTAGATTTTTCTTAGTTAATATTATAATTCCTCCTCCTTTTTTTAAATATCTGTCTCTTCTCCATATATTGTATTCCTCTAAGTTTAGTATGTCATTTGATATCCTTGGTATTAATTTTGTTTCAGTTAGGCATATTATTTGTGGTTCATTTTCTCTGACAATCATTCATCTAGATACCATTTCATCGACATTTGATTTGTGTGTGTGTGTGTGTGTGTGTGTGTGTGTGTGTGTGTGTGTGTGTGTGTGTGTGTGTGTGTGTGTGTGTGTGTGTGTGTGTCCGTGTGTGGAAGTTAGACAGCTCCGACTGTGTGGAGTGTGCACCATCTTCAAGCCCACAACCCTCCCAGAACAAACAACAACCAGGAGGCTTGGCACAGGTGTTCGAAACAGTAGTTGAACGGTACCATTTGGGAGTGTTCTTGGTAAATGAGTTCATAAAAGAAGACCACCACACATCTCAAGAGGATGAACGACTATTTGCATTAAACAATCCAATAAAACATAAGAAAGAGCATACCCGGATGGAAAAGAGGCTTGCACCTGTTTTAGAAGACACGGAACCGTCCTTGTCGATGAATATCTCCGGCCGATTGCGCATAATGTACATCGCGGTTCAAGCAGTGTTAATGACTGTACACTGGGAGACAACTTGAGAGGTGGAGAACACGAATTATAAAAATGTAAATAATAAATGTAAGTTTCTCCTTTTGAAAAAAGGGAATGTTGTATACTTCACTTGAAATTATTATATATCAGTATAATGCATAATTTGTAATGAATTGAAAAAAGATAAATACTTCTATTGTTTTATATCATTGCAAATTTAAATTTTCTAGTGTCACTTCTTTGATACATCTGATTTGTCACTCATTTGAAATATTTTTCATCACATTAAAAGTGTCACTCCTTTGATACATTTGATTTGTCACTCATTTGAAATATTTTTCATCACATTAAAAGTGTCACTCCTTTGATGCAGTATTTTTCTCGCTCCTTTGAAGTGTTACCCCAAATGAAATGTCACTCCTTTGAGGAGAACCACTTTCAAAGGCAAATAACTATTTTACTATTTTTTTTAATTTCATAAACCAGTATTTATAAGTAGCCAAGGCTATCTCCTCAAGAAAATAGGAGGGAAATTATACCAGTCTTCCCATCATTTAACAGTCTCAGGCTCCTATAACACATTCTGATGAATATATTGTTTTGCATTTTTACTGGAATAGAATACTCAAATTTTGGCAGCCATAAAAGCAATAATGGTGTCAGTGTTCATACTTCCAGGCACCTGTGATTAATTTTCAGCTGAATATAGTCGTGTGGCGTTGGATGTAACAAATTACTAGAACTATCCTGAGTACGACAGGGCTATAAGACTTGGGGACGTATATATCGACTCTTCTAAGTTCAACATGTCTATAAGCCTGCGTGTTTTTAGCATGTTTTTGCCTTCACCGATGCTGCCACCAAATAAACTTAGAGCTAATATTAAAGTTGTAAAGTACGATAATAAACATATCTATGATGCACGTTAGCTGTAAAAATCAGTTGTTTATCCTCTAATGGGCTCGGATCCATTACATAGACGATTCCTGGAGATCCATTATCTGATATGCGTACGGGTGTGAGTGTACTGTAATTTCCCTGACCACCAGTCACCTGTCCGTGGCAATGACCGTCCTTGCCAGCTGTATTGTTGGCTCACTTGACTTTACTTTGTATGGTACGACACGGCACCATGAAAGAGTTGTAGTTACTCAAGTCTTTTCATTATTGCTTCATACAATGGTTATTCGCTGTGAAAGGCACAGGAACATATAGCCACGTTTCATTTAATAGAAGAATGATATTGATGTAAACACACATCTTACAAATCTCTGCAACGAGCTCTCTTTGTCTGCCTCTGCTGATCAGGGCGTCCACCTCGAGAGGGTCAGTACTTCATAACACTGATGGAGATCAGACGGGAGAGTGAGTGGGCCAGGGGTCGTAGTTATAAAGGATCCTGGCCTGGTACTGCGATAAAAGAAGTATAACAGTCATAATCACAGATTATTTCGTTGGTCGTATTTGTCACTTTATTATGGAGTCTAGTCAGGGTGTGAAGCATATTGTAACCTGTGACCGGAGACAAACTTTTATACAAAACACTTATTGTAGACCAGGTAAAATAAGGAGAGTTTTTCAATGCAACTCCAACTCGGGCAGGCATAAGTGAATGTGAGTGGTCGAAAAATATTGAAGAAAATAATATTACTGGGAAGAGAAGGAAGATCAACCATGGCGTGAAATGTTCACCGATGTTAGAGAGGTGAGGAATAGGAAGGATGGAAAAGCTAGGTAAAAAAAAAAAAATCATTTGATTCTGTATGTGATAAAAGAAAAGGACCTTGGAATGTCGTAAAGGAGAATAGAAATAGGAAGGGTAGTGAAGACAAGTCAGAACAAAATGCTGGGAGGGTAAAACAAAGGGCGTGTTAGGATGCTTGTAAACATAGGAAAAGAAAAAGGACACGGGAAGGAAAACCCAGTAATTGGAGAAGCAAAATCAGTTGCTGTAAAATCTCACAGGAGTAGATCAAGAACTGTCACGGAGGATTGTGAAATTATAAATTAAAAATACTTAGATGTTGCTTGAAAATAGAGACAAGGAATTGACTTGTGAATATCAAGCTGTAAGTTTTCCTTTATGCCAGGTTACTTCGCCGATTCTCTAAGGACGAGAATTTATCAACTTTCTCAACAGTACACAGCAGAGACTAATTACTCACGAGTGCTGTTTATAGTACTATTAGCCTCTCGAGAAAGTGACTCCACCCCTGATAATCAATAACTAATGCTATTAATGATAAACAGGTTCTTGCCGGTGCATTAACTCATGGCTGGCACAACGGATTTAAGCATGATACAAAAGAACTGGCCTAAGTATCAGTAATGAATAATGTAAAGCGTTTATGCAAACTAGGAGCGGCAACTAAAATAAGCTTAACGTGGAGAAATAAAACACGAGTTTAACTACATTAAGCTCAAAGAAAAAGAACTGTAAATTTATTAATTACAATGAAATAAATTTACGTTACATGAGTTTCATAAATGAATTCAAAATAACAAGGAGAATACACTCACTTGCTCATTCAAGAACTAAACACACTTAAACCTAGGAAAAAACAAAAAGAAATACTGGTCAGTGGAGGGGAGCTGAGCGAAATGAACTGGGCACCCGTGCAGGACATCAGATGCTGCAATTCACTAAACCCTCTTTGTCAATTCACCATCTAGGTCGAGATTTCAGGAACTCACTGTACAATGGCGGCGCTGCCTTATGCTGGGCACAAACGATCCTACTTTCGTGACGATCCAAACCTGACTAACTTCAAACTATGAAAGAGGCAGGGGCTGGCCGTGTTTGCTGGAAGTAAGGCGTGGCCTAGCTTCAACGGTCAACGGAGAGAAAGTGAGTGATATATGCTCACAAAAAATCACTCATTAAAGGCACTAACGTCATGCATAAGAATGATCACTTGTGATACAGTGACAAATGTTTTGAAAACCATCCCGATCGAGTTAACAAGAGGACAGATGAACTGAGTGATGTGCAGTGGGAATTCCACTAGAATATGAGGTTTTCTCACCGATTTATAATGTCACGAATTTATAAATACGCTCATGGGAATTCATGACATTACGCCCCATCAAAATCAAATTTTTCTTGAGAAAAATTTTCGATATACATCTGTATAAATCCTAACTCAGTCACACAAGATTCACACTGTGGTGTGTGTACTATCCTGCTACAGGAGAAAATCACAGTCGCCCATGAACGTAAAAACCTCGTATTTACGTTAATAGAAGCAAGCTTGAGGAAAAAACTCCATGACGATGGTGAAAAATCCTGTACTCAGGTCAAATTGAGCGAAAAGCTCGCTACATTTACATTAACAACTAATTGTTATGTAGCGTGATGTATGTAATACACGGTGTAGGTGTGACAGTTGTGGTGTAACTGTGCCTACGTGTAAAATTATGTAATACAAATCAATAGTAAATAAATGCGATGAGGCAGAAGAGAAGAGGCGGCAGTGATGATCAGCTGATCTCCACGACAAAAGTGCTACACCTGCGAAAGCAATCGGGGTCGAGCATCAAAATTGTCAGTGTGACAAACAATCTTTTTTAAATAACAATTTCTCTGCCTAGCAGTCAGTATGTACGCTACAAAAGTACTCCCTAGCTGAAAGTTTTAAGTGATAGCCAAGCTTTGTACATTCGAGGTCGCCATTACTTTCGTATTGGATACATTATTAACCAGGAAACGTGGTCAAACTGAGCGAAAAGACTGGATGCCTGTGCAGGACATCAAACACTGCAATTCGCTAAGCCAACAGACCCAGTTTACTGGTTAAACCCTAACCCAACATTATTATTATTAACCAGGAAACGTGGTCAAACTGAGCGAAATGACTGGGCGCCTGTGCAGGACATCAAACACTCCAATTCGCCAAGCCAAAAGACCCAGTTTACTGGTTAAACCCTACTCTACACTTACGATTAACATTGGCAAGCTGAGAATCCCTACCCAATCTCGTGTAGGTCACATTTTAACACCCACCATGGGTGTGAACACTCATGTGGATACTGTGCATTCTCCGGGAATCCTCAGAGAGGCCCACAGCTCGAGACACCACAAGGTAGTTTAAACACAGCCTTGGATTGTCTCTGTGAGGTTCTCGAAGTTCCCCCTTAACCTACAATATACATGTATGTACAGGCCATGGACATAATGTGTCCTGTGTGGCCAACGGGTGAGATGTCAGGTCTGCACCCACATTACCACTGCCCTGTCTTTCAACTGACTCAGAGATCATGGGCGTGAATTCACATGGCACAGGAAAGTCATGTCCCTGATTGGTGGTACATGGACACACATTGCAGGAATGCACAAAACTATCTATTTCCGGTCCCATTCCTGGCCAGAAAAAGTCAGCACGGATACAGCCCTGGGTTTTACTTTTGCCCATGTGACCTCCTGAGGCTGAACAATGACCCCATTCTAACAATGCTAGGCGATACTTAGTGGGAACGACAAACTGCAGTTGAACCTCGCCCTTGGGTGTTCGTGACTCACGGTACAGCCATCCTTGTTTACGAAGGAACTTGGCTTGCCCTCCCCGTGAATACTTAATCACTCTACCCTTTTGCTCCTTCCGCATGGCAGCAAGTGTTGGGTCAGAATGTTGTTCTTGAACAACATCTTGGCTACAGATCAGATCTTGCGGTGATGCAATGGTCAACGGGGTGACACAGTTCGGTGCCTCGGTCATGGCTCGTGTTACTGTAGCCGAAGTCTGAGTAGCGTCATCTATGGTGCAACTATACTTGGCACCTGAAATATTGCCCATGATAAGGTCAAACAAAGGTTCTGGCATGACAACTGCGACTGTCGTACCAGTGTAAAGTGGAGATGCCACCTGGATACGTGCCTCAGGAAACAATCTCACTAATCCATCAATGAGCTTAGCTTGGATCTGTCGACCTGTGTACTCCTCAGGCCGAACTAGACTCTGCCTGACAGAACAACCTGAGGAACCATTGTCTCTCAGGACCTTTACGGGAATGCCTTCCACAAACCGTGGCTGAACAAGAAAGGCATTGTTCCCTGTGGGAGGGCCTGTGGAGGAAACAGCCAGCCACTGATGAGGCTGCTGAATGAATGATGCGGCAAACGTGGTGCCCTGAGAATTAGATGCCTGAGGGGTCGTGCTCACCATCTGAGTTGGAGCACTGACCACCTGAGATGGACAGTTCACTGTCGCTAGGGGTCTAGTGAACTGTGGATAAGTACCTGTACTGGTGGGGTTGGCACCACTGTGCGCTTGTTGTGGAATGAAGGCTATGTTCGTCTCCTGCCTCTGATTCACTTGGGCTGGTGCTGAAAAGGATTGTCCTGACCTTTGATTCCGTGGCTGATACTGCTGCTGGTTAGGGTACTTGTACTGCTTCCACTCAGGTGTCTGAGTGTTTTGCCCCTGGTCCTTCTTCTGCAGCTTGTTTGGACCTTGGCCATTATTCTGAGAATGGCCTTGTTGCTGGGGTTCAGTCTGAGATGGTTTCCCAGATTTGTCAGCTTTCCTGTTCCAGGTGTGTTGCTTACGAGTTTGATACTCATATGCAGTGAAGAATGCATCAGCCTTCTCCACCATTTGGCTGGCATCCCTTACCTGATCTTAAGCTGAGCCATATGCTCAGCAGGCTACAACTTTTCTAGCTGTGTGCGCAGCATAAGGTCAATTATACCCTTGCGCATGGAAGGAGTTTCATCTTTCTCCATCCACTCATCTAAGTAAGCAGTAAGCCGATCAAGAAACTGAACAGCAGTCTCCTTTCCTTGTAAACGCGCCCTCATAAACTGACTCTTGGTGTCGTCAACTGTGAGACTGTACGCTTTTATGAGTGCGGCCTTCATCATCTCATACGTGAGATTGTCTCCACGAATTCTGTGGAGAATATCGAGGGCAGGGCCCTCAAACAAGCTAAGAAACTGAAGCCGCTTAGCTGCCTCATCCAGCTGGTACAACTGAGCCATATCTTTGAAATGAGCTATGAATGGCTCGATTCACTCGCCTTCCTTATATGGAGGAAGCTTGATGCGTGGGGTCGCCAGAACATGTGCAGGGAGAGTGCTCGTGGAGCTTGGGTTAGGTGCACCAGATGTGTCTGAAGCCAAGGAGTCTCGCTTGAGCTTCAGCATCTCAAGTTCATGTTTCTCATGTGCATCGCACTTGGCACATTTTTGTTCTCGTTGTTCTCGCTCGTATTCACGTTCTCTCTTTCGTTGTTCTCGCTCATATTCACGTTCTCTTTCGCGTTGTTCTAACTCAAGTTCGCATTGTTTTTGCTCGTGTTAAAGTTGTTTTTGTTCGTGTTGATGTTCTCTTGCGTTCCTCGCGCTGTTCTCGCTCATGTTCATGTTGTTCTTGCTCATATTCGCGTTGAATTCTACGCTCTTCACGAGCATCATTCTCACATTACTGCTCGTAACTAAACCGAGAAAGGACATAGTCCTTGATTTGTTCAGGGTCACCAAGCCCCAAATCTTTGGCTTCCTGTACATATATATTAGTAGTCATGATTGCTAACTCAATTAAGGCTGAATAAACTAAAGACTAAGTACTGACTGCTATTTTGCAGAGAAATGCCAATAATCAAGAGTAAAGAATATAGGCACAGGTTGGTGGTTACCAGTTTTATCTAGTTAAACTGGTAAAGAAAGAAAAAAAAAAAACTGACTCGAAGACTGTTATGTAAAATTAATAGAAATAAATCAATAACCCCCAGTAAGATAGTGCCTATAGACTTTAATGATAAATACCTAAGTGTGAGTGAGTAAGTATTATCTCGTTAATAACTTTAGAGCTAGGAGTTAATATCCTGGAATGAGGTCGCCAGATGTCACAGGGAGATGTGAATTTATAGATTAAAAATACTTAGATGTTGCTTGAAAATAGAGACAAGGAATTGACTTGTGAAAATCAAGCAGTAAGTTTTACTTTATGCCGGCTTACTTCGCCGATTCTCAAAGGACGAGAATTTATAAACTTTCTCAACAGTACACAGCAGAGACTAATTACTCACAAATGCTGTTTGTAGTACTGTTAGCCTCTTGAGAAAGTGACTCCAACCCTGACAATCAATAACTAATGCTATTAATGATAAACAGGTTCTTCCTAGTGCATTAACTCCTGGCTGGCACAACGGATTTAAGCCTGATACAGAAGAACTGGCCTAAGTACCAGGAATGAATAATGTAAAGCATTTGTGTAAACTAGGAGCGGCAACTAAAATAAGCTTAACGTGGAGAAATAAAACACGAGTTTAACCCCTTAACCACGGGGAATCACTTTTGTGATGCTTGGGAGCAAGGGATCATACCGCAGGGCGTCACTTTTGTGATTCTGTGTTATTTTGAATTTGCCCGGGCTTTCAAGTGGTGGCTTGTATCATCTATCAGTACTGCCAATGTCCAACATCAGGCAGCACTCCTAATCTCATCTGTACTCCCATCCATTGTTGACAATTTAGCCATTTTTCCCCATTCTTGACTCCTCTCCCTACCTCCCCTCTATTACCCTCTCCTTTGCCTGCTCGGCCATGCTGCACTAAGTAAATCTTCCCCGGAATTTTCCACTGATTTCATCCATTGAAATAAGCCCTATGCCCTATTCTAATACAAAATAATATATACAAAAAAGAAATCAGGTAAGTGATAGTGCCATACACCTGGAATTAGCTAATTATCATCTGACAACACCTCACGTGCACTCGTTCGGTAATTTTCACTGTTTATTTCCCCTTGAAATATACCGCATAATCTATTCTCGTAATAAAAACTTATATAAGAAAGGAAGGGAGAAGCCAAAGTGATATTTACATTCACCTGGAACTACCTAATTTATTATGTATTGTCTAGATTTCCTGCCAATCATTTCATAGCATATATATTAGCAGCTGTCACCACGCTGACATTGGCAGCCCTTCACTGCCCATAGGCAGCACCATTCAGTTTACTGTCGTCTTTCAAGGTGAAACCACGTTGGATTCACGCCTGTCGAATTCCGCTGCTTTTTAGCCCCATGCAAAGGGCCCTGTGACCTCTACCCCTATTATACCTCATGTGGAAAGGGGTAAAGGGCTAAGTGACTGCTGTGGAACGTGAACTGGCTAATTTATCAAAGAAAATGATGGACAGTGACTACAATCTTTCTGGTGACTAAAACAGTGCAAGTGCAAATGTAAATAATGTGTAAACAGCAAGTGAAACCAATGAATGTAAATATAAGTGAACAGTGGAAAATAGTTTTATAAGTTACTGCAACTCACAGTGCATAACACAGTGTATATAAAATAGAAATGTAAATAATGTAAATAAAATAGTGAATGTAAATAGAAATGTAAATGAGTAGTAATATAAGAATACAAGTATATATACTAGGAGTAATGAAAGTGAAAGTTTCACTCTAGCATGTATGAATACTATGAGTTATGAAAGTGGAAGTGAAAGTGACAGATTTGCTCTCAACGCTAGTATACAGGACGAGAAAGTGAATGCTACGTATTTTACTGAAAGAGAAATTGAATGCCTACAGTGACAATAAACTACTATTACTGAAGGAAACTTATGGATAAAGACTGCAGATATATATAAGTGTTATATAGTAATAGGAATATAAAGTGTGAGTGTTTTTATGAATAATAAATGACAGAACACCAGCGGCGAACGAGCGCAAGTGGGAAGGTCATACACGCTCATAATTTTCATTGCTTTCACATTGTTTTTTTTTTTTGGAGTATGGATTCCGAACTATTTGGAAATCATAGAACAGTGTTTCTAGTGACAATATCAGGCTGTGGTAATCATATTACTGGTTGTCGGGAAGTGTAAAGTGGAGACTTCGTTACCCAACTTCAGAGGTCTCCACAAGCCCTATAGTACTCAACAAAGGCTCAACAAACATCCCAGGAGAAAGCTGAAGGTATGTGCCATATGCATAGGTAATTTTATTATTCTAAAACTAATAACTGATTTTTGGCAAATATTTTTAGAGAATCTGTCAGAGCACGAATATGCCTGTGGGACACGCAAGTCAAGCAAAAACAACTCCGCGGTTTAGGGGTTAACCGCGGGGCGTCACTTTCATGACGCTTGGGTGCAATGGATCATGCCGCGAAGTGTCACTTTTGTGATTCTGTGTTATTTTGAATTCTCCCGGGCTTACAAGTGGTGGCTTGTATCATCTAACAGTACTGCCAATGTCCAACACTAGTCAGCACTCCTAATCTCATCTGTACTCCCATCCATTGTTGACAGTTTAGCCATTTTTCCCCGGTCTTGACTCCCCTCCCTACCTCCCCTCCATTACCCTCTCCTCTTGCCTGTCTGGCCGCGCTGTGCTAAGCAAATCTTCCCCAGAATTTTCCACTGATTTCATCCATTGAAATAAGCCCTATGTCCTATTCTTATACAAAATAATATATACAAAAAAGAAATATGGTAAGTGATAGTCCCATACACCTGGAATTGGCTGATTATCACCTGACAACACCTCCCATGCACTCATTTGCTAACTTCCCCCGGTAATTTCCCCTTGAAATATGCCATATAATTTATTCTCATAATAAAAATATATATATGAAAGGGAGAAGCCTAAGTGACATTTACATTCACCTGGAACTACCTAATTTATTATGTATTGTCTAGATTTCCTGCCAATCATTTCATAGCATATATACTAGCAGCTGTCACCATGCTGACATTGGCAGCCCTTCACTGCCCATAGGCAGCACCATTCAGTTTATTGTCGTCTTTCAAGGTGAAACCACGTTGGACTCACGCCTGTCCAATTCCGCCGCTTTTTAGCCCCATGCAAGGGGCCCTGTTACCTCTACCCCTACTAAACCTCATGTGGAAAGGGGTAAAGGGCTAAGTGACTGCTGTGGAACGTGAACTGGCTAATTTATCAATGATAATGATGGACAATGACTACAATCTTTCTGGTGACTCTAAAACAGTGCAAGTGGAAATGTAAATAATGTGTAAATAATGTGTAAACAGCAAGTGAAAGCAAGGAATGTTAATATAACTGAACGGTGGAAGATAGTTTTATAAGTTACTGCAAGTGACAGTGCATAATATAGTTTGAATAAAACAGAAATGTAAATAATGTAAATAAAATAGAAATGTAAATGAGTAGTAATCTAAGAATACTAGTATATAGGCTATGCTAGGAGTAATGAAAGTAAAAGTTTCACTCTAGCATGTATGAATACTATGAGTTATGAAAGTGAAAGTGACAGATTCGCTCTCAATGCTAGTATACAGGACGAGAAAATTATTGCTACGCGTTTTACTGAAAGAGAAATTGAATGCCTACAGTGACAATAAACTTGTATTACTGAAGGAAACTTATGGATAAAGACTGCAGATATATATAAGTGTTGTATAGTAATAGAAATATAAAGTGTGAGTGTTTTTATGAATAATATATGACAGAAAACCAGCGGCAAACGAGCGCAAGTGGGAAGCTGGTAGGCGCTCGTAATTTTCATTGCTTTCACAATGTTTTTTTTTTTTTTTTGAGTATGGATTCCAAACTATTTGAAAATCATAGAATAGTGTTTCTAGTGATATCAGGCTGTGGTAATCATATTACAGGGTGTCGGGAGGTGTAAAGTGGAGACTTCGTTACCAAACTTCAGAAGTCTCCACAAGTCCTACGGTACTCGACGAAGGCTCAACAAACATCCCAGGAGAAAGCTAAAGGTATGTGCCATATGCATATATAATTATAATATTCTAGGACTAATAACTGATTTTTGGCAAATATTTTTACAAAGTCTGTCGGAGTGTGAATATCCCCACGGGACATGCAAGGAGAGCCAAAACAACCCTGCAGTTTAGGGGTTAACTACATTAAGCTCAAAGAAAAAGAACTGTAAATTTACTAATTACAATGAAATAAATTTACGTTACATGAGTCTCAAAAATGAATTCAAAATAACAAAGAGAATACACTCACTCGCTCATTCAAAAACTAAACACACTTACACCTAGGAAAAAATGAAAAGAATACTGGTCAGTGGAGGGGAGGTGGGCGAAATGAACTGGGCACCTGTGCAGGACATCAGATGCTGCAATTCGCTAAACCCTCTTCGCCAATTCCCCATCTAGGTGGAAATTTCAGGAACTCGCTGTACAATGGCGGCGCTGCCTTGCGCTGGGCACAAACGATCCTACTCTCGTGATGATCCAAACCTGACTAACTTCAAATTATGAAAGAGGCAGGGGCTGGCCGTGTTTGCTGGAAGTAGGGCGTGACCTAGCTTCAACGGTCAATGGAGAGAAAGTGAGCGATATATGCTCACAATAAATCACTCAGTGAAGGCACTAATGTCGTGCATAAGAATGATCACTTGTGAAACAGTGAAAAATGTTCTGAAAACCACCCCGATCGAGTGAATACGAGGACGGTTGAACTGAGTGATGCGCAGTGGGAATTCCACTAGAATTCGTGGGTTTCTCACTGATGTATAATGTCACGAATTTACGAATACACTCGCGCGAATTCGTGATTAAACCGCTGAAGGAGAAACTTAGAATGAGGAAATCGAGATGATTGGAAATGCCAGCGAGGATGACAGTGGAATGGCTGCAGGGTGGTAAGCACAGTCAGCAATAAAGGTGATGGTAGGGATGTGAAAAGAATGAGATACTATCTTCCTGTGGAGAAAAATTGAAAAACGTGGGAAGTATTATTCGATCGTAATTTAACCACAAAGATGAAACAATATAAACAATACTGTGCTCATGTTTGATATACGTCTCTGTCGCAAAGCACAGTAACATAATGCTAGCTCTTCTAGAGAGAGGAGTGGGTCTATAATCTGTAAATCAGATGTATACTCGTATCGATAACATCATCATAATCATTCTGACTCTTCTTTCCAGCTAAGGCTGGGTTGAGGTATGATCAAGAACCATTGGAAAATTAAGAACAAAATGGGCAAAGTATTAATAGCATGATAGTCAGCTGGACCACTTATTCATCCATTTAGTCTAAATTATCATCTACGGCCAAAGTATCCTAACTCCATCTCGCAGGCCGAGCTATCTGCATATGTTTGTATGTATAAGAGAGGCGGATGCACATCATATACATCTGTCAAAGTCTTTCCAGTGACTCAAGGTTAAAAAGAGGATACCAGATCCTTGTCATGTACTGATTTCATCCTACTAACTTGGTCCCCTATCAGATCCTTAGCCTTCTCAACTCCAAACTACTCTGTCGCACACATTCCATTACTATTTGGCATATAATGCTTGCCTCCACCTTCAGACTTACTCATATCTACCCATTTTACTATACACCTCTTCTATATCCATTCTTTTCTTAATACTATACCATCTAAACACACTCTCTTTCACCTTGTTTTCAGCAGACTTCTTTACTCCCCAGTTACTAAAATCATAGTCTTTCTTTTTGTATCAAATCTCCTCACTCAACGTACATTCCTCAGTTGTCTTACTTCCAATTCTTCCGATTTACATTCGCACACCCAACCAAACTTTCGTACCCAAATATTACCTGGGCAGTAACACACCGTCATATAGTTCTCTTCCAGCCTTCGTACTCACACCCCAGTTTCGAATCAACGACTTCTTAGCGCCGCCCACTTATCTTTTCTGAACCGCTTTATCTTCCACTTCCTTTGTACTTTTATCTTCCAACTGTTTTTTAACCCAAATATACAATACCCTTTGATTAGCTCAAGTATCTCTATTTCCCAATACGTCACACTGAGAGTCGCCTTCTCTCCCATCCGCCATTATCTTAATTTACAAAACACCGCATCGACCCTCAAACTCCTGTTCACCTTTCGAAACCAACACAGCATCACCTGCGTACATCAGATATGAGAAAATCAAACCTTCACAATGAATTACCAACGTTACCCCATTTCACAGTTCATGTTTTAACCTCTCCTGTGACCCCATCTGTGTATACAGTAGCATACTTTGAACAGCCATGGTGACATCACACATGTTGCCTCACTCCTGTACTTATAACAAAATAGAAGTACAATATTGACTGAAAATAAGACACTGATGAATGACGAAAGCACATTTGCAACTTGATTTTTTATCTGTATTTGCCTTTAAGGAATATCATCCAGATAAAGGGCAAAAAATATTCTCTCAAGACATCGCGGGAGCTGAACAGCAATATATGCAAAGGAATGATCCTGTTGTGCGGGAGATTAAGAATCTGAGCTCTGAGCAAAGGGATGATCCTGTTGTGTGGGAGGCACGAGTCTGAGCAGCAATACATGTTATAGGAGAACGCTGTGGTGAAGGGTGGGTGAGTTTGAGTAGCAATACAAGTAGTGGGATAATGCTCTGCTGTGAGAGCGAGAGTTTGATGGGCATTACATTTGGTGGGATAATCTTTTGGTGTGGGAGACAAGAATTTGAGCAGCAATACATATAGTGAGATAATGTTTTGGTGTGGGGGACAAGAGTTTGAGAAGGAATACATAAAACTAGATAATCCTGTGGTGTGAGGGCCGGAAGCTCATACCCAGTCAGCTGCGGCGGCAGTAAGTACAAGTTAAGAGCAAAAGTTGAAATTGGAGATCAAATTGAATGCCAGCCACACTCCAGTTTATGGGACGCCTTCGCTTCAAAAATGTACCTGTCTTGGGTCCCTGCAGATAGTGAGAACCTTTACCTGTGCGTGCCGTTGCTGAGTTGATATTCCCATCACAGCATCTGTTAGTGTGATCTGCTATTTTTGATTTCGTACTTACCAGCGTTTCAAGAAGTAACATATAGCAAAGCATCGGGTATTTACTTTTGTATTGGTTTTGTTCTTTTAGTTGCTGCATCTCCTTTCAATTATCAAGTGATGCAAATTTACATAGCAGTTCAGAGCAACACCAAAGTAGTACATTTAATAGCAATAATAAAAATGCTTACTGTTATAAGCAAATAATGACTGAATGGTGTAATATCGTCAAATGTGTACTTCATAATACCAGATGTACTCTAAATACAACTCCAGAACAGGACTTTTCAATATATTTTTTTCTTCCCAGCCTGGAAAGTAAGTTGGATCATCGTCGAAACGCAAGTTCTTAGTATTTGCTCCATAAAATGGTCCAGAAGCCTAGTTATCCATTAAGTTTGTTTTTTTGCTCCTACCAAGACTGCCTTCATAATATTTTGTTCTTCAGTCTTTATGCTGAATATGGTATAATTTTTTTTTTTTTCCACCATGTCTCTTCCCATCATGTGTTGTTTCCCCCTTCATCTGCTGCCATTATGTAAACAGAATTCTTTGATATCTACTTCAAGCATAGAAAACTTCCCCAGAGCCCAGAAAAAAAAATCAAATAGGCAATTAAAAATCACAAGAACTCCATTACCTCCCCGGAGTATAACAGCACGACCAGGAAAAACGGAAGCCACGAGCAGGGCCAGAACGACCAAGCAACCTCTCTCATGTTCAGCCAGTCACTCATTGTCATTGAAGGACAATTCAGCAATACCTTTGATAAAACATGACTCAGTAACAACCCTGCCATCGATCATCCTCCGGTATTTCCTTCGGCCCAAAGTTATCCGTCAGCATTTCCTTCAGTTTCCAGTCATCCTCATTTTTTTTTTTCAGTCTTCGGTAATCCACTGACATTTCCTCCGATCTCTAATCATTCATCGCCATTTTCGTCGGTCTACAGTCATCCACTGGTATTTCCTCCACTTTTCGGTTATCCACCAGCAATCCAAAACCCCGAAAGTCCTACATACCCATCTAGAAAACTCTTTAAACTCTGCCACTACATGACGACGCTAACTCCCCTCTTCCCTCACCAGCTAGTTACTTTCTTCATCCTCGTTTTCGTCCTGCTCAGCTACCTCGTCCTCCTCAACTGCCCACACTATTATTTCCTCGGGATCGCCTCTATGGTGGAAATCTTTGTTGACACTCCATGTGAAGTATGAATTAGCCCGACCTAAATACCAGTACCTACACACTTATAAAAAGTTCTCCATTTCAGAGTTATGAGTGTGTTTGTATTCTAGAGAGAGAGAGAGAGAGAGAGAGAGATGCAGGAGCTAACTTAAAAACTAGCTTGTTTGATCCATTTCATTACTTCATCTCGTGCTCTCCATTCCGTATCTTGAGCTACTGACTACTCCATGATATTCCACCTTTTTGTTTGTAATACGGTTTGTAATCGTATCTTAGGCTAAAGTATGTAACTGGATCATTCAGGCCGTCATAATCTTTAAGGTATGTGATCTTTCCTTTCACCTGTTCCATGTAGTCTTGTTCGCTTGGCTAAGATAATGCTTTTTTTTTTCTTTTAGTTATTAATATTCTGAACTCAACAGCGGAGATACTATAATATCAAAAAGCAGCATTATAATGCAGAACACTGATTATCCTGTTATCTCAGCTTTCGCAGAAACCAAAAAAATTTGTATTTAAATTACTTTTTCCCATTTTTTTCATTATCATTTATCCTTATCTTCCTACTGACATTATTCTGTCCTTAATTTTTTTTTCAACTCCTTTCCAACGTTATCACTCCACACCTGACGAATTTCCATCGCCACTTTCTCATCTTGTAACCTCTAATTTTTTACTCGTCGTTAGCTCTTAACCTTATGGATAAGTCTTTGTTACTTCTCATTTCGTAGTCATTACGCACTTGAACATTATTCATCGGTTATTACTGCCAAATCCTTTTGAATAAAATGACCGGAGTTCATCGAAATAGCATACCCTTTATCGACCAGCACAGTATTCTTGCCTCCCTTGCTAGAGAAAGAAATGTTTCCATGTCCGGTGTTAGACTTATTTTATATATTGAACTGAATGTAATATACTTTTCTGACAAGTGAAACCAGCCTCACGTCTCGTAGGAAAAAAAAAAAAAACATACAAAGGGACACACGTTGTGATCCTTGGACCGGGCTGGAAATGTGGCGGTGTTCCGTTCTCACCTTCACCACAGTTTGGCAGCGACATGTACCACTGTGAATAATGTTTCGTACCTCTCTCCCTCCCAGTAATAGTCCTAATGACACAGATCTCCCTGACCCTGACTTCCTCGCTAGCTTAACATGGCAGTGGCGGGTGGGACATGACAGCGACACCTGCTCCGCCGACCCGGAGCGTGTGTCCTACATTGGCGGAGCGAGTTTGTGCTTAATGACACTTTCGGGTTCGGACAAATAAAATAATCTTACATTAGCTGGAAGAAAATAATAGAGTTGCGCTGACAATGAGTGAGTTTAGCAGTTTGCTAAACAAGATAAGAGTGTTGGATCCACGGTTATGTACAGAAGTACTCGTTTTTGTGATTTTACACAGATTTTCAAAATGAAGACACTATTCTTCTCTTATACGTTTGCATTATAAACCTTGGCAGCAAGTCAGTATACATCGACGTTTCATCCAAATTATTAGACGGATGTGGAAAGAGTTCAACATATCCTTCAAATACACAGCCTCACCACAATAACCATGTCAAACTCAAACATCAACCAATAGTAATCTGCATTCAATGGTACACAGTTGATTGTATAGCAATATAAGGATCTTGGATTTGTTTTCTTATAACAACATGTAAGATTGCTAAATGTAATTTAACATACGTCATGCTCTCCTCTGTAAAGTGTTTTCTTATTGCAAATAGTCACATATGTTGCTTCAGGGACTCATATTTTATGTTGATACTTTATTAGTGATAATTTATAACTATAAAAAAAATAAAAAGGTAGCACGAACCACAAACACGTGCCCTTATGTTATGAGCTATATATCCTAGCAGATGTAGTATACAATGTCTCATGTACAGTGAATTCACATTTACCAGCAAAATTTGCCAATTTACATTTAATAGTTCATGCAGATGCGTTTGTTATGAACATATCTGGTCGGTCCATATTGTGATGAGATGCTGCTGCGGAAGGTCGCTGTTAAACTCCGGAAAAGTTTATTTCATATAGTTGTACTAATTTCCAGTTTTATATCCTGGGTGTAATTCGTTCGAACCAGTGGTGTGTGTCGTAAGAAAATGAAAATAATAATGAAATAAATAACAAACTGGAGTAATGTTATAGATGATTGGCTAAGTTTAGTAATAACTGAATTTTTGTGGAAATACGAATTAGTACAGCAAGAGAGAGAGAGAGAGAGAGAGAGAGAGAGAGAGAGGTAATGCCCTAAAAACCTTTTGGGATCCCCAGTGTGACTGTCACTAGAGTACCGAGCTCAGCCTTGAGTGTGAAATTCAAGCCTAACTGGAGCAATTTAATTCACTATTTTTTTTTTTATATATATGTCAAAGGCAGTTAGTCATAACGTGACCAAAAAGTTAGGCTCAAATTCCATTTAAAGAGGACAGCGCGAGTTTTGTTTGGCTGACATATACGGGTCCATTCACTCCCTAATACACCTTGCGGCCGACCACATCGTGCTGATTGGAGAGTGTAGTTGGAAAACCCGAGATAGGATGTTTGCATTTCTTTTAATATCTCTAATGTTATCAAATCCAGTAACTCGACACTCTGATTACAGATTTCTTTCACGCTGATCTACTTTGAATGATCTTTTAACAATATCAAGGTGCCGTCCTCCTTGTTCGCAGGTGGACTCGGGGAGGATCGATACTTATCACTGCAACTCTCCACTATCATAATAAAAATGAGACATTTTCATAAGTCAGTTAGTCCAGATGGCAAGAGGACTCAAAAGTTACAACAGGTTTAGCGAATACAAATTTTCAAACCTAGGGCGTAATATTATAACTTAAATTGATCTGATTTCATTACTACACCTTTGAAAAATAATAAAAAACAAAAAACTTCTCAACCCTATATTAATAACAACCACGCTCCGATACCTAATAAGAAAAGAATATCAGTATTGTGTCCAATTACACCTCAAACTAAATCTAGAATTGGAATAAACTAAGAGTGTGGGGGGGGAGTGTAAGTTTATGTAAGTGTGACGACGTGGCTGGCGAGATTATGATTTGGTTGGTGCTGAGTGGCCTGCGAATGAGACGAGAGATGGTCACGGAATCATAATTACAACTGTTACTCACTCTATTCTCCACAACTCACAATATGAAGGGAATGATCAACGTAAATAACAAACTTAATGTGGAAATAAATTGGAGGGGGGGGGGGGAGATATAAGGACTTTAGGCACTGACCTGTCAGTGAGACGAGAGATGGTCATGGAATCACACGCACGACGTTCGTTCCTTCGTTTAAAGATTTCCTGCACCTATAGTGCAGGCCGGGCCATACATTAGCCCGGTCAGTGGGGTGTGGACTAACTTAAAAAAAAGTAAGGGGGGAACACAGGGCCTGGGGATTGCCCAGCACACACGCCCTGTCTTCTGGCTGGCTTTGTGGTGTTTACTGCACACACCACCAAAAGATGCCATATATATATATTGTTACGGAACAGAGAAAGATAACGTACACTTTAAGTGAGAATACTAAGAGTCACTACTGTCCCGTAAAGTTCCAGGTACAAAACAAAAGAGTTAGGTAAAATTACAAGTTAAAGTTTAATGCTCAAACTAACAACAAAACATTCAGGACTCATAAGGATAATGTAATGGCAAATAAACAGGTTAAATATATGGTTAACTGCAATAGCCTCTATTAACACGAAATTAGCAAGAGTAAATTTATCTAAGTCAGCCCTGATAAAATGAGATACCAGATAATACTCAGTGAATGCCAGATAAATTATTACAGATACAAACTATTATAAAAAATGACTGACATAAAACCCTACATCAATCAAAAACCTCACCAGGCCTAAGAATCAACCTCATGCTACACAGTAAAAGAAAAAATGCAATAACAGTTATACTCAAATTACACACAGCTGCTAGATGTTTGGAGATTTCTTGAGCACTCACAATAATAATATCTGTACAGGGGAGGACAGAGATGTGAACAAAATGAGGAGCAGATCTAAGTGGCAATAATGCAGAGACTGAGCTCATTATATAGGGCCCGGCAGAGCTTGATACAACTTGTAAGAAGGACGCGCAAATGAAGCGATGGGGACAAACAGTTGACAATCCCGCACTGAATAACAGAAAGGACGACTTACTCTACTATAACGGTAGAAGGGGGGGACTGAGGCAGAACACGCTCGTGATCAAATATGCAGCATACTGTGCATTAAAATTACACAAAGGATGATGAAATCATAGGCTATGTAACACCTCCCCACAAAGAAAAAAGAAATTTACAAAGGAAATTTCTTATTACTCTAAAACAATCTGTACATGGCATTACAGAACATGCAAATGTCTTTCCTAATGTTACAAAACATGAGATCTCCCTAGCACGTTCAGTCATAGGTACTTGCCAGTATCCCTTTAACAAATCAAACTTACTTATGTACCTAGCCTTTCCGATCTTGTCTATGCAATCTTCCACACGAGGGAGAGGGTAAGTGTCTGTTTTGGTTATCTGATTAACACGTCTGTAGTCAATGCAAAGCCGCTGTGACCCACCTGGCTTAGGGACCAGAGTGACAGGAGAACTCCACTCGCTCTGACAGGGCTCAATCATCTTGTGGTCCAACAGGTAGCCAAGCTCCTTCTGGATGAAAGGAACTTTCACTGGGTTCACACGGTAAGGAGGCAATTTAATTGGCTTTGCGTCTCCAATATCGACATCATGCATCAACACAGTGGTTCTTCCTGGAGTGGCACGGAACACTTGCGGGTACTCCTGCAGTAATGCCGAAAACTCCTGCCTTTCCTTGGGAGGTAGATGAGAAAGCTTAGTCTGGAGATCATTCATGATATCAGGATTCTTCCCCAAACTATCACTCAGGCTCATGCTGCATGGGAGAACTTCACTTGCAGACTCGGGTGGAACAGCTACAGTGCAGACTGGATTATTTTCGTCCCGCCTGTGATATAACTTTAGCATGTTGATGTGACAAAGTTGCTTGCTCTTTCTACGATCTGGTGTGGCGATGACATAGTTGACATCACTGAGTTTCTTCTCCACGAAATAAGGACCACTAAACTTGGCTTGAAGAGGTTGCCCATGAACTGGTAGCAGAATCAAAACCTGATCTCCTGGCTGAAAGTGGCGTAACCTGGACTTCTTATCATACCAAGTCTTCATCTTCTCCTGAGCAGCTCCTAAATTCTCTCTCGCCAGCTGTAAAGCAGTGGACAGCCGTTCTTTGAACTTCATCACATACTCCAGCAGGTTGACGTCATCTTCCTCCGACAGCCAGCATTCCTTGAGTAACTTAAGGGGTCCTCTTACTTCATGGCCAAACAGTAGTTCAAAAGGTGAGAAGCCCAGTGATTCATTTGGAGATTCTCTTGCAGCAAACACAACGAATGGAAGACCTTTATCCCAGTCTTTCTGATGTTCCAAACAGTATTTCTTGAGCATCGATTTGAGTGTTTGATGATATCTCTCCAACGCTCTTTGGGTCTGGGGATGGTAAGCTGAAGACGTGATCTGGGTGATGCCCAACTCTTTCAGAGACTGCTTGAAAACATTTGACATGAAATTACTTCCCCGGTCGGACTGTACCTCCTTGGGCAGACCAAACTTTGTGAAGAACCCTAGCATTTCCTTAACCACGTTCTTTGCTGAGATATTTCTAAGTGGAATGGCATCAGGATAACGAGTAGCCATATCAATCAGGGTCAACACATAAGAAAATCCTGAAGAAGTCTTAGGAAGAGGGCCCACAATATCCACCAACACACGGGTGAAAGGCGCCTCAAAAGGAGGAATGGGAACTAGAGGTGCAACCTTTTCGGTCTGATTACACTTCCCCACAACTTGACAGGTGTGACAAGACTTACAATACCAGGAAACATCCCTGAAGATACCTGGCCAGTAGAAGTGTTTCAAAATGCGTGCCACAGTCTTCCTCACTCCAAGGTGTCCTGCCAAACTGGAATCATGAGCCACTCGAATGATATCCTGCCTACAAACACGAGGGATGACAACTTGATGTACAACCTCCCATTCACAGTCGGCTGATGCTGTTGGGGGTCTCCACTTCCTCATAAGTACTCCTGACTTTACATAATAACAAGTAGAAGCACTGGCTGACTTTTCTTCACTGTAAGCAGAGTTAGCTAGACCTTTCAACTCAGGGTCAGCAACCTGCAACTCAACCAACTCTTGACGAGACAAATTATCAACACTACGGGGTACTGGCTCATCTGGTGAGTGGTCCAAATTAGCAAGAAAAGTGTCAGCTAGGATAACATCATCATCATCATTATCCTCTAAATCACCAGTAACTTTAGACTTAGCCCTAGTGACAGCACATGCAGGGAACACATCAGGGACATCACAATCCTGGGACACAGCCACTGGCTCACTAGACAACTGAGGAGCTGGACACACTTGACTTCCACCAATATCATTTCCAAGTAAGAAAGTTACACCTGACATTGGGAGTGTCTCAACCAACCCAACCATAACAGAACCATTAACAAAACCAGACTCCAAATTCACTCTGCACAGAGGGACAGAGAAGTAATTATTCCCTACACCTTGTAAGATTACAGTTTCATCAGAGGAATTAACATTAGAGCCTAGAACACTGGTCAGCATAAGGGATTGGCAAGCACCTGTATCACGATATATTTTAACTGATTTCCTGTCATTACTGTCCAGAGGACTGACAAAACCATCAGACAGGAAATTAGCACATGAACTCTTGAGAGTGTCACCCACGTTACTGCTCAAAAGAGGAGCTCCATCATGAGAATTTAAGTTACCCCTCAAAGCAGGTTCAGTTAACTCAGTTAAAGAATTCTGGGAACTCTCAAGAGTGGACACTAGACCAATTGACTGAATATTTAAAGACTCCTTTTTGTTCACATCACGCTGTCTCCTGAAACATCTCTCCGTAGTATGACCAAGCTTACTACAATAAGTACATTTACTTTTCTGAAATCTAGAGGTGAAGCTGGTATTTACTTCCTGAGAAACATCATCTTTATTCTCTTTCCTGTTACCTGTACTCTGAGTAGAGGCAACGTACTTACTCTCAGCTTTCCCTTTTTCTCTAGAATATCTCTTGTGAGTGAGAACATACTCATCAGCTAAAACTGCAGCATCAGACAAATTATCTATTCTTTTCTCATCAAGATATAGGCTTACATCTTTATTAACACACCTCTTGAAGTCCTCCAGCAAAATCATCTGCTTAAATTTACCAAAATCAGAATCCACATTCTTAGAATTTAACCACTGCTCTAACAGATCTTCTTTGATTTTTGCATACTCAACATGGGATTGCTTATCTTGCTTGTAAGTTGTCCTAAATTTTACTCTATAGGCTTCAGGAACAAGCTCATAGGCCTTAAGAATCAAGCTCTTAACTACATCATAATTATCAGACTGATCCTGAGGCAAAGATGCATAAGTTACTTGAGCTTTACCGGTGAGAACAGTTTGAAGGAGTAATGGCCAATACTTTTTTGGCCAATTAAAACCTGTAGCTACCCTCTCAAACAACTGAAAATACTTTGTTAAATCAGATTCATTAAAAGGAGGGACAAGTTTAACATTTTTAGCCACATCAAAATCATCAGAGCTAGATGATCCAGTTCCACCTTGTTTCATGCGATACTCATGGTCTGCCTGATTCCTGGCAAGTTCAACTTGTGCGTGTATCTGTGCCTCCTGAATACGTGCCTCCGCCTCCTTAGCACGAGACTCCTGCAGGGCTAGCTGTAACTTAGCTAATTCAATCTGCGTTTGCTCATTTGGAGGAGTTACATTAAACAAGCTTTCATGAATCATGTCAACAATTTGATCTTTAGAATGATGAGAGCGAACAGCAATTCCCAATTGTTGAGCAACAACCTTAAGTTCATTCTTTGTTCTGTTTTCTACATCACACACTGTTTGCACATTTGACAAAAAATCTTTGGCTTCATCAAGTGTAGTAATAGTAGACATAATTAATAAGTAACAGTCACAAAATATCAAGCAATATCCTTATGATAATATCCTGAATATCCTGATAAGAGGTCGCCAAATTTATGTTACGGAACAGAGAAAGATAACGTACACTTTAAGTGAGAATACTAAGAGTCACTACTGTCCCGTAAAGTTCCAGGTTCAAAACAAAAGAGTTAGGTAAAATTACAAGTTAAAGTTTAATGCTCAAACTAACATCAAAACATTCAGGACTCATAAGGATAATGTAATGGCAAATAAACAGGTTAAATATATGGTTAACTGCAATAGCCTCTATTAACACGAAATTAACAAGAGTAAATTTATCTAAGTCAGCCCTGATAAAATGAGATACCAGATAATACTCAGTGAATGCCAGATAAATTATTACAGATACAAACTATTATCAAAAACGACTGACATAAAACCTTACATCAATCAAAAACCTCACCAGGCCTAAGAATCAACCTCATGCTACACAGTACAAAAAAAAATGCAATGACATTTATACTCAAATTACACACAGCTGCTAGATGTTTGGAGATTTCTTGAGCACTCACAATAATAATATCTGTACAGGGGAGGACAGAGATGTGAACAAAATGAGGAGCAGATCTAAGTGGCAATAATGCAGAGACTGAGCTCATTATATAGGGGCCGGCAGAGCTTGATACAACTTGTAAGAAGGACGCGCAAATGAAGCGATGGGGACAAACAGTTGACAATCCCGCACTGAATAACAGAAAGGACGACTTACTCTACTATAACGGTAGAAGGGGGGGACTGAGGCAGAACACGCTCGTGATCAAACATGCAGCATACTGTGCGTTAAAATTACACAAAGGATGATGAAATCATAGGCTATGTAACAATATATATATATATATATATATATATATATATGTGTGTGTGTGTGTGTGTGTGTGTGTGTGTGTGTGTGTGTAGATAGATAGACAGATAGATATAGATAAATAGATAGATAGATAGATAGACAGATAGATATCAGAATTTAATAGTAACCAAAACTCCCTTACTCACCTTTAGTTAGAATGGAACTGCAATAACATCAAACTCTTCACTCATGTACTCTTGATGCACATGTGGGGTTGATATATCCAAACTTCTAAATGTGGATGCGCCCTCTGATCCGTACATGGAGTCATTGAACAAGCTTAGCATTATTTCTATGACAATGAAGTCTTTGCAGCATTTACCACTGAAGTGCAGCCTCGTTTTTACTCTTATGATAGCTGCTAGCAGGCTAGTTGAAAGTTTATTTCGCAACTTACTCCTCACATTTGTGACGTGGGAGAAAATCCTTTCCACCACTGCATTACTCAAGGGCAAACAGTTTGCAGTCAGTGCAACAGTCGCTAGTTCTTCAAAGCAGTTTTCATCTAGAGCATTCTTATATCTCCACACAACAGACCAGAAGGCTACTGGGTCTTCAGGGATAGTTTGGTCACTGAATTCTTCACGCCAGTTGACTAGTAAAAGCCTTCTGTACTTATTTTCTACTTTGTCACTATCAAACTTATGATTGTCAAAAAAATGGGTTGGGAAGTTCTCAACTGACTCAGACACTCACGAGAAAAAATATTTATACTTGAGATAATGTCAAGGTTTTTTTTTACTCAGCCTCTTTTCTACCTGTGAGTTGGTTTCAATCAAAAAGTCACGACACCTTATTTTCACATAACGTATGTCTTTCTTGCTTAGATTTGTCTTCAAGCACTGTCGTTCAAACTTCACTCCCAAATCAATCTTGTCCAAAGGCAAAACACGAGAGGCTGATCAACTTCCTTCATATAATCTCATCACGAGTGAACGGTGCAGGTGCTGTAGATCTACAAAAACTTTGACAGGATTGGCTCATGAGGCCTGGAAAGCTGCATTGACCTTCTCGAAGTCTTGAATAACTGGTAAAACAAATGTCAAATGCAAAATGTTACGACGGTCAGCAAGCATTTCCTTAGGCATCCTAGCATGACAATTTTTATCCTTTTCATAAATCACAGAAAAATAGGCTGTAAGCTCATTCCATTGTGAGAATGGAAAATATACACTTGCCCTTGACAAGCCACCTTGTTGTGCTAGGTGTAATGAACTTGGATGGCTGAACATACTCATCATTCATTACATTAAACACCTGCTGAAATTTCTCTCTTCTAAGAGTATGCACTTCAACCATCGAGCAACTTCTGCCAACATGAACTTTAAATAGGAGGGTAACTTCTTGAAAGCATGTTCTGCACAGAGAGCAAGGCTGTGACGAGTAAATTTGATAAAAATAATTCCTGGTGATACTTGCTTCAGGCGAGACAATACGGAATTGTGTGCATCACACACATTTTTTGCACCATCTGAAGAAAATCCAATGCAATTTGCCAAACCAACATTGATCTCTTCAAAGTAATCTGATATCACCCTAAAAGGGCTCTCTGCTGTAGGTGAGGTTATTTGTAACAATGCTAGGAATTCTGTTTTCAGGACATTATCCAGAGGTGAGTAAAATTTTACACAAAGGCACAAGAGCTTGGATACCGATACATCCGTAGACTCGTCTACTAACAATGATAACTACACAGTTCTTAGCTCTTCGATAAGTTCTTCATAATGTGACTTGGCAACAACATTAGTAATAAGTTTGGCACACTTTGTTCGGTGCAGTCGTATATTTTCAAGTGCACTTTTCTTACCATATTTTTAAATTATTTCTGAGAAATGATCAACCGACTGCACTGTATGCTGCTGTGACTCGCAACAGACACTGTACTTTCCTTCAAATTCTTTCACTTTTGCCTTCTCAACAGTGTTTCCAAAGTATGACTGAAGACTGCACCACAGTTTTTCACATGTTTAACACTTTTCTCATGTTGGACCAACACCCTTTTTTTTCATTGATGTTATTTCAGTGTTGCATACTTTGCAGTGACAGGCATTACCTCTACATGCCAACCACTTAAACTCCTTCTCCCACTCCTTGTTATATTTCCTTCCTTCTTCATAAGAAGTCTTCCACTTCCCCATTTCGAAAAAGATCAAAACAAGTGTACAGTATATAAGTCTCAGATGGGAGATCACTAATCAGGCTGCACTTCTCTTCTGGACTTTTGAAGTAGGACTGAACTCCACGAGTGACACCAAGCAGGCCTCGCCGCGCGGGAGGAAAACAAAAATGAACTTTACGCGTCCAAACGGTCCAACGGTCCCAACTCCCAACGGCTGACGCAAATTCTGGTGTTTTATTGACTACATTATCAATATTTGGTCAATCTTTCTTTCGTTCAGTCTCTTATTATGAATATAAACAGAATGACATCAAGACATCCTTAAATCTGCCAAAAATAGTGCCAAACGAGGTTTGGCAGAAACGAAAATTTTTCAATGCCAACCAGACCTTGCAAATGCCAAATTGGCCAAACCTGGCAACCCTGTGTATGCACAAGCACCTTTTTTTTTTTTTTTTTAATTTTCCGGCCTATCGACTGTTGGGGCCAAAGCCCCTGGTCATTAATATCTCACACCACTTGCCCCTCACACTGTTCCATTTTTCTCTCTTCATCTCTTTCCTCTCCTCACCCTGCCAGCTCAGCCTTTATAAATTCATGTGAGTTCATCATTTTCCCTCTCCTTAACCCTCCAAAATATTTCCCAGCATTTCTATGCATGTTCGCTTTCATTTTTCCAGCCACACTCCACTCCTATATACATCTTTCTATCCGTGACCTTCGAAGCTGGAATTCTTTGTGCCAGCTTTCCTCTTTTAAACAGCATTATCAGCCAACAAGTTGTCTTGAATTTGTCCGCCTTCCGTACCTGTCTCAATCCATTTCCATCCATCCCTTTCCTCACCATTCAGCCCCCCCCCCCCTTTTTTTCCATGCAGTTGTCTTCACTTTTTACTTTTCAATATTATTTCTTCCTTCCCGTATCTTTCCATTGTTCTTCTGCAGTGTGAATTCCCAGTGTTTCCTTGAAAGAACCAGAGGCGTATCCTCTTACTGTATCATCCTTCAACCCAGTTCTTTTTTCATTTCTTCCCTTACTAATATTATGCCCAAGGTTCTTGGGTTCCTTTTCTTTTCCTTGCCATGTCTGTTATCCCATATCATGTGCATACAGTTCATAATCGTCCATTGCAGTCAACATTTAGAGTCCTGCAAGCGTTATTTTGTTAGTGATAGCTCCTCGCTTGTTATATACTTTACCTCCTTTGTAAGTGTTTCTCTGTCTAACCCAATGCACTGAAGCCCTTCCATCTGTATAACCAGTTTCTGCCACAGTTTCTTTCTCTTCTCATTTATAGCGCTGGTACTTTTTTGTTCTTAATCATTCTTCATTGTTGATTCTTTCCCCTCATCTGCTTCTCTCCTCATTCCTTTTTCTTATTATATCAATACTTCGTGAACATGATTTATATCCAATACGTAACTCTGGATTCCCTTATTTTTAAAGGCAAAAATGTACATAGTACGTTTAGATGGCCATGGACGTGACCCAGCGCAAAAGAGAAAAAAACATTAATTTTAGCTGGGTGCCCTTAGAGATTTTTTTTTTTGAGAGAGAGACTATGTTAAACGACTGTTTGTCTCCTGATAATGAGGTGCATGAGGTGAGTGCGTTGTGATGTGGAAAGCTGCACTGTAGTATGGACATACTGGATTGCCAGTGAGTTACCTATATTACGGAGCTAAGCACCGCGGCAAAGCGCTTCATGATGTCTGGCCCCAACGTTTCGTTTAGTCATACAGAAAACAAACAGTGAAATTAAAGCCATTTCCTATTTCCGGCTTTCTTTATACAGTACGGAGCAGATCACCTGTGGCGTTGTGTTGTGTTGTGGTCTTGGCACATTTCGTACTGTTCCATAACTTCCTGATGGTCCTCATTTACCCCTCTGTCTGGCAGCTGGTGTTTTCATGTACCTCTAATGTCCAGCTCTCATGCTGGCTGTCGTGCTTACTGCCAATATATCTGGGTCACCACAATCGCTGTCCGCTTCCTTCCTCCTCATATCTGCCTGTTCTTAGTAATTTTCCGTAAAAATTGTGTTGATACACGAATATGCAATTTCCACGCCACTGTTTTCCCCCCATGTAACCAAGTTTCGGGAATGATACCGACTGGTGCCTAACGTGGCTGCAGCTGTGGTGATGGTTTTCAAACATTGGCTAGTTACTTTACTCATCCCAAGATTACCGGATGTAGTTTTGTTTACAATGAACCTTGAACAACAACGATTTTGTCTGCAAGGCTATGACCCTCATATGAGGTTCCTTGACTTAATCTTTTTTCTTTTAGTATTTAGCATCTAGGAATTATTAAGTTAATTATTAATATCTCTAACTTTATCCCGCATTCTTAGGCTGTTAACAATAAGGCTGTGGGTGAGAATGAAATATCTTTAACGAGTACTCATTTTTACGTCATTATCATTTGAAGAAATTAGCTCAGCAGCTGTTATTCATGCAGTCATATCGCAGTCGTTGGCAGATGTCGAGGGACTAACTAATATTCATGTTTCAATATATATATATATATATATATATATATATATATATATATATATATATATATAGTACTACTTCGCAGACCGCTACCAGCGATTATCAGCAACAAAACCTACACTGCAATAGAAAAACATAGGCAACGCTACGCTGTTGCAACCCTCTATCTGACCAAGCACATACCCCCCCTCCCACCTCCCTGCATACCTAACCAAGCCCTTAACGACCCTCCCCAACCCTCCCCAATCTTTTCTGCGGATTTATAAGGACATGGGCGGGTTTATCAGGGCGTGGGCGGGTTTAGGGGGACGTAAGAAGAACGCCTTGAGGTCGCACTGATTTTTTTTTATTATTTAAAAAAAAAATAAGAAACACCATTATACTTTTCAAAAGGCACCATTTCACCATAAGACACATAGGCCTCACTGTGTGAAATATCATAGCTCTGTAGAGAATGTTTTCTGAGTTCCGTCACGGAAACGAAATCTCTACGTTAGGCCAGCCGCCCTGCCGCCCAGCTCTGCGGGCGGACACCTAGTGATCCCAGTGATAACAACACCCTTTTATGTACCTGTTAACTTTCCAACACTCCAGATGGTTACTTCCTCGCTCTACATTTTTCGTATTCACTTTCTCACCTTTCTCCTTCTTATGGTACTATAGCGCGTTTGCTTTTATCTGAGGGAACTGGCCTGCTCTCACTTCTTGAGTATGAAGTCATGGATGCATGAAAAATTCGATGAGTCTTACACATGAGTAGATATGAGTCTTCTTGATTACTAGTTAAGGTAGCCCTCCAATCTAACTACATTATGCCATTAACTGAGCTGGCACGTAAAAGTAAACTTGCCATAGTTCATTCATTCAGCACTATAACGTAGAGAGTTAAATTTCTAATATTTTTAATTGGTATTGGTCAAAGGCGGTGAGATCAGCATCAGAAACAACAAAGTTATTAAAACTGACTCTTCGAAGGTGACAATTTCGGAGTGCAGTCCATAATTTGGAATGGAGGTTGAACATCTGTAATTAACCCAAGTGTTCCATAAATATCGGAAAAGCATTAGGAGCATTTTGCCCCAACGGGATTTCAGGCATAAACCCTTGAATCACTGCTTCTAGACTGAGTGCTTCAGCTTAGGAAAGGTCTGTCATACTGAATGGTTAATATGCTTAGCATCTAATTCCTCTAATTCGAAAACCTCTCCAAGTCTCCATAGAGTCATAGAACTGACTGAACGTAATATTATTTTGGTCTTAATAGCATTCATGTAGTCTGCATGATCTGCTTCGTTAGTTATACACTTAATTGTGTGTTCATTTTAACTCCCCAGACTACTCTAATGTTATACGTTACTGAAAGGCAGAAAGGGGAAGGAAAGTTATAGAAGCAGTTGTATGTGTGTGAATACGTGTATGCATGTTAAATAGCCATTCATTATGTAAATATGGATCTGAGATGAAATGTCTTGAGTGAACCATACCCGAAATTCACCTTTTCACCCCAATGACGTATTTTCTGTTTATTCTTTATTTCGTTGATGACACCCTTCCTGTGATAAAGGGAGTAAACGATACCTCTTTCCAAAGGTAAACAAAATCCCCAGAAAACAATAAGAATAAAATATACAGTCCATCACCGGATTGAAGAGATTAACTTTATCCACTCTCAAGTGTTCAGAACAAAGCTCTCAATTAAAATAAAAAAAACAGGAAGAAAGAAAGAAACGGTAAAATACAATTCCCTCTCAGACTGTAATCGTCGCACCCGGTGATATTAAAGTCCTCCCGTTGGCTTGAAAATGTTCGCAGGAAATTCAAGACCTCTGCGTGCGAGTGGCGTCAAGTAGTTTTTACTCAAGAAGAAGAATGTGGTTCTAAAGTCTAAAATCTTTCTCGTGTGAAAAGCGTGTCTGGTGACCGGCTTTGTGATGGAACGTTCTATTATTCCTTTCTCTCCTTTATTTTTGTATATCGTGATTTAAGTTTGTGTGATACTCTTAGCTCCTGAAGCCGAAGCTGAATCATATACTAACACTTTCTGGTTGTTATGACTCATTCTCAGCTGAATAAAATTGTCTAGCTCTAGCGTGAATGAAGTACTAGAGTTGTCCCGAAGACCCGACGACGAGACAGTTAATGGCCACCGTTCTTATATCCAGAGGCTCCGATTATTCACTTTGAGTTGAATACAGTAATCTGGCATTAGCTGTATTACAATACGAGGGAATATCTGACCACGAGAGGGACAAAAGAGGTCTGCTCAGGATAATATTCATACATTTGTTTCTGCTCATACATCATGTTGCCTCCACATCCGAGTTTGTGTCCTTGACACTTGCAAGAATTCGTGTCGGTGGGACCTGTTTACTGAATGGGTAGGTTGGTGAGTGGATGAGTGAGATCCATAGGTGGGTTGAGGGGTGGGGTAAGCGGGATGGACGGGTGGGCAGCGTGGGTGGATGAGTTAGTGATTGGTGGATGGCATGAAGGTGTGGACGACATAGGTGGGTGGATTGGTGAGCAGCATGAGCAGGTGAATTGTTAGGCTGTGTGGGTGGGCAGTAGGAAAATAGGTCCATGTATCCTACGTCCGTGGTATGGACTAGGTCCAGTTAGGAAAATAGGTCCAAGAGGAATATGTCCCTAGAGAAATGAGTAGAAGTAGGAACATAAATCTGATGGGTAAAAATAGGTCCATAGGAAAAATTATTTTCATCTGAGGAATCGGTGTTTTCCCAAGGGGAGAATATAGCTTCAATAGGGAAAATAGGTGTAAAGGGTAAATAGGTCGAGTGGGGAAAGTATGTCCATGGGGGAAATAGATTCATAGGGAAAAAGTAGGCTCTCCGGGGGAAATAGGCCCACCCTGCAGATAAGTCTACCAGCGAGAATGGGGCCATGAAGTAAAATAAGCCTGACGGGAAAAATGAATTAATAGAGGAAAGCTTGTCGTTGCAGGAACAGGTCTCTGAGGGAAGATAGTAGGGTGGAGGTTGACACATTGAGGATATAATCATAGACGAGTTTATGTGCTAGTCATAGCAATTGCCTTCAACCCTCTTCCCTCTTCAAAATCATTAGCCGAGGATGTTCACCTAATGAATCCCCCGCCACCTACCGGCAATCCTGGGTAAGGTCCGGTAACTTCCCTTTCTCTTGTGTACATCTTTCCTTACCTCAGAAATAACATGTGCCGTGGAACTTTCTAACACTTTTAACTTACACCAAACAACTCAGTTTCCACCATGATACGACACAACACCACTCACACCACTCGTCTCATCACAACACCACACCACTGACTCCACAACACAGTTTCTTTCCAAAGCTTGACCCACATCGCAGCATCACAACATAACACCACACTCCCTCACACCATACCATTACTCCCCTCACATAACACCACACCCCTCACATCGCACTACCATTCCCCTCACATCACAACACCAAATCTTTCACATCACAGCATCACACCCTCATCACCACAATCCCAGTCTCCTCACACGATAGCAACGTTCAGTGTTAATGTAAAATTTTCTAACCGACACAATATAATGCCGAAACATCGTAGTGTCTCGTCTGTCCCGGAAACGATGAAAACTTCAGAGGCTTCAAAAGTTCCTGAGTGCAATGTTTTTTAGTTATGTGTTTTTTGCTTTGTGTTGGGAGTATTTGGAAGTCATGGAACAAGAAACAAAAGTAGAGTATTTTCACACATCTCATGCGTTTAGTAGATTAAGACAGAATTTAAAAATATTTTTGGCCAGGACCATAAGATGTTTAAGTGTAAATCAGATCTGAAATTTGCACACAGAGGAAGAACATGTAACTCAGATGATCTTCACTTTAATTAACTCTTTCACTACGGTGATATTATTTTTGTGTATTCTTCCTCCCTTCAGATGATTTTCTCAAACTTTGGATTGATGTGTAGCAGCGAAGGGATTAATGAACTCTCTGTTTAATCTCTCTAGTTCGAACACTCATCTTCAAGCAGAAGTAATAGAACACACTCTATTTCATTTGGCTGAGAGATTTTAACCACGGACCTTCGCCGTAGGGTCCAGATGCTTCACACAATCGGCACCAGACTGTGGCGGGGATAATAATAATCTTTAATCAGTTCACTTTAAGTAGGCGTGCTAAT
This sequence comes from Coenobita brevimanus, assembly GCF_032717465.1. Lineage (NCBI taxonomy): Eukaryota > Metazoa > Arthropoda > Malacostraca > Decapoda > Coenobitidae > Coenobita > Coenobita brevimanus. The sequence goes on along the minus strand of NC_136994.1, from coordinate 3,727,300 downwards.
CTCGACGAAGTGCTATGGAAAGAACGCAAGACCGTATTATTGCCTTATTCTTACACTGATCTGTGGGACGTAGACTGCAGGAGGACGATGATCTCCAAGTTTTTAGTTTTTATGAGTAATATAATATTGGACACAGGTAACTTGACCTAGAACTTCTTATGGTTCAGTACGCATCAGTCCCCTAGACAGTCGAGATTTCGTTCATTTAGTTATACTTATGCGAAAATGACCGATGGTTGTGGTACGTGAATAAATTATTTAAGGTCAGCTGAAATAATGAGACTCTTGATGATGGGTCATGGATGGACCGCAGCAAATTGCTACGCTTAGTCATTCCTTGTCAGTTTTGTATCCATGAACATTTTATATTATTCTCTGCTTAAGACGGTCTTTAAACCTTACTGGGACTTTTCTGATACAATTCACATCGTTTACTGTATTACTACACTCGTAACCAGCACAATATCCAGGTGATGTATTTCTTGTTTGTACCTACAGGGAACCTTTTTTTTTTTTTTTTACTTGTTCACACAAGATAAATCTGGGTCATGTAGCACAAGGCTGAGGATATTGACTTATGGCATGTAGTGTACTGAGCAAGGAATAATTATACAGCGTATTGTCTGTTGTTACTGATTGTTCTTTCATCAGCATCTCCCGGCTGCAAGGCTAAAAGGTCAGTTTTGCATTGGTAAGAACTTTTACCAGCTCTGTAATTTGAATAATAACTCTAAAGTGATGTCCTTGCTCTATCCATACTAGTAACCCCGTGAAATGAGAATAATCCAATTCAGTATTTATTTCCATTTCATACCAGACATCGCAGTTACAAGTCCACAGCCATAATGTGCTATATCAGTGCTGATAATTTCTGTATTAATGGACATTTTCTAATTTCTTTTCATGCAAATCCTTACATATCATTATTTAGAAATTATATACAAAGTTGATATAACCTGTGCAACGATTATTTATCTCTACCTGTTTATCCATCTATCTATCTACAGCTTCTATCCACACACACACAGACACACAGACACAGACACACACACACACACACACACACACACACACACACACACACACACACACACACACACACACTGTATAATATTCGAAGATACCTCTTTCCTGAGCACTACCGTGCACAAATATCCAGGGAAGGAGCACTGCCCCCAGGAGCGTTTGGGCCTGCAGCACCAGAATTAATTTCAGAGGGCACAAGATTACTTCAGGTAATTGGTTTTCCGACCTTGTCTGACCCGGACAAGAGGTTCTGCATCAGAGACGAGGGAGCAATCCCATGGGTGACCCACGAATTGCTGCTGCCTCACTCCTGCTGCATCACACACCGCTGTCCTGTTTCACCAGCTTAGTACGATGACAAATTTCATATTTTGTTTTTGCTACCTCAGATTATATTATTCAGAGCGGTGGAGACATCTTTTAGTGAAAGCTTTAGTAATAAAAGCTGTTAACCCCTTTTGGAATTAGAAGTTTCCCATTTACTGAATGATATCTATTAATAAGAAGAATGCACTAAAAAGACGTAATCTGACTGACAGGATGAACGAAATTTCATTGCTGGTCGTAAAGGGACTGACATTCTCTCTGTTAACGGTTGTCACTTTAGATGTGGAAGCATCTCTAAGAGTGGTCTTATTCTTGATTATTCCGTATTATATGCCAGCTCAGTGTAATTTGGAAAGGTTCCACATGAAATGGCGTCAGTTCATGTAAAGAATGAAAGGGTACAACATGAGCTAACGCTGAATCCGAGTGACAACGAAAAAACAGAGGTGAAAGAACGGAATACAGGATGAAATTGAGAGCGAGACTTAGGAGTGTGACAATCCTCGTACCTTTAATAATGGTATCATTAACCATCTTATTGTTGGGACAACTCAACTAGTTTTTCTAGTCAACGCCATGCGATTTTATTCAGCTGAGTGAGCCCAAATGTTATTAAAACGCAGTGAACAAGTGAATATAAATCATGCTTGTGCTAACTTGAGATAAGAAGTATACCCCTTTTCATCTTAGCTGATGGTCAGACAGAGTCAGACCGTACGTTAAATTTGTCTGGTAACTAGAGAGATTCATAATTACATCGTGAATTATCACAAACTGGCATGAGTTCTTGGATTAGCCCACTTCCGTAAAATGAAAACAACCCTTCAATGGGAGACTATCATTATAAGAGGTTGCATCCTTTACCGTACACACAGACTTGCCAGGTAGGGCTTTGTGACCCTTTTGTGTTATTCCAGTGGACTCCTCCTACTGGATCAACAGATTATAATCAAATTTTCAGTACGAATTCACATTCAGCCTGGATGAGCCAGTAAAAAATTATGAGCTTCAATGCATGAAAAATAGGATGATGTGGACTAATTTTATGCAACGGATTTGCAAAATGCAGTTAGTTTCATAAGAAAATTTTACAAATCCTAAATAAATAGGATTCTGTAACATACGAAGTAAATCCTATACTAAGAGTTGTTCGGAACATTAAATTTCTTCCCTTAACTTCCCTTAACCCCTTCATTGTTACTGGTAATCAATTTTTGATGATGCCAGACGATTTTATTCAGCATAGGAAAGCACACACAGCAATGCAGGAGCTAAGGAAAACTATATCGGACCCCACTTGTTCGACATGTTTTCTGAAAAATTAATATAGCTGTCTGTAAATATCAAGAACGAAATGTAAAACATTCATCATGTTGCTGAAGGGATTAGTCGTTTCGTATGGCAGTTCATAGTTAAATTATTATTAAATGGGAGATAAAGCCCAGCATGTTATATGTTGATTCTTCTAATTTCTCCAAGCGTAATTTTTTCCGGGCCGGGTGCCGGCAACGCCTTAGAAGAAGCGACGGCCCGGCTGCTCTATTCTGATTAGGAAGTTTTGCAGGTCTCGGCAAGAGTGGATGAAATTAACGGAGGTCAGGGCAGGGAAGGTGTCTAGCTAGGATCTTCCGTCTTTCCTTTTATAAAAGGACTACAGTACATATTAAACCTGCACCATCGCCATATTCTTTGAGCGTATCCTCATTACATAATATTCCTCGGCTTCTTTTCATCGTTTGCTGGTATAACAGGAAAGTTTTCCCTCTCCTCATACCTTAAGTATATTGGTGTTTCATGTTGACTGCCTTGTGCGGCGAGTACAACAATGTAGGAGTGTAGTGGTTGTCGAAGCATCACAGAGTAACACTCTGTGATGAGAGGCATTTGTATGTTGGCCAGTATGAGTATAGCAGTGGTGTAATTCAGTACTTTTATCTGGAAGAAGAAGAAGAAGAAGAACAACAACAACAACAACAACAACAATGTAAAACCACACTGTCTTTGTTTTCTGCGTCTCAAGATATAAATAATAATCAAAATAGACTGGCAACATTTGCAAGCAATTGCATTAAGAAATATGCTTTTTATGCATAACTATATGCATATGCATGTATTTATAACACATGAGGAAGCCACAGTACAAAACTACCAGCTAACGCTACTTTTTTTTTCTCCAAAATATAAAGCAGATTTCTTGTCCGTTGTGTTTCCTTTGCCACTGACCATTTCATAATAACTTTATACCTCTTCACTCCTGCTAGGTTCATCGTCTCATAGTACCGTATATTTCTACTGTTGCTTTCGTCTCTCTCTCTCTCTCTCTCTCTCTCTCTCTCTCTCATACACACTGACATATTGCCACTATGTGTAGTTGCCACACACACACACACACACACACACACACACACACACACTATTGGCAAGTGGTTGTCATTATTTATGAGGAGAAAAATGCTGCCAGATTACGTATTGTGTGTGTGTGTGTGTGTGTGTGTGTGTGTGTGTGTGTGTCTTCTTATTGTTTTATTCAATATCATAAATCACAATCCTTCTTCTCATTTACTTATATAAAAGAAATCCCTTTAAATCCACTCCTCACCTTCTCACAAAACCTTTACTAAGAAACGAATGCTTTCCCATATTTACTCATATACAATCCCGTCGCTCTTTAACACTCCATATCTACTATATATACTCTCTGTTATCTCCGGTGCTGATGAGAGATATCTTCTGGCTGTGGTACCGATTTGACCAGGCGGTGGAGCTGTCTGGTCATACAAACATCTCCCAACCCCCTCCCTCTCCCACAAAAGAAAAATGGTGTGCTGCAGAAGGACAACTTAATGCTGCAAACCACCAAGATCGTGTTTCAGATGAACCAGTAGCTACAACAACTACTAATGCTACGGTTACCCCCTTAAGTTTTCTAAATCCTGCACTCCTGCATAACTTCTTTGCTCTCTCTACACTCCCCTTCCATGATCTCTTCCTCCACCATCCCTCATCATTCTACGGTTACTCTGTCTCTCCCCTGTTTTAAATACTTGTTTATTTATTTTTTCCCCTTTCACTCTATCAATCAATCAATCAATCATTTCCTGTGGCACCCTCGGGGATGCATAGGGCCTCGATGAACTCACACCACCCCATCCTATCCTGTGCTAACTCCTCAAGATCTCCCCAACACTCATCTCCAGCTTCCCGTCTCATTGTCCTCACCCACGTCTCTTTTGGCCTTCCTCTACCTCTCCTACCAAGTGCCACCCACCCTGGTGTACCTCGTACTATTCCCTGTCTCCTATACACATGTCCTAGCCACTTCCATCGTGAGAACCTAACATATTCATCGATCGGCTGCACTCCCGTTATTTCTCTAATTCTACTATTTGGTATCCTTTCCCACCACTTAACTCCTAATATTCTTCTAAGTGCTTTATTTTCAAACACCAAGAATTTATTTTCCATAGTCACTGTGCTGTACCAAGACTCGTGTCCATAAATTAAGATACTCCTAACCATTACCTTATAAAGTTTGATTTTTGTATGCACAGAGAAATTGTTATTATTCCAAATATTTTTAAGCATTCCCATTGCCTGATTAGCTTTCTTTAACCTTTCCTCGAATTCAAAGTTCAAAGAACCATCCTTGGCTAAATAAGTACCTAAATATTTAAACCTATCAACTTCCTTTACAACCATACCTCCAATTACACATTCCTGCGCATTTTCCATATTCATATTGATTATTTCAGTTTTTCCACAATTAATAACCAAACCCACCTTGCGACCTTCACTCACCAAACAGTCCAACACTCTCTGCATCTCTTCTGGCCCATCACAAATCAAAACTATATCATCTGCATAATCTAAATCCAAAAGTTTCCTTTCACTCTATACCTTTACTTATTTCATTTCTTCCTTCTCCACTCTTTTTCTATTATCTGCCCCACCTCCCCGGCTTCCTCCCACTTCACTAACTCCTCCTGCAACGTCACATATCTATATAGACAGGCAAATCCGTTCAATATTTTCTTCCCTGGGCATTTTTTCTCTCTTATTATTTCTCCAGTTGTCAGTACTTAATCCGTTCTTTCACATCCTCTCTCTCTCTCTCTCTCTCTCTCTCTCTCTCTCGCTGGTCACACCATTTCTCTTCTCCCCTCATACTATTCCTCATTCTCTCCTTACCACACACTCTTCTTCCCTCATGCCATCAGTCTTTTGACTTAGAAGATAAAAGACTCAAGGTGCCCCGATTCACGGTTAGTGATAAGCTAAAGCATTTTTTTTTTTTGAACTTGCTCCCAGTCAGGTGGTAGAGCTACTGGTTTATTACTGATCAATCATCAGGCAAACATACACATGTTTACGCTGATGAGTGTATACATGCATTGTACAGTTTTATCCCATTGCTATAGCTTCACCTGGGGTTATTACTGTACAATATCTACACTGAATTTTAACATTTTAAATTTATTCAGCGGTTTCCCTTAGGCATCTGAGTGATTTTAAATAGACTTTTGGATGACGAATCGACAGATTTATCAAACAGACTGGCAATAAGTTTATCTCGTTACCACTAAAACATGGTCTCTGGTCAAAAATTTGCGAGTACAGAATTCACACTACTCGTTACTACTGAATTACACCAAAAGTTTCCAATTTTCACACTCACTACCAACATTCTAACGCTAGGCAAACTGTTATAATGTATAGATATGTTACAAACACTAATTACTCGTAAGATATAGCTTGAGACGGAGCTCCAGCAATCACTCACTATGAATGCGCAGTCCTTAAACAGGCGTTAAGGTTTCGCACCACAAACAAAATGATGCAGGGGTTTGTTTGATGTTTATAAAAATACTTACCAAGTAAGATATTTTTACGTTTTATATAGACATTACATAAAGTAGAGTTTTCCGTGAAATGGACTTAATGGTAGGTACATTACGGTACCGTGTTCAGTGAGGGTGCGCAGACATTCAGCAAGAAGAGCAACAGAAGAATGCATGGTATGGGGGTACACTGATTACAGGTGTTGTATGTATGCTTAAGCTGACTGACAAAAGGAATGGGGGATAGTTCATGTAGGTATGTGATATTCATTGTCTGCAGGAGTAAAGCTGGCCCTATGGACATATCTGAATTACGTGCAAGATTTAACAATCAATTATGTTTGTAAGTTGGGAACTGCTTGTAAAAAAAAGAAAGTCAGTTATTTCGTAAATAATTTTCATCTTAATACTGTCAACAAAAACAACAAAACAAGAGCAAACGAATTATATCGATACAGCGCCTGAAACAAAACCTACGATGAACAGAGATTGTTGGGAGAGTGGACAAAATATTTTCAGATAAAACAGCCAGATATGAGAACGAAATCTTCATCTCTACCTTGAATAAATTCCTAATATATCCAAACTTCTAGTATTCTGTCCAGTTCTGGTCACATTAATACAAAATAAAATATGGAAAAGCTCGAAATACTACAACAAAAGGGGGAAATGATAGTCGATTAAGAAAAGTACCATGTGATGAACGTTGTGGTGAAGTGAATCTGTCTACCTAAGCTAGGCGTTAACTACGAGAGTATTTAATTTAGAGAGCATCCATAAATGTTTCACAGCAGACCAGTCAGACTGAGCTATAGGTAATCGGTGTAAAATTCTTGGCAAACGTTTCCACTCAGATGAAGAAAAAAATTTCTTTAGATAACTTGTGACATTATATGGAACACATTGCCTTTCAGCATGGCATATTAGAATACAGTACTAACATTTTGAAAATTACTTTGACTTTTAATCCCCTGCTTCGTTATGTTCACTCCTAAAATAAATGATTCTAATATTTAATGTATTTTGCAGTATAATGCATTGGAGACATCAACGTATAACATCGTTGAGCACAAATTTTTGACCTGATCTTATATTCACTTACAGATGATAGCATAGAGTATATATTAATATCATCCATACCTAGGATATCCTCACGACAGATTAACGTTGTTGCCTGGTATATTTCCTACTTTTCTCCCGGTGCCTTGACAAGACAGGTTTATGAACTGGTGAAGCCATATTTTCCGGCCACCCTTAGCTTTGCTTCTTACAGCTGATATCTTAATTATAATCCAATCTGCAATAGGCATCAGAAGAACCAGTAGGTCTTTTGTTTGCCTTTTTTTTTTTAGTATATCTAATATAACCTCAACTCTTTCCCTAAGCTCTCCTTTAAGCCCATTTTATTACACAACATCCCATCCCCATCCCCATCACCACATATTACTCTTCCCATATCTTTTACTTCTACCGCCCCATAGTTACTCCTTTTTGATGGTTTGCGATCAATTGCTGACTCTCCCACCCACACCTCTCCTTCCCACGAGGTCCTCCCCTACGTAAGGACCGTCCACCACTTCACCCCTCGCCAGGACTTTTGACATCTAGGAAGGGATTAAAGTCTTCAGTTAGGTGATTTTTTTTTTTATCCTACCTCCAAGCAGTTTGGCTCATCCGAGTGACGACTTTTTATAATGAAATGAATATATGAACTCTGTATCTAACCTAATATCATCTATAGATAGCATGAATAAAAAAAAAAAAAGAATACATTAAGGGATTTATTCAAAGTTTTCCATTTACCCTTTCAAGCTTATGTGTATTTCTAAGTACCCATTAATCATATGATAAGGCCCCAGCTTAAGCCCTCACACCCTTCCACTCCCCAATTTCAAATCCACTCTAATCCTCTATTCGTTTCACTTGTTCTCCCTTCACCAGCAAGTCCCACTGAGTTTAATAATGCTTTCCGCGAAAAAAGTGTGTCCCCCTTTGATGTCGGAGTGTCGGAGTGGCGCAATGGTGAATTAATAGCCTCAGTTTTACGTACCAACTCCATCGTTAAATTTGTAATTAGGTGGTTCTTTGCAACAGTGATAATAATTATTTGATGTAGTGTAATTCAAAATCACAGTCTTTCATGTGCATACCAGTATCAGTATTAGTGTGTGTGTGTGTGTGTGTGTGTGTGTGTGTGTGTGTGTGTGTGTGTGTGTGTGCGCGTTAACATAACTACATTTTTTTCATCCTGATTTTGCTTCTTTGTTTTCGCATCGATAAAGCATTGCTAAAGGTACAGTCCTTACTCATATGAATCAGGTGATGTTTTTGTTAGTATACTCTTACTGAACCGAAACTATTTTCGTCAATTTAAGGCAGAGTTTCCGAACCTAATGTTTACAATGGTCTCTCCTAAACTACTGTTAATACAGTATAGTCATGTTGCAGTACCATCAATCAGTTATACAAAGACGTCACCGTATTGATGAGGTTAATTGACACTATTCCACTTTAATTCTTACGCCCAAGCAAACAATAAAAAACTTCATAGCATCTCACAGTCGGGACAACCATCATACTCTGTTTCAAATAACTCCAAATGACTGCCTTCAGCTAGGAAATAATATGAGTCTATTAGTGTCATATTGTCACCATGAACAACATGATTTAGCGACAGATTTTATTCAGCAGCTTGTCATGCATAGGAGTCTGAGTTGCAGAAATAAATAAGTTTTTCCCAGAGGACTATACCTAATATTAGCTGTGGCAAAACGAATAAATAAGAACAAGATATGGAAACAGAGAAGTAAAGTCCTTAAGCAACTCGTGAAGCCGGGAAGAAAGGAAATACGATTAAAATCTGAAGTGTTTATAAGGATTTAGTGGACTCAGTGGGCGGCTTATCTGGGCAAGAGAGTGTCTGAATGCTCATTTAATTCAAACCCGAATTCTCCTTTCTGCCTCCAGGCTGTTTTTTTTTTTTTTTAATCCGCTTAAGTGGTCATGGAAGAGCGGGAGGAGAGGGGACTCGAAGGTTGAATGAAACTAAATCAAGATATGAAGGGAGTTGGGTCGCGGGGGCTAGGGGAGAGGTGGGGTAAGAACACTATAAGAAAAGGAGACAGGAAGATAGGCGAAGGAAAGAAGGGCAACAGCAAGAGGAGAAAAAGGAAGGATTTGAAAGGAGATAGGATGGCAGAGAACAACGGTGGGATGGAGAGTTTGGAGGGATAAGAGGAAGAGGACTAAGGGGAAAAGAGACAGGAGGACAGCGGAATGGATGAGAGTAGATAAAGGGAACGAGAGAAATGGGAAGGGGATACAAAGGATTAATTATGCTGAAATGGGAGCTGGAGAGAGGTGAGACGAAGGAGAGATATTGAGAGGGGAACCGTATGGAAAGGAGACAGGAGTTTAGGGAAAGGGAAGAGATAACCCCCCCCCCAAAAAAAAAAAAAAAAAGAGGAAGAGTGGGATGGAGGGGAAAAAAATTAATTAAGATGTTACAAGAGATGGAGGGAAATTGAACGAGATGCGACAGGGGGGATGATAGATAAGGAAAGTTGGACTATGGAGAATGAAAGAGGGGGAAAAAGAGGTGAGATAAAGTTGGAAGGACTATTCAGAATGAAGAAAGAGGACAGTTTTGAAGGGAGAAAAAAAAAGGAGAGGAAAAACATGACATGGAGAGAATAGGAGGGGAGGAGTATTGGGCAAAGGGAGAAATTGGAGAGGAGGAAAGAGATGGCGACAGTATTTGACTGCGAAGGGGAGACGAGTGGAAAAGGTAAGGAATATATAAGGAATGGAGAGAGGGTGGAAATGAAGAGAAGAGGAGATAATGAGACTGAAGAGAGTGGAGGGCGAAGAAGATAAGGAATATAAGGAATGTGGAGTGAGGGAAAAGAGAAAGGGGTAGAGAGAGAAGAAGATGGACTGAAGAAACGGAGATTTATCGGAAATAGACTTGAAAAGCGAGAGATAGTGCTGGTCATAAGAAAGCGATGATTAATCGATTGTGAGTATCATTCTCCCTCTGATCTACAGGAAATACTCTGCAAAATATCGAAAAATTCCGTAAAGTCAAAGGGGAGGATTTAGAATGCATACTAAAAGTAGCAGAAGGATGAAAAGGGGAAATGAGAAGAGAAAGAGAGATGGGTGTGTGAAGAAGTAGAAGGAAGTAGGTGAAGGCTGAAGGAACGGCAGGACAGAGTAAAGATTAGGAGGAAAATGGAAGTAGACAGAAGGACTGGGCATAAATGACTGTGACATGAACAAGAGCATACAGTAAGAGTGAGGAATTAGGCAAGGGGTTGGATAGGTAGGAAAAGAGACACTACAAGTGGAACTGCTTAAAAGGAGGCAAAGTGCCAGTAAAGGAATAAATACCGTAAATGAATAAATAAGTAAATATCAATCAATCATTTCCTGTGGCACCCCACGGGATGCATAGGGCCTCGATGAACTCTCTCCACCAATATTTGTCTCTTGCGATCTCCTTCAGGTCCAACCAACACTCCTATCCTGCTTCTCTTTTCCTTGTCCTCACCCAGGTTTCCCTCGGCCTACTCTACCTCTTCTTCCTCTAGCAGTCTACTCTGGCACATCCTGTATTCAACTGCCTTCTTTTCTATACATGTACCCCAGCCACTTCCAGCGAGACAGTCTCACATATTCATCAACTGGTTCCACTCTCGTAATATCCCTTACTCTTTCATTTGTAAATCTGTCTTGCCACTTTACCCCAAGAATACTTCTCAGTATCTTATTCTCAAATCCTAATACTTTCTGATCTGTTGCAATTGTACTGTACCGTGACTCATGCTCATAAACTAAAATTGGTCTAACCATGGACTTATAAATTTTCACTTTAGTATGTATCGAAAGCATATTATTATTCCAAACAGATTTCAACACTCCAACAGCTCGACAAGCCAGTCTAATCCTCTCCTCAATTTCATTGTTTAATGATCCATTAGATGATACAGTCGTTCCTACATATTTAAAATTTTCTACATTCTTCACCACATTATTCCCAATTACACAATCCATTTGGTTTTTCACGTTCAAATTAATAATTTCGGTCTTTCCACAATTTATTACCAATCCCACTTTTTCTCCTTCCTCCACCAGACAATCAAGCAACCTGTGCATCTCGTAAATACTTCTGCAAATCAGTACAATGTCATCAGCATAGTCCAAATCCATCAGCTTCATATTTTTTTTCCAGTTAATTCCTGCACCTGTTCTCCTTACAACCTTCCTCAAAACATAATCCATAACCAAAACAAACAGCAATGGAGAAAGAACTCCTCCTTGAATCACGCCTGACCTAACCTCAAATGGATCACTCAAAGAACCACCCACCTTTCCTTACAAAAAGTACCTTCATGCAGGCTTCTAATAATATTTACAAACTTTTCTGATATACCATAGAATCTCATAATTTTCAGCATAGCTCCACGTGAAACACAATCAAACGCCTTTTCATAATCCACAAAACACATACTAAGTGGCATTTTCATCTCATTAGCTTGTTGCATTAGATGCCTTACAATAATAATCTGATTATTACAACCTTGACCCTTTCTAAATCCCGCTTGTTCTTCTCTTAAATTTTATCATTTACCGGCTCTATTCTGTTCAACAAGATTTTAGAAATGACTTTTGCTACTACAAGTGTCAAAGTTATCTCCCTCAAATTACCACACACACTTAAATCTCCCTTTTTTGTTATTTTTATAATCACTCCATTTTTCCACTCTTCTGGAATTCCATCATTATCCCAAGCCACATTAAAAAGTTTCAAAAGCGCATTCATCAACTCATCATTTTCCACCTTAAGCATTTCAGGAAATATTCCATCCTCTCCTGGGGCCTTTAAATTCTTAAATTCCTTTATAGATTTTGCTACCTCTTCCAAGGTCATATCCCTTTTTTCTATCTGCAAATCTCTCTCGGCTGGCGAAATGTCCTCTTCAGCTGGGATTGGTCTATTTAGAACAGATTGAAAATGCTCTTTCCACCTTCCTTTTATATCCAAATCTTTATTCATCAAATTACCATTTCTATCTCGTACAGGTATTTCCTTCCTTCTCTTTTCAGTCCCAGTTAACTCCTTTATGGCCTGATACGCTGGTCTTGTGCTCTGACCGTCATTTTAACTTAACTTAATTTCTGTCTCTGTTGCCTTTTCATCATATAACCTCCTCATATCACGTCTAACGAGTCTTTTTACTTCAGAATGTAAACTCCAGTACTTTGCTCTAAGTACTTCAATTAGCTGGCTATCAACATGTTGTTCTTCACGTTCCTTTTCTGTATTGCATTCCATGTGTCATCAGACATCCACTTTTTCCTTCTCGCTTTTCCCTTTTTCTTAGTAGTAACCTTACAACTCTCATGCAAAACCTCTTTTACCTCTCTCCACATTTGATTAATATCATTGTCTTCAGATTCCATCAAAGTCTGCAGGACTAGAAACCTGTTCCTACATTCCCACCGAAACTTTTTCTTCGTGTTCTCATCACTTCTCAGCTCATCAAAATCACAATTATTATCTCCTGTACAATTACCATTAACGTTTCTCTAAAGTTTTATTTTAATCTTTGACACAGCAAGTTGATGATCAGTACCTGTATCTGTCCCCCTCCTTACGCAAACATCTTGTAAATAACTCTTATGCCTTCTGCTAATTGCAATGTGGTCAATCTGGTTACAGTATTTACCACATGGTGAAATCCAAGTAGTCTTATGTATTTTTCTATGCACAAAGATAGTTTCACCAATTATAAGGTCATTTGCCAAACAAAAGCTTCCAAATCGCACCCCATTATCGTTTCTTATACCAACACCCTCCTTACCTATACAATCTTCAAAGCCATCCCTACTACTGCCAACAATCGCATTAAAATCACCAATGCAAACTAACTCATCATGTCTTGCCACTCTATTCACTACGTCCTGCAGCTTCTCATAAGAGTCATCCTTCATTTCATCAGCAGCCTCATTTGTCGGAGCGTACCCTACCACCATACTGATATTACCATGGTCAGCTTTTAAACGAGCATAAAGCAAGCGCTCATTAATTGGCTCAAACAAAATATAGTAACATATAAATTAAATAGAGGAAACTGAAGCAAGGGATAAATAGAAGTGGACATGAAAAGCAATATCAGCATATTTGTAGGCGAGTATATAGAGAATGTTTGGGATGAAAGATGAAAAAAGAAAGCACAAAAGTCTAAGGAAAGGTAGCAAGCTAGGGAGAAAAAGAGGTGAAAGATGAAGAGAAAATAGGTCGCACAGAGAGTGTGTCAGATGTAGAATGAATTAGGAGAAGCAGGGGGAGAAGGTTATTAAATGAAGAAATAACAAGTCCCAGAGTGACTATGTTCCATTTCGTTACAACCTGTAAACCTATCTGTTAAAGGAGATATAAAAAAGATTTAAAGTTTCAAAAATAGAAAATTGGTCATAAGTCGGCCATCTTGGATTTTTTCCAAATTTCGAAGAGACGGGTATCAACCTCCGACATGGCCCTACAATCATAAGAAGTATGAGAAAATTCTAACAAGTGGTTTCTGAGATACAGCGTGGAACGGGCGAACGGACGTACGGACGAACGGAAATTCGAATCAACGGACGTGCGGATTAACGGACGTACGGACGTGACCTAACGTGAGAAACGAAGTGGAATAACGAGGGGTAAGGGAGAAGGTGAACGAGGTAAGGAGGTGGATGGATGGATGGTGTAGGGTGCGGTGGCAGCTAATTAATAGGACAGGAACAGGGATGGGGGAAGAGTGAGTAGGAAGGGGAGAAAGCATGAGGGGAAATGTTTAGAAAAAGAAAGTGTGCTGGAATTAGGGCGAAGAGTGAGTAGAGTAGTACTCACGGTAAAAGAGAGAGAGAGTGAGAGAGAGAGAGAGAGAGAGAGAGAGAGAGAGAGAGAGAGAGAGAGAGAGAGAGAGAGAGAGAGAGAGAGAGAGAGAGAGAGAGAGAGAGAATACCAGTGGAAAAATGACACAAAATGCATTAACTTTCATGCGTCACTGCATCGACTCTGACACACTTAATAAAACTATGGTCACATTCACATTTACTAATCCTTTGGACACATGTATGATTGTATGCATAAGGCGGAACTGATGTACGGTTCTCATCGCAGGGATATTAACCAGGGTATGTGCCAGCTCTTAAAAAGTTTCTTCGTCCACACATGAACTTTAAGCAGAAACATGCCTCACTTTCTTCCCATTGGTTCTCACACAAATTATTTCCTTCCTCAGTAAGGAATTATCCTCGGTATTAACTCTCGCATAGCCAGTACAATTCTAATTTATACATCTCTCATTATACATTTTCTTTCTTTAAGCAGTAGAGGCTTGGCGTGATTTAATCCTTTCGTTGTATCCAGAGTCTACCTTTACACACAGACTGCCGACCATCACTGGCCGCGCATGAGGACATGGTTTAGTGACGTCACGTGAGCTGTCCTAGACCGTGAGTTTGCTATAAAATCTTGAACTGATATGATTGATACAGGTCCACTGCTCATGCCAACTGAAAAAATTTATTCCCACTTACTTGTCTTAAGGGAGATATTTAAAGGTGTTCATGGTGAAGGTTTGCAAGAAGGAACTAAGTGTGTACAGACTCTCACATGTGAAATGGAACAGGCCGGTGTTGATCTCCTAACAGAGGGCACTTCATTCTTTGCTAAAATAATTATTTTCTTCAGAATGAGATATTTAAATACAACTATTACTATGAACAAATGAACATCGGGTGTAAGTGGAGGTTAATTAAGAAATAAAATGAAGTCACATAAATAACCAATGAATGCCAGTTTTTCTTCTTCCTGGTTAACCAAGCTTGGTATGTTCTTTATCTATACCATATGATTTAGTCATGCTTACTTTATCATATTCTTAGATACTGCTGAGTTGCTTCATCTCATGTACAATTATTATAATCTTGTATGATTAATCTTGATTTAATGTTTCTATTTCTGTTAACCTCTTCACTTCGAAGACGTGCTTTTTATGTTTTCTTACTAAAACCATAGGTTAAAATCTGTCTGGAAGACAGTTTTTAACCTCTTCACCCCTCAGGGGCTCCCTAAACTGAATGAAATTGTCTGGTGTTAGTAGGAAGAAAACATTAAAAAATAATAATAAATAAAAAGCCAACTGATGGCTTTGATACCTATTGCTGTTTATATGATTATTATGATTATTTATCATGTTTATCATCACTGAAGGAGCAGTGAGAAACAGTGACATGGAGGGATGGTAACCCGCACAGTACACACAGAGGATACATTGAAAACGAGTGGGAGCTCCACCGCACAGCTCTTATGTCATGCGCCAGCCAGGCACAGTTTGGGTTGGCTGGCAAACTGTGTGTGTAGGTAGACTGTACCCGCCAAACGATTTTATACAGCCGAATGAGTTTGAGAGTGTTTATATTAGGCCCTGAAGCCTTTGCCCAGAGTTGGACACATAAAAAAAAAATCATGCCAGGCAATATTTCACTCAGCCAAGAGTGAACCACGAGAGTCTGAGTAATAATATTAACATCATTAACCCTATTTTGGTCTGGACAGCTCTAGTAATCAGGTCCAGCTAACTTCAACTGGTTTTGTTTAACTAAATGAGTCATAGGAGCTAAAGGGTATTAAATGCTCACCGAGTATAATTATATATATCCACTTTGCACTTGCAATGAGGTACTGCATTTTTCTCTTCGACATGGAGAGTATGTTTTCACCCCTGTTTGTTTGTGTGTTTGCTTGTTTGTCTGTCAGCAGAATTACTCAAAAACTAAGAGATTTGGACCAAATTTGGTGGGTAAATAACTCTTGTCCCAGGGAACAATCGATTATCTTTTGGGACCTATCTTTTTTAATTTGTTTGTCTGTTAGCAGGATTACTCAAAAACTAAACTAGAGATTAGGACCAAATTTGGTGGGTAGATAACCCATGTCCCAGGGAACAATCGATTAACTTTTGGGACCGATCCAGATTGTATTGCAGATTCTAGATCTGGACAACTCTTTGCGAAACTCTAATCAGTGATAAGAAAACCTAACCCATTATGAGGAGTGGTTTGGAAATTACGTTGCCCTTGGAGAGATGCGCTCCACTGAGTGCCCCTCTAGTTTAAATCTATTCTATGGTGTTTGCAGATGATTTTACTTAGTTTGGAAGAGAGACTGTAAAGTGGAGAGCTAGATACAGTCTTCACTAGGCAACGGCCCTGCAAACCTTAGTACGCTATTTTGGTAATAGCCACAATTCGTATAATTAGGTGTCACCGTACTGAAGAAGTTAACACTCTCAGACACCAAAGCTAACCTCATTATTGCTGACGGGCTTTACTTGGAAGAAAAATAATAGATTTGCTCTGGCCATTAAACAGTTAATAGGAAGCAACATATTAATTCTTGGTCTCTTATGATTCACTCTTAACCGAATATATTCATCTGGTGTTAGCTGGAATAAAATAGACGAATTTCCCGACCAAGAGTTGTTAAATCTGCAACTTGCACATGAATACTTATAATGAGATCAGTTGACTGCGTATAATCAACCACAGCCAGGTAATAGCCTTCTTCTGTACCTGACCGAATATTAACGATCTTATTAAATGCTTTCGAGCCACAGTAAACTCCACAAAGAAATCTTATAATGAGACGGAGGGCAGATAATAAGTGGGATGGGGAAGGGAGGAGAAGGAAGAGGAAGGGGAGGGGAGGGGATGAGAAGGAGGGAGGGATACACTGAATTCACTCTGCCCCAGCAAAAAGTTTCCTCCGAGATCAAACAATTTACTTCGATATCTTTGTCAGTTTTTAAGGTACCCTTCCCACATCGGTCAAAATTTAAAGTCGTTCTCAAGTGTGAACAACTTTCACGATTTGCACGACTCATTCCCGTGAGTAAGGGAATAAAAATGCCAGAAACATCGACCTCTTAACTCCCTTGAATCCCATGACGTGGTTTTCCATTTTATTCTTGCTAATCGTATTTGTTTTTCATTCAACTCTAGGCGGATTTTTCGCACTGATAAAGTTCGTTATAAATTTCATAATCATTTTTAGCAGAGATCCTTGCTGAGATGTATATAATCGTCTTGTAGTATTGAGAATGAAATATAAATACAGGCCATCATAAACAAGAAATTAAATATGAACCTCATTCTCAACTTTATGATGTCAAATGAATGTGTGAAAAATTCAGACAACATGGATCTTTATATTACTGAAAAATCAGGGTCTGTATTGTCATGGATCTTAATCGGTTTGCACGATACACAAAATTATGTCCATAGCAATTACTGTTACAAAATGTAGTTACGTTTTTCGTATTTTTTCACCTAAATATTCACGCTACCTTGGCCGTACTTGCGTATGCAATAACAAAGGGATAATCAAACACTTTTATGCAAAGTTCATTTCAAGAATATTCGTACGTATGGAAGAATCAGAGGAATGACGGCTTTTTTTTTTTTTACTTCTCATCTACCGTTTTCTTTTTTTTTTTTTTTTTTTTGTAAACAGAAGATGAACAAAACAAGGGAAAAAACGGTACAAGTGCCCTCCATCCATTAACAAATAATATCTACAACAGTTGGTCTTAAACTGCTATGAGCTGATGTCTAAGGAAAAAAAAAAATGGAGAAGATAGTTCTAAAGAGATGAGGCTCGGGAGAAAGGAATGCTGATAGACAGAGGTTCTGCAGTTTGACAGTGTGACAAGTTAGATGACCGTGTAGCACGGGGAGAGGCGTGGAGAGCTGGCACAAAGGGTGCAACTTTACCTTACCATTTGCCAAAATAGTATCTTTAAAATTACGCGAGACAACACTCCTTGCTTGTAGGGGAGGAAGTTCATCAATAATAGCTGGCCAATTAATTATTCTTACAGCTTTATTCTCATGTTTGTCCAGTTGTTTTAGTGCAACCTTTCTGCATCCATCCAAAAGAGTAAGCAATATTTGAGCTGAAAGCGCACATAACTGTTGCAGAGTATAACTAATTGCTCGTCAGTGAAGAAGTTACGGGTCTGTACATTACGTTAGTCTGTTTCTTTTGGGGCGGTTTTACCAAGTGTTCTAACATGAAAAGTCCGAATGAGGGTACCGTTAAGCGAAACACCAAAAGTTTCAATACTTTTAGAGATAGGAATATTGGTTGTATTGAAGGTTATACGGAAATCAGGCAATATCCGTCCATTACTAAATGGATTTGTTTGGTTTTCCTGGCATTACAAGAGACAAATATATTTTGTCCCCATTGAATGATCTTAGATAAGTCTTGATTTATGTATATTGCTGTGCTAGGTTGAGAGTTCAAATTAAAGCCAGATGATTGAATTTTGATATGAGTCACAGGAGCCTGAGAGTTATTACTGATTCGCTCATTAAAAATAATATCATGTCATTGGAGTTCAAGTGCTATAGAAAAGAGCAAAATTCAGACACTGGTGGATCTATTACGCTGCTACAGGGCTAAATGAATTCACGGAGACCTAGCAAGTACTAGGCTGGACCATGGCTCTGGCAAAACTATACTGTCTTCCAGCCATACGCACTATACATGAACTTCCTCTTGATCGGATTGGACACCTTTAACCCCTTAACCACGGGGGGTCACTTTCGTGACGCTTGGGAGCAAAGGATCATACCGCTGGGTGTCACTTTTGTGATTCTGTGTTATTTTGAATTCGCCCGGGCATTCAAGTGGTGGCTTGTATCATCTATCAGTACTGCCAATGTCCAACACTAGTCAACACTCCTAATCTCATCTGTACTCCCATCCATTGTTGACAATTTAGCCATTTCTCCCCATTCTTGACTCCCCTCCCTACCTCCCCTCCATTACCCTCGCCTCTCGCCTGCCGGCCCTGCTGTGCTAAGAATATCCTCCCTGGAATTTTCCACTGATTTCATCCATTGAAATAAGCCCTAAGCCCTATTCTTATACCAAATAATATATACAAAAAAGAAATAAGGTAAGTGATAGTGCCATACACCTGGAATTGGCTAATTATCACCTGACAACACCTCACGTGCACTCGTTCGCTAATTTTCGCTGTTTATTTCCCCTTGAAATATGCCATATAATCCATTCTTGTAATAAAAATATATATAAGAAAGGAAGGGAGAAGCCTAAGTGATATTTACATTCACCTGGAACTACTTAATTTATTATGTATTGTCTAGATTTCCTGCCAATCATTTCATAGTGTATATATTAGCAGCTGTCACCACGCTGACATTGGCAACATTGCACTCCCCCTAGGCCACCACACTGTATTCAGTTTACTGTTGTCTTTCAAGGTGAAACCACGTCGGACTCGCGCCTGTCCAATTCCGCCGCTTTTTAGCCCCATGCAAAGGGCCCTGTGACTTCTACCCCCTACTAAACCTCGTGTGGAAAGGGGTAAAGGGCTAAGTGACTGCTGTGGAACGTGAACTGGCTAATTTATCAATGAAAATGATGGACAATGACTACGATCTTTCTGGTGAGTAAAACAGTGCAAGTGGAAATGTAAATAATGTGTAAACAGCAAGTGAAAGCAATGAATGTAAATATAAGTGAACAGTGGAAAATAGTTTTATAAGCTACTGCAAGTTACATTGCATAACACAGTGTAAATAAAATAGAAATGTAAATAAGGTAAATAAAATAGAGAATGTAAATAGAAATGTAAATGAGTAGTAATATAAGAATACGAGTATATGTACTAGGAATAACGAAAGTGAAAGTTTCACTTTAGCATGTATGAATGCTAGGAGTTATGAAAGTGAAAGTGACAGATTCGCTCGCAACGCTAGTATACAGGACGAGAAAGTGAATGCTACGTATTTTACTGAAGAAAAATTGAATGACTGCAGTGACAATAACCTACTATTACTGAAGGAAACTTATGGATAAAGACTGCAGAAATATATAGGTGTTATATAGTAGTAGAAATATAAAGTATGAGTGTTTTTATGAATAGTAAATGACAGAACACCAGCGGTGAACGAGCGCAAGTGGGAAGGCCACACGTGCTATGGTCCTTTCACCGCAAGAAGTCCGTTCAGGGTGGGGCCCACCTGGTGAATCACCTCTAGCAATACTGCCAAATCAACCGTAGTACATGCCTCCTCTCTCTTATTTCCCATCTATGTGCTATTTGAAATTGTTTTTTATATTCTGTATATAGTAAAGGAAGCTGTATAGTACATTGAGTATCACTTTTTAGAATTATAACGATTTGAATGAATTCTATGACACGTGGCAGCACTTTTTTCCCATGTTGCCACGCCGAGGTCGGCGAGGGACCCAGGGTCAGAGAGAGGATTAGGCCTACGGGGGAAACCTCTTAATAATAAAACGCACCTAGACTTTTACCTCATAGGTGGTGTGGAAAAAATGTTGAAAATAAATAATAAATATATACAATATATATATATATATATATAAATATATATATATATATATATATATATATATATATATATATATATATATATATATATATATATATATATAGAGAGAGAGAGAGAGAGAGAGAGAGAGAGAGAGAGAGAGAGAGAGAGAGAGAGAGGGAGAGGGAGAGAAAGAGAAACAGGTGGGATGGGGATAGGTAGGGAGACAGTGATAATCCAATAACTGGTGGTCAAATTGGCACCGTCGCACTTGGGGAAAGTCCAACTTCTGCCACACCCCGAACGGACTTCTTGCTGCGAAAGGACCATATTAATTTTCATTGCTTTCACAGTTTTTTTTTTTTTGGAGTATGGATTCCAACCTATTTGAAAATCATAGAATAATGTGTCTAGTGATAATATCAGGCTGTGGTAATCATATTACGGGTACCCAACTTCAGAGGTCTCCACAAGTCCTACGGTACTCGACGAAGGCTCAACAAACATCCCAGGAGAAAGCTGAAGGTATGTGCCATAAGCATATGTAATTTTAATATTCTAGGACTAATAACTGATTTTTGGCAAATATTTTTAGAGAGTCTGTCGGAGCGCGAATATGCCCGTGAGAGACACATAACAGAGCAAAACAACCCCGCGGTTTAGGGGTTAAAGCCTTTTCAGTATCTGTTTCGAAGTCAGCCATATCATACGATTGTGCCATTAACACCTTACAAACTTGAGACCACTTCTATGTATTGTCTACATGTGAGTAATTGAGTGCAAATGAAAATTAAAGTGAGTGTGAGCGAGTGTGAATGGGACCTTATTCAAACCACACTGAGACATCACTTTCACGTATATCAGGGACAGATTATTCATCCTCCATCATGTCAGTAGTTCTAATCTGGATGGACAATCAGCCACTGTGCCGATCAATGTCTGTTCCCGATATAACTCACTACAGAATAGTCCAGTCTCTTCTCACCGTGTGTCCAAGCTCTGGCACACGTTCTCGTCAACACCTCTGTCTTATCATCTACAGTGAATCAAACATTAACTGAAACGGCAAGCGATGCATTAATGAGAGAGAGAGAGAGAGAGAGAGAGAGAGAGAGAGAGAGAGAGAGAGAAGGGGGAGGGGTTAATGTTGCCAGCCGTATCTGCTCTCACCAGGATCTTTGCATCAACCAAAATTGTGATTAACGTAAGAATGACAAGAATGTAGCCAAGCCAATATGAGGCTTTTAATCCGTGAAAGCGGAAAACAACAGTGTAACTATGAATATTATACTTCTTTCTCATTTTTATTGCACAGACGCTAAAACATTACATCTGTAACTGTGAAAATTTATATGAAGTACGAGGCACTTTATTTACGAATATTTGATGCCTAATCATTAATACGTTACATGTCTCAGATTCAAATTACTGAGTTACTGTAACAGTAATCGTCTTTTGTTACTAATGGACTACTTCCACCTGCACTCCAGGATGGAAACATGGAATTGTTACTGGTCAGTTTCAAAAATATATGAGCAGAACCCTTCATGTGAGATCCGTAGGAGTCAAGTACTGTATTCAATCCCCGCACATTATTATCAAGAAAAAATGTTTTAGTAGAGTGGCTATAGTACTTTGAACATTCTCAGCGAAAGTAATATAAAAACTGTTGTACGCTGCGAAGATAAAGTAAAATCTCAACACATTTTATTGATATCGAAAGACTCCCCGTCACAACAGGAACGAATGAAATACGCGCAGTCATAAAATTTGAATATAATAACAAGGTAGTGTGTTACCCTGGCGTTTATCCTACAGTTTTATGCACATGACCAAGAGCCACATCGTTTTCATAAAGGTTTTGACCATCGTGTTCATCGCAGCAGAAGTTGCCTTGTGAGTTGTCTCCTTTTTGTTTTTCATAAATAAGGAATAGACTGGGGAAGGCCAAATTTACAAAAAGGCGACACATATGTTATAATTTTCATATAATGGTCAACCTCAGTAGGATACAAAAGATGGCGAAAATGTATGTATTAAAATAACAGATCAGAAGTGCAACTGAAAAAGAGAAGCATCGCAAATATACATATGTATGATATAGTAAGGAGCTGATGCGAATAATGTGCAATATTTTCGGCAACACAGGACACAGTGAATATATATACTTTCTTTCTTTTTTTTTCTTTTTTTTACTGTGAATCTTAAACATTAGCACTGAATGTTTACACTGAAGAATGAGAAAATTATATTGCAAATTAAACGGCTGAATAATTTTTTTTTTTTCAACTGTATGTAACTTTATGTAACGCACAGTGATATTTTGTCGAACCTCCCAAGCACAATCCACCTGGGTAACATCACCAAGCCAGTCTAGTGTAAAAACTTCAACCCAGGGAACTCTCTGTGGCACCTTGAAGCTCACGACACTCCGCCAAATCTGCTTATGGTGAAGACTGAATTCGCTGTGAATAGGAAGGCAACAAGTCGACTTAGGAGAAAGATCTGGGATATGCCTGAAAGAGGTGGGATATTTACTATGATATACAGTTTTTGTATGTATAATATAGGTAGAAATAGCGAAAATAATTTATATCGGTCCAGCCGTTTACGAGTTGTTTTAATTATGAAGGAAGGGTGTTGGTATGTAGCAAAACTCCAAGTTAATACCTCCAGTCATTTTAGAGACCAATGATTTGTTCCTGTTTTCTGTACTGCCTACCAAAGTCGATCTCATTATCATTAGGGAAACCCATGCACTCTACCAGAACAGAAGTTTCTCGTATACTGTGTCAAGATAGTGCTACCTTGATAGGTAATCAGTTATAGCTATCATCACACAATTATATTCAACTATGGGAAGCCTTTGCCTTGAATAGACAATATCTGACAACACGAAAATTTATTTTTCATTTACGCCCAAGGATGGAACATTGAATTTTGACTGTGTTTATTTGCCTTAACTTTTGTTTGTCAGTAATGTGTTTAATTTTAATGTTTTGTTATAGTATACACCCCACGTCACTTTTTTTTTTCTTTTTCATGCTGGGTAGACAGCGGAGAACTTTATAACTACCGATACAGTGGTATATTACACATGAAAAGGCTCCTTTAACATAGGTATATGGCAATCATCTAACAAGATTTTACTCCTCAATTTCATTATTAGGATTAAAGGAATGTTTTCAGGTTAATGATGTTCATTATTAGTAAAACTAGAAAACACTCAGAGAGCGCATACCTCAGCCAATGCCGGATCCATCCGGATCCGCCCCCAGATTTAATCAATTCTTCTTGGCCCATGGCCCACCCTCCCGCAAATTTCGTTGAAATTCATTTGGAACTTATATTGTGCGGATCCGGATCCGCCCCCAAATTTAATCAGTTCTTCCTTCGCCCATGGCCCACATGTCCACAAAATTTCGTTGAAATTCATTGAGAACTTTTGGAGATATCGTGTGGACAAACGAACAGACAAACATAGGTGAATACAATGCCTCCTCCAGCTTCGTTGACGAAAATAATATTTTATCACGTCTCTCTCTCTCTCTCTCTCTTTCTCTCTCTCTTTCCACCTGGAATCACATGTGGGGTAATGCAGTTGTTGTTGTAGCCCCTTGCTCATTCGTACGTATATTTGGTGCAGTGCTGGTTGAAAATGGTCCTCTCCATTAAATCACCAACGTCTGTTTCGAGGGATAGAGAAAGGGGTGACAAATGTTTGCCGAACCGGGCAGCGGAGCCAACCATTTTTATCAATGGTACCACATGAGGGCGTCCCTCTCCAGCATCATAAATAAAGCATAGCCCGGGCTACGTGCTGAGTAGGATAATTCAGAAGGGGTTTCCTGGTGGACTTAATTTAGCTAGGGAT
The DNA here is from genome assembly GCF_032717465.1 of Coenobita brevimanus. NCBI lineage: Eukaryota > Metazoa > Arthropoda > Malacostraca > Decapoda > Coenobitidae > Coenobita > Coenobita brevimanus. The sequence continues at coordinate 3,702,808 of NC_136994.1, read as the reverse complement.
GTGATGGCTCACGGATTTAGATGCGACAGGGTGTGGGTGCCACCAGGAAGAGAAGGGTTAACACTGCCACCTAAGAGGTAATAATTATGTCTTTGAGATGATGTAGTTCGGAGTGAGCGATCTTCATTTTTGTTACTGATATTTTTTTACTGATCATGTTCCATATTTTCTGTGTGTGTGTGTGTGTGTGTGTGTGTGTGTGTGTGTGTGTGTGTGTGTGTGTGTGTGTGTGTGTGTGTGTGTGTGTGTGCAAAATAACTATTTTAAGCAAATATAGTTGAAGAGTTGAGGGACAGTCCCTAAAGAAACTTAGTGCTTACAATAGGTAAAAAGGTCAAGGTCACAGGGGCTAGGAAACTTAAGTTATGAAATTCTACTCAATTTTCACCGAACTTGAAGGAAGGGTTGAGGGTACGGCATGAATGAAAGTTATGCAGTTTTGAGAACAATCAGCCAAAAGTCAATGTCATAGGGCTGTTGTGTGTTTATTGACAAAATAGCTATAATATTTTGGTGGAAATATTGGGGATCAGTAAAGGAATATTGTTATTCCTCTTGACAACAATATATCTAAGCTAAATGTCACAGGCCAAGGTTAGCTCACGCAGCTTTTGTCCGATTTAGATTAACACTGTGGTCGGGCTGAGGATAAGGGGTGAATGAAAGGATTACAGAGTGTGGATTAAGCAAGAATGAAGTAAATCGGTTTTGAGAGTAACATGTCGAAGGCCAAGGTCACAGTCAAATGTAGGCTATGGTCCTTGGATCAGTTGATGTGCTTGGGTGATGCACATTCTGAGTGCTCCTTCTTGTCACATGATGTACTGCTCCAGTTTTGAGATACGAACAACAATAAACGCATTAAGTGATACATCTGTACGTAGTCAAAGACAAATATACTTGCAGTATGAATGCATTCATACAAGTATGTCCCATTGTACCATTATCATAATCAGAAGTAGTACTTTCATTGTAGTAATAACCAGCCAGGAATACTCATAAAACTACGTGTGTAAATTTACAAATTTGCAGCCAGCAAGAAAAAAAAATTACTTAATCTTACAAGTTTTCTGTCAGTTTTTTTCATCCATTCTCCCGCTGCGAGCTGTATTTAATTTTAATATAAGGACAATTCTTATAAAAGTACGTGGGTGTTCATACTTGTGATGATTGGAATTAGTAAGATGATACACAAATTTGAAACATAATGTGTTAGCTCTCAAGGGAAAATGCATCACTAATATACTACTCGCAGAAAGGCCGCCTTCAGAGGCCTCCTCACGATGTCAAATATATTCCTATTTTCAGTCGATAGCCGTGAGGGAAACGGAACCATGAATTTTCCCTTATTTTTTTCCTACTGGGACACCCATCGAGGAGAGAGAAAGAGAGAGGGTAGTAATGTTTGCAATTATACTAAATTATACTACAGCATTATCGTATACAATTTTAGGAGTATAAGGAGGGAGGAAAGAGAGGGGAGTGTATGATAATACAACAAACACGTCACTCTTCTCTCGTTTGCCATGCTGGTAATTTCAATGCCGGGCCAAGAACGAATCCATCCCTTCCACTAAAAGCAAATACTAAATTTGAAGCAAAAGGCCAGAAGTGAGTCATGATTCGGGAAATGGAGGCCTGATTTGACTGGATATTTTTTTAATCTTCGAGTTAGAGCATTTAACTGTACATTGCTCTAACGCCACTTTGCGCCGTTTATGGTGTGTCACGGTAACAAACAAACGAACATACAGAAATAAGATCATTATAATATAGATTTAGCTGATTTACACTACAGAGAAGTAATGAGTACGGACTTTTTTCATATATTTAAGAAATTCTGTAACATATGCTTATGTTGGCTCCCTGTATTTACTGAGTACCGTTGATGATACAGAATTATATAGCCCAATTATTTGGTCCGAGAAGAAAATATTCTTCAATAAAATAGTAATGCTAACTGGTTTACACAATAAATGGAGCAACTGACTGTTTTTTCTCTCCGTTCTTGCTATGGTGAGAAGCTTTAATGGATTTCTTGTCTCTGTGACGTGCTTGTTGGCTCCACAGACCCGTGTCGACGGCCAGTTAGCGTGTTGGCAGAGGGATCTTAAGGTTTTGACCTGCTTGATGTCCCCCCCCCCCGGATGATGAAATGAAAGGCGTCCCTTCTATCCTCGGTGTCATCAGTGACTGGCGTTTGGTCCTTCCTGATGGTGGCCGTGCTTACTGATCGCTGGGGGTATATAGCTGCTATATATCCCAGGGAAGGTCTCGGTGAACACTGGGGAGTATTTAGAGAATGTGGTTCCAGGTGCTACTGTTTGGCAAATCATTTTGCTGAGTGACCAATGCACTATCTCCCGTCGCACCACTGCCACTCCACCAGCCATCATCCCATGTCACCATACCAGCCACAACCCCTCCTCCCCTCTCTCCGTCACCTCCTTCTCACTCTCCCCTGCACCAAATCCGGTTCCCACCAGGAAGCTTTTAGAGGTGCTGGTTCTTTCCTCCTCCTCGGACGTGAATAAAAAATTAGGGTTGGTCCGGGGATGGCTTTCATCTCTCGATCTCATGGGAACTGCAGCATTATCCTGAGCTGCAAATAGAACTTTCCTTCTGCATCCTTGAATTTTCCAAATGTGTTTCATTATAGCTAGGCGACCTCAGTGTCAGCATTTGTGGGTCCATCATTTTTTCCAAAGTTGCAATTTTTTTTTTTTTTTGAGTCCACGTTTTCTTGTGGAATTCACAAAACGTATGCCATTTTAGATTTTTTTTTTTTTCGCATTCCATGAAAAACGTCTTTTTTATAAAATAGCTTTTTGCTTGCCTTCTCATTACCCGACCTCTCTCCTCACTGGTAACATTTCCAGGGGAAGTAAAGGTTATGTTATCATCGATGGACGCACTACTTCTTTGGATTGATTCTTCCACTGGAAAGGGTACCAACATTTCATCTTTGATGAAAGAACAACGATCGTGAGTTTCGTTTTTGGCGAAAGATGAAGCAAGGAACTACATGTTAAAGGATTGAAACGAAAAGTCTCTTTGATTTAATTTTCTGGCTCGTTCAGAGAGCTCACCCATTTTCCTGTCCTGGCTGGACTGACATAGTTTATCTGGGATCTCAAACAGTTGTACCTTCCATCCGTTGTTACGAAGTTCTCTGCCACTGATCTGCCTATAGAACTGTCGTTGCATTCGGTGCGATAGGCTTTGTAAGTTGGTGATTATTAAATGTTATTAGAGTATGAAAGGCATCTCCGGTCAATTTTTGAGAGTGTGGTGAAGGAGTGAGTTGGAAAAACTGTGGTGTCATACTGAACTTTTTTTAAGTAGCTGGAAAATGCATTCACATGCTTGTGTGATTACTTGTGATTTGGGAGAGAGCTGCAGTTTTATGCTTGTGTCTGAATTCATTCATTCATTCATTGCCAGACGCCATGTAACCCAGACAGGGTGGCCAAGGGCTTAGAGTTAATTGTTTTACAGGGAGGGGCACTAATCCTCCACCAACCCCACTTGACGTAGGGATGCCAACAGCATCTGGTGTTCTCCGGCGGTCACCCATCCAAGTACTAACCAGACCCAACGTTGCTTAACTTCGCTGATCGAACGGGAAGCGGTGTACTCAACGTGGTATGTCTGAATGCCGTCAGGAAAATGAACAATAAATCCTGAAATCAGTCGGGCAAGTAGAGACAGGCTTTTCATTCCTACTTCTTTTCCATTCACCCTACTATTTCTAGTTCTTAACATTTGTTTAACCCCTTCAACACGATTATGTCTTGCACAACTCCTGACAGTTTGTTAAAATTTGGAGAGCCAGATTTGTAGTGGTAGGTTGGAAACAGTTTCCGTTAACCCTTTCACGTAACATCATGTCATACTCAGGATGAATCGATTCGTCTAAAGATAGCAAAAATAAATAATACGTCATCTGACGGAAACATTTGATACCTAAAGGAGATGGCTTTTAAGCAGATAAGATTTGATTGTTGTATTCGTCCCCTCCACCTCATTCCGTTAAGCCTATTTCCGTAAGGACGTGTAAATTTTCATATTGGCAGCACTCAAGTTAATCCTCTCGGCACTGCTGCCTCCTCCACATCTGGAAGTAAAAGTGAGGTCAGAAGTGTTCCTCGGTGCTGGTGATCGCCGCTCATGGTCGCCTCGCAACATCCTTGTCTGCCTGCCGCTAGCTAATGGCCCTGCTATCCACAGTCTCATGGATATGGATCGATGTATCAGCACACACACACACACACACACACACACACACACACACACACACACACACACACACACACACTCCACCCTGGGCAAAGCTGTTGACTCAGGGCCCATTTCCCTCTCCCCATGACCCCACCGCAATCCCTTTGTATATTATTGACATAAACCATCTTGATTTTAAACAGATATAAATAGCATACATTCGAATATTGACGCGCACTATCTAAAATGGATATACTAGGAAGCCTCCTATGCCATTAATAATACGAACTTCACTCCTTCATGGTCATGACAACCAAGGTTCTTTGTTCCAGTTATCGTTGGACGAATTTTTCAACGGACTGATATCACATAATCCTGAGAATATTAACGCTATGATTACTAACCTTGTCACAGTTTAGATAATTATAGTAATCAGCTGTAGCTAACACAGAGAGCGACTATAGAGCCCTGACAGTGTTAATTTTAGTGTTCCTCTCCTTTTCCTTCCATCTGCGAATATTTTTTCTAGTCAGTTTGGTTTCATATCACAGATATGGGACAATCTCCCAACTACTGTACTAAGTCGTGGTGGCATGATATACAATGAGCCTTAGTTACGAGGTAAGAATGAGTCTCCAAGGTTCACGGCGAGACTACACTTGACCACTGACTAAGCTGAAAGGGGTTGGGGATCTTCGTCAGTTTGGAACAAATAGTCATTTTCTCACTCTGTATTCCAGCGTACAGCTGACCCATCTCAGACTGTTTATCTCTTCTTTGCAATTCATAGTTGCTACTTCTAATTACGGATAACTAGTAAATTTTTCAAGGATGCCACCCCCATTTTTTAACTGGAGTAGGAAGCTATAGACTTCATTAATCCTTTCACTACTAAAGGCCACGTAAAAAAAAAGAAAGAAAGAAAAGAAAAAAGAAAGCTCAAGAAAGAGATTCGAAGTGAAAGAGTTTGATACAACCTTCACTAATCCTTTCACTACAAAAAGCCACCTTAGCTGACCGGAATAATCCTCAGGTAACTAAATGAAAAAAAAAAAAAAAATGCTACGGTACTAGAGGAGTCAAATACAAGTTCCATTTAAAACTAAGAGCTCAATGTAATACTTGGCTTAAACCCCAATTATTAAAACTGATAGAACCAATGGGAGGAAAACCCCATATATTTTGTGAAAATTTCCGTGGCATGTGATGATGTAACATATCTAATCATCCCGTATTGCTGCTGATTTAGATGCAAACTGAGTACATCAGCAATTTCAGGTGTTTCATGAATGACTAAATCTTGGGACTACGGAAATTTACATCTTCGTGCACCCATTTTTTTTTTCATTCGAATTTTAGAAAATTACCCAACCAATCTTGTGTGTGGTTTTTAAATGTCTCATTAAGCGCTTCAGTCTGAGGACACCTTTTCTATCTTATTCCTGCTAAAACTCAACGATTTAATTCAGTTTAGAGGCAAACTGGAGATGGCTTCAATCACTTCAGTACCTTCGATCAAGTGTCCATCTCTCTCTCTCTCTCTCTCTCTCTCTCTGAGCCGATACCAACCGTCCAGAACCAGCATGTAGATTTTTTTTTTTTTTTAGCCTTCCCCTGACACTTCTCATCTTTGTTGTTAAAGCCCTGGAACCTTTTTATCATACATACGAGTATTCTGGACTCCTGATTGATTGATGCTGACATTCTCACACTTCTTCCGTGGCCTTTCAATAACTGTGGCCAATCTATTTGGAGCTTGCGAAACTTCGAAGTATTTGGAGTTTAGATTATGTGGAGGTCAGGATATGTGGAGTTCAGATATATGAGGTTCAGGATACGTGAAATTCAGATATATGGAGATCACTTGATAGTGACCATACTGCATTAGTAAATTTCGTTCTTCTCTTATTCTTTCTTCCAAATATTTTTCAGTCAAGTGCCACTGGCAGTCCTGTATGAGACATCCCTAGCATGTATTCAATATGGACGGTGGGTGTTAGCACCGAAGTGGTGACATGTAAAGGTGTATGATATGTAGGAGGACTACTGGGCCTTGGGAGCAGGCTGTGAAGCCTATGCCCAGAGTCGAGCACATAAAAAAAAATAATAAAATAAAAATAAAAATCCAATATAATCAAGGTTTAATACACATAATTAACTGACAAGAAAAAATGCTACGAAGTCAACAGCGTCACCTAAAATAAGGAAGCTAAATAAATACTCGTATGTATATGAAAGTGATGACAGTATCGGTTACGGCGATGTTTACCTCCTATAAGGCCAGGTGAGATGAGCCTCCAACATTATATGCAAACGGACCTGCTCTCGCAACATCGCCTCTTTTATTTTCATTACCTCCCTTTATTTGTATTTATATTTTGGCATTGTCTTATCTAGGTCTCCTCTCTCTCTCTCTCTCTCTCTCTCTCTCTCTCTCTCTCGACCCATTCAAGAATTCTGCTGCTTCATTAATTTTTGGATTCATGCCGTAGGCTAAATTTCTTTCTGACCCAAATTTTCATCTCGACTGGACATTACTCTCCGTTAATGGCTTAAAATGTTTGAGAAATTCTTGACCGATATATTGTTAACTTAATCTCTGATAAGAAGGTTGACCAAACCTCAGAGAATTTGTCCAGACCAAGAATATATGCTCATCGTTTTAGACTGCACTTCATTTGTTCATTTTTTGAGAGCTGCTGGTGGTCATCGGGTTGGTGAAGGCTGTATCTGACTTCACCAGTTAATATTGCCACCGTTAATCCTCTCATGTCCGGGATAGCTCTAGTACTGTTTTTCACTTAAACCCATAAAACATTGTTCAACGGGTATATGTTACAGAGAGAGAAATATTGTCTTAATTAATCTCTCATGACAAAAACAATTCTAGTAATTCTTTCCAGGTAACTCCATAAAATTTTGTTTGGCTTAGAGTGAGTTATAAGAGCCTGAGGGAGTTCACAGTGTCAGCTTTAACCCTCTCTTGGTCGGAACAAGTCATGTGTTTTATTCCAAATAGCCACGGACGATTTTATTCTAGTGAAAGTGCCGTAACAACCTGAGAACGTTTAATCTTCATCATTTCCACGAAGGGTGCAATAAATCTATAACACAGTCATGTTCACCAGCTGCGTCTGTTAGATATGTCTTTACAGTTTTACTCCGAATGTCGTCTAGAACACTGTTCCTTCAGCCTATGAACCTGATAACACTGATTTACACGACTCGCTCTTAGCTGAATACAAGCCGTCATAGCTAGTTTTAACATTTTCAGTTTCCTTTGACTCACTCTCAGCTGAATAAAATCGTTTGTCATAGTCTGTTATAGAATAACGGAACTGCCTCGACCAGTGGAGGGCTAACGCCTTCAGTATGATGGTGTTATATTTCCAGCTTACGCATTATACGTCAAATATAACATTTTTTATAGTTAAATGGTAAAAGTGGCTAAATCTAACTGATCTGGTTCAATAAAGCTCACCTAAATCCCTAAAATCCCCCAGAAAATCTTTAGGAGATACAAGGAATGATAAATAAATAGGTGCAAAGGATGGTCATATGAGAGACGTCTGGTACTGAAAAGGTTCAAGTACTACATATATTCTAGTTGGCAAAGAGGCTTCGTGACACCACTTCCTCAGCAAATTTTTTTACATATTACACTGGGCCTTTTTCTTACGTTACTTTTATTGTTATGATATCGATAGTTTGCATCAACAAAAACCAAGAGAATGTTTTTTTTATAATGCCCAGAATAATCACAAAGGAAAAGTCTTCACGAAATCGTCAAATCACTAAGGACACGATGCATTATCTCCCCTACCATTCTATGACCCTTAGATGCAGTGATGTCCCCTTCAAGTCACTTCTTACGCTTCTGATGATCTTTAATGCCTGCCTCTGCTCGCCTTTCCTCCCATTCCCAATCTAGTGATCCATCTGCCCAACTTTTGCTCACAAACACATATCAAGTCTCCGGTCATTTTACCTCCCACCTACTTCTCTAACTCTCTCTCCTTCTCACCACACTCTCACCTCCCTCATCCCTTCCCCTTTCAACACTTGCCCTTTTTTCATTTTTCCCTCCCCACCCCCAACCCCCTGGTCCCTCCTCCTGCATCGTCTTGCCTTAACGATTTGTTTACAACTTCTCATATTCCCTACTTATTATCTTGTAGGTTCTTTCCGCTCTACATATTCCCTTCCTCCCATCCCCTATCGGTTTCCATACTTTCTCTTCTCTCTTCATTCTTGTCCCTTTTTGCCCTCTTTTCCTGTATCGTCTTGCCTGAACGATGAGTCTTCTTCCTCTACTATTCCCAAGGCTATATTCTTAACCCAACTTTCTTTTCACAGTCCTTGCTTCCTCATTGCCCTCTTCTATATTCGCTCTCTACTTCCCGCGCTCCCTCCTCCTGTTTCGTCATGCTGTAACGATTCATCTTTAACCTCGCCTTTTTCCTAACCCATTTTCTCGTCACATTCCTTCAACAGTCCCATTCTTCTCTATTCTGCCTCCCTCCACGCTCCATGCTTTCTCTTCATTCTCTTCCCTCCTTCCCCTGCTTCTTTCTCCTGGTTCGTCTTGCCTCAAAAATTTTTCAATCTCGTTTTCTCACATCTATCTCTTAATGGCTTTTTTTTCTTCTTCCTTCTCGCTCACTCCATCGCTCGTATTCTATCTCTGCTCACTTCATTCTCATCCTGCCCCGTCTTATCCTTTCAAGCCATAGGAAATAATCTTCAACCCCTATTTCCAACCACCTTTCTTTACCCCTTTTCTCTCCACACTCCTTCCTTCGTCTTGACATTGATTCCTTCTGCTGTTTCATTTCTCTTGACTCCTTCACTCCTTCTGGTTCAATTTACTCTCTCATACTTTATGGATTTGTATTCTGCCATTCTTATTCTATACCTAAGCTCTTACCTCACCCTCTCTTCCCTTCATGTTTCCTCCCTCCTATTAACTCTCTTTTCCCTCCTCCCTCTTGCTGTCTTCTTTTTGCCCGTTAGCATTTTATATTGTTTCGCTTCTGTCGCCTTCCATTTTATTATTCACTCTTCCTAGTGCTCTCTCTCTCTCTCTCTCTCTCTCTCACCTCCTACAACTCTTCCACCTCTGTGCCATCCATTTCTTCAACAACCTCTTCAAATCAGCTTACGCCATTTTTTTTTAATTCTTCCTCCCACCATATCATTATATTTTGCCAAGAACCTATGCAAGGCCTTCACCCCAACAGGGGTGCTCCAACCACCAGAGTACAACGTTAAATAGTAATAACCAATAAAGTGCGCTTTGTGAACGCGTGACGAGCGAGCGGGAGCCATTCTCCTTTGATAAATTATTTCATGACTGTAACTGAACAATGAAAACTATACTGGAACGAAAGACATTCTTTCACACACACACACACACACACACACACACACACACACACACTCACACTACACACACACGCATGCACGCACACAGACACGCGCGCGCTCTCCGCTGCCAAGCTGCCGTATCGACGAAACTGAAACGATAAAGACTTGGTTATTGTTGAGATGATTAAAGTCAGAAATGGGTTGTTTTCCCTTAGTGTTTCACCGTCAAAACAGCAAAAACATTCATACCAAAACTGTGGGCAGAATCTCCGATATATAATTTCTAGAGGTGATGCCAAAACACTGTTACCACGGATTTTTTTTTTTTTTTTTTTAGTTTGAGTTCGTAATTGTGGAACTACCGATTACAGCCGAACACTCCCTTGGAAAACTCGAGATTCCAAAGGGTTCCTACGCATTTAACCCGCCCCATCCCGACGTTTTCTGGGCAGTAGTACGCCCCAGTCCCGACATTTTTGGACCTTTTTTTTCTAGGCTCAAACATTCGTGTTTGGTGAGAAACATCGCAAATTCATAGAGAAATCGCTCACCTGAGGTTTAAAATACTCGATCCAGGTACGAGTACCTCCTTACCTGACTGGGTTTTCTAACAGGCTGGCACCAAAGAAAACGAGTTCTATGGGAGGGTAACTATTTTATCCACTCATAAACAGTATTTATTTATTTACTTGGTACGAATTTATATGTAGTACAAGAGTATATTGGTTTTCAAACAGTAATATAGGTATTATAAGCATTGTTTCACTCACTAACTCATCACCATTCATGACCTTTTATTCCCACATTACCTGATCATCATTTCTGACTGTTTCTTCCTCTAATGCTATGTAAACTTTGTCCTCCACATTGTCATCGATTGGGGAATCACTCTGGCCCTGAATGTCTTTATTGGCCAGGTCACTGGTAACAGGTGAATTGTCGAGACAATGGCGTGCAGAGGGGGGGAGAGGTTATGCGGTGTAAGGCATTGTCCCTGCTTGGGATCTTGTAGAGGAATAGAGGAAGGTGTCCCGTGTATACGTGTCAAAAATCACTCGCGAAATCACTCACGAAAATTGAAAATTGTGCAAATTAGGGACCTTGCAATGTTGCCGCGTTAATTTACGTCTTCGGGATATGAGTGCACATCATGTGAGGACGTGAATTCACGTCTCCAGGACGGGGCGGGTTAAGGGTGAGTTTTTTTTTTTTTTTTTTTTTTTTTTAATAACAGAACGGAGGAAGGAAAAACAAATGGAGAAAAAAAAAATAATCCATACACCAGATTACTGGTGTCCTTTGTTCATAAAATGTCTGTAACAGTTAGACTTGAACAGTTGTAGGTTGAAATTTGGAGGAAAACAACTCTGGGGAAGCGAGTTCCAGAGAGATGCAGTTCGGGGAATGAAAGAATTCTGATAGGCAGAAGTTCTGCAATATGGTTGAGTGACATTCCAGTCATGAGCGCTACCAGATGCCCGTGTAGCACGAGGGAAGGCATGGAGAGGTGGCACCATGGACGCAACTTCATCTGAGCATTTGCCAAAAACATATCTGTAAAATAATGCAAGGGAGGCAACATTCCTTCTTACTTGCAGGGGAGGTAGTTTATATGTAATGGCAGGGTTGTTAATGATTCTAACAGCTTTATTCTGAATTTTGTCTAGTTGTCTTAATGCAACCTCTCCACAACCATTCCACAAGGGTGAGCAATATTCAAGCTGAGAGCGCACATGACTCTTATAAATTATAGCTAACTGCTCATCGGCGAAGAAGTTACGGACTCTGTACAATAATCCAAGTTTCTTTGAGGCGGTTTTAGCAAGTGATCTGACATGAGAGGTCCAGCTGAGGGCACTGTTAAGTGAGACACCAAGAATTTCAATACTTTTGGAGATGGGAACATTAGTAGCACTGAAGGTAATGTACGAATCTGGCAATATCTGTCTATTAGTAAACTGTATATATTTAGTTTTACTAGCATTAAAAGAGACAAGGTTGTTTTGTCCCCATTCACTGATTGTAGATAGATCTTGATTTATGGAGATGGCTGTATTGAGCTGAGAGGTAGAGATATTAGACTTTGTAAATGGATGTCTGAGTGTGAATGAACTATGTAGTGTTGAGTCATCTGCATATGAGTGAATGGGATTGTGAGTGACAGATAAGAGATCATTAATATGAACCAGAAATAGGGTTGGCGCCAGAACTGATCCCTGCGGCACGCCGGCGTTAATTGAGTGGAAATTCGAATATACATCATCTACTTTTACTCTTATTTTCCTGTCACTAAGATAAGAAGAAATCAAAGGAACAAAAGTCGTTAGTCCATAGCAAGGGAGTTTGGACAGCAGGGAACGGTGCCATACTCTGTCGAAAGCTTTAGAGATATCAAGAGCTACTGCATGAGTTTCTCCAAAAAGATCAATTGATTGATGGATGGTATGAGTTAAGAGATTGAGTATGTCAATGGTGGATCTTTCGTGGCGAAAACCGTATTGTCTATCATTAATTAAGTTGTTGGATTCAAGATGTTTAACAATATGCTTATTAATTAAAGAGTCAAATACCTTACCAAGAGAAGATGTGATAGCTATTGGTCTGTAATTGGAGGGGTCAGACGAACTTCCTTTCTTCGGAACTGGGTGGATATTGGCTTCTTTCCATGAATTTGGGAATAAAGAAGTACGTATGCATAGTCTGAATAATTTAGCTAGGACAGAGGCAAGTTCAGGTGAACTCTTTTTAAAATCAAGTGGCGGAATTCCATCTGGACCTGGAGCTTTGTTGGTAGGTAAATTGTCTAGGATGGATTTTACAAATCTTGTCTGTATTTTAAGTGGGGCAATTTCGGGAGAATCAAGTTCCAGTACTGAGACATTCTGGCTGGTATCATCTATTGTAGAGTTTCTTGCAAAGGTACTAGCAAAGATATCTGCTTTCCCACGTGGGTCATTTGTAATATTGCCATCTAAAGATTTTAGTGGGGGAATGGAAGATGACTTGTTAAAGTTATTATTGAAAGAATTAAGAGTTGACCAGAATAATCTATTGTCATTACGGTTGTTAAGTAGTTTTGATGCTTGCTTTTGAAGAAAGTTTGATTTAGATAGATTTAATACAGCTTTTGCATGATTTCTAGCAATTTTAAATTGGGAGAGTGATTCAGGTGTTTTTGATTTTAAGTAAGAGTTATATGCTAATGACTTTTGGGCTGTTGCTCTGGCACAATTGCCATCAAACCATTTTGGAGAGTTTGATCTTTTAGTGAATTGTTGACTTGGTATGAATAAATCCATACCAGCTAGTATTAAGTCACAAATGTGGGACTGGGTAGAATTGGGATCACTAGAGAAGAAAGACTGCCATGGAACATCAGCAAGATAATTTCTAAATCCATCCCAGTCTGCCCTGTCAAAGTGCCATCGGGTCACCCTGACAGGTTCGGAATGGGGAGGTGTAGGAGGGTTAACTAATGAGGCTTTGATGAGATTGTGGTCAGAGGATCCAAGTGGTGACAGTACCTCTATCCTGTATTGATCTGGATTATTTGTCAAGAATAAATCCAAGAGATGGGCATTATGGTCAGGATTATCAGGTATTCTGGTTGGTTGCTTTACCAACTGGGTGAGATTAAACGATTCCACAAACAGCTCGCATTCTAGACCAGCATCGTCAGTCCGGGCAGAATGCAATAACCATTCAACATTGTGTATGTTAAAATCACCCAAAATGGTAATTTCATTGCCAAGGGCAAGGTCAAGGTTACTCAACTGAGTGGATATGGAATCAAATACACTGGGTTCCGAAGAAGCATTGGGGGAACGATAAACTACACAGATATATTTGGTAATGTTTTGGCAATTTAATTTATATAATGAGTAATCAAAACTGGATGAAGTGAAGTTTAAAATAGTATCAACTGCATATTGGGATTTGATATAACAACAGGTGCCGCCCTTGTTTCGAGAGTTTGTAAGGAGATGGTAACCGGGAAAACAAAATGGAGATATATCGGTAGAGGGTGAGATTTGTGGTTCTGTGAGGAAAAGGGCCAAAGGGGATATGGACTGAAGGAAAAAATGAACTGAGTTTAAATTTGTGGTAAGGCCGCAGATGTTGGTAAAGAATAAGGCCGCACCGTCACCTCTTCGCCGACGAGCATTCCCGGAAATAGCAACAGTCGCTGCTGGCACAGTCGCTTGATAGCGACCGGGAGGACCCTGTGCCTCCAGCCCTACCCTGCCGGTGGTGGCAATCCGAGATACCACCTCATTTGATTGTGAGATTGCAGCGGCCATTACTAAAGATGTGAATAGAAGGTGTGATATGTTATGCGCATGTAGTGTGGTGTAGACAGTTGAAGGTAGAGGTATCATGAGAGCATGCTGGCCTACTCTCTGTGTAAATGAATGCACTGAAAATGTTCAGAAAAGGGAGATGGTCAGGATCAAGTCCTGAGGGCTGGTGAAACGGGAGCTCCAGCTCTCCCTGTCACCAGCTTGCCATCAACCTCGGGAGTACTGCCCTGTTCGACTGGTGCTACAGTCTACTCCTCCCAACAGATAATTGAAAGACTGTATCACGTACAGAAAGAATTTCAACTCTGCTTCATATAAGAGCATCTGTTTAGCATGGTGATCAGGTCGGGCCGGGCGGCTCAATTCCAAAATTAACTGGGAGTAAACATTCCTTTCTCCCTCATATAATAATAATAATAATAATAATAATATTATTATTATTATTATTAGGAGTAGTAGTAGTAGTATTATAAAATAATAATAATAATAATGTTATTATTATTATTATTATTATTATTAGCAGTAGTAGTAATAGAAGTAGTGGTTTATCTATCTATAGCCCGGAGCCCAAATCCCGCAAAGGGTGGCCGCAGACAAAACGCCTCCAAGTCGCTCTGTCACCCACCATTTGACTACCCTCCCCCCAACTCACCCCACTCCCTCATATACCTCTCAACTCCATCCCTCCACCTCATCCTCGGTCTACCCCTCCCTCTCCCTCCCTCCACCTCATCCTCGGTCTACCCCTCCCTCTCCCTCCCTCCACCTCATCCTCGGTCTACCCCTCCCTCTCCCTCCCTCCACCTCATCCTCGGTCTACCCCTCCCTCTCCCTCCCTCCACCTCATCCTCGGTCTACCCCTCCCTCTCCCTCCCTCCACCTCATCCTCGGTCTACCCCTCCCTCTCCCTCCATCCACCTCACCTACATACACCCTCTTAGTCAGTCTTTCACTCTCCATTCTCTCCACATGTCCAAACCACCTCAGTGTATTTCTCCTAATCTTCTCAACCACATCCATATCCACCCCACAACGTTCCTTCACTTCTTCGTTCGTCAACCTGTCCCTCCATGTCACTCCACACGCTCCTCTCAAGTAACTCATTTCCACTGCTCTCATTCTTGACTTGTTCCCCTCTTGCAAGGTCCACGCCTCGCTTCCATATGTCAGGGTAGGAATCACAATACTGTCATGCAGTGACTTCTTAACTTCCATACTCACCTCCCTATTTCTCATCACTGCTTTCAGTGAACCAACAACCTTCCTTCCCTGCTGTACCCTTTCATGCACTTCATCCCCCAATGTTCCATCCTTACTCATCACACTACCCAAGTACTTGAATGCACTCACACTCTTCATATCCTCACCATCCAACCTCACTGTACATTCTGTGACCCAAAGTTCCATCGTTACTCATCACACTACCCAAGTACTTGAATGCACTCACACTCTCCATATCCTCACCATCCAACCTCACTGTACATTCTGTGACTTCATTCCTCTCAAACACCATAACTTTACTATTGTTTCCATTAACTTTCAGCTTCCTCTTCCTACACACTGTCCCAAATTCGTTCTCCAAACCTTGCAACTCCCATTCATCTTCACTCAACAATACTGTATCATCAGCAAACAGCAACACCGGAAGCTTCCAAATCTCACCCTCATTCATTTGAGTCAACCCCACATCCATTGCCCTACCCTGCACCTCCTTTACAACCCCATCCATGTATATATTAAACAGCCATGGAGACATCACACAACCCTGTTTCAGTCCCACACTGAGAAAAAAAAATTCACTCAGCTCACCATCCACTCGCACCGTAGCCCTAGCTCCTTCGTACATATTCTTCATAGCATTCAACAATTTCCCATCCACTCCATATGTTCTTAATACCTTCCACATACCTTGCCTATCTATTCTGTCATAAGTTTTCTCCAAGTCCATGAAGGTAGCATACACTTTCTTTCCCCTCTCTAGATACTTCTTCACTAAACATCTTAGAACAAATGTCTGATCTACACACCCTTTTCCCTTCCTAAATCCCCGTTGTTCTTCTCCAACTAGCTCCTCTGTCATATGCCTAACCCTATCAATGAGTATTCTGCCATATATTTTACCAGTCACACTAAGAAGGCAAATACCCCTATGGTTACCACATACTTCTCTCTCCACTTTTCCTTTATATAAAGGAACAATTATACCTGATTTCCAGTCCTCTGGAACCCTTCCCTCTTCCCAAGCCAATCTACACAACTTCCATATCCATTCCACAACAATCTCACTTCCATACCTCAGCATTTCACCACACATTTCGTCAATTCCTGGGGCCTTCCCCAACTTGATCTTCGTTGTTTCCACTGCTTCCGTCCTACTGATCTCTTCCTCCCTCCTCTCATCTCTCCTCCTCCCAGCCATTCCCCAACCACTTATACTCGCAATGCTGTCACTCTATACATTCAACAAATCCTCAAAGTGCTCCTCCCATCTTCTCAATTTCTCTCTCTTCTCCACCAACAATCTATTATTCCTATCTTTCACTCCCCTACTGTTTCCCCTTTCACACTGCCTTACTTTCTTTACCTCCTTCCAAAACAATTTCTTACTCTCCCTCCATTTCACACTCAGATTCCTCCCAAACTCTTCATCCACTTTCTTCTTACTCTCCTTCACCAGTCCCTTCACCTCCCTTCTCCTACTCACATATACCTCTCTCTTCCCTCTCTCATCTTCTCCCCTACCTCTACTCGCTAACCATTCACTATATGCCTTCTTCTTTTGTTCCACAGCTCGTTTCACCTCATCATTCCATCATGCGTCCCTTGCACACCCTTGCATCTCCTCCTCACTCCACAAACCACCTCACATGCTGCACCTATCTCTTCAGTAAATATCTTACATACGTCTTCCACCCCTTCCATCTGCTCTAGCTCATACCTTCCTAATCTTTCTTCCACTGTGCTCTTATACTCTGCCATTTTCTCACTATCTTGCAAATTCTCCACTCTTCTCATAGGAGCTGTTTCCTCCTGTCTTCCCCTTCGTCTCCTCAACCATTTTCTTTGCAGCTTCACCTTGGCCATCACTAAGTGATGGTCCTAAGCTCCATTCCCCCACCCTCTCCACACTCTTGCATCCAACACTTGTATTCTCATTCGCTCATCCACACACACGTAGTCTATCATTGCCTTTCGTTCAACAAGTTCACCATCCATCCTCCACATTACTCTCCATGTATACCAGTGGATCATCTTATGTTGAAAGTAGGTGTTGGCTATTGCCAACCCCTTTCCAGCACAGATGTCCACCAAAGCACTACCATTCCCATCTACGTCAGCTGGCACACCCCACTGACCAACCACTCCATCCACTCGTACATTCCCAACTTTGCCATTCATGTTTCCAATCAAAAGCACTCTCTCGCTCCTCTCAAATTTGTCCATACACGCTTCTACTCTCGCCCAAAACTCATCTTACACTCTTACCACTCGGTCCTCTGTCGGAGCATACACACACACAATCGCCCATGCTTGTATACCTACTTTCATCCTCACCCATACAATCCTTGCACCCACTGTTCCATACTCTCTTATATTCTCCTTCCACTTCTTGGTTATCATCAGACATACTCCCTCTCTTGCCCTCTCATTCTCATTGTCTCTCGCACATATACCTAAACCATATTCCCGTTCTCTCACCCTTTCACCTCCCATTTAGTTTCAGTCAATCCACATATATCCACTCTTGCATCCTCAAGCACCTGAACAATCTCTCTCTGACTTCATCATTCACTCCTCTCACATTCCATGTTCCCACCCTCAGAATGTCCTTTGTTCATTCCTTATTCGTCAACGTATGGTCCGTCCTGGTCCGAGGCACTTTATTCACTTTTTAGTTAGTTCTTTTTACGGAGTGGGGCACTAACCCACCACCAACCCTTTTAGTGGCCTCGTACGACAAGCAGGGATACTGGGGGAGCATTCTTGAAACCCCCCTACCCCCATGGGGTAGTAGTAGTGTTAGTAGTGTTAGTAAAATCAGTAAAACTCCCGATCTGAGAGTTTCTCTTCTTGGGAATCAAGCATATGAAATGCCGTCCACTCCGACAGGAACGTTCTTACCACTCGACCACTTTGCCAAACAAAAATAATTTTCCGTTCAAAAATAAACTCCCTCTTTCAATCCCAGCCAGCCCGTCACACTCACTTACGCCGTGGCCATTAAGAATTTCTTCCCTGCCCACCAGGCATGAGTGATTAATGGGTGAGGAGGTAATCACTCAGGGCTTCATGGAGGGACCCTCATGGTGGTGACAAATGGGAAATGGGTTGATGTTCTAGTGGCCGCCTTTCTCCCAGCATAACCCCCCGTAAATTTTCACCTGATTTACTCCAAATTTGATATGTGACATCTTTGACTCAATATCCTGCTGTGTTTATTCATCAGCACTAAAGTCACTGCAGGGGACGAGTTTGCTGTGCCCGACACCACTTCTTGTCTTTAGCAGAATTTCAACTCACCATGACCCTGTCATGGAGGTTGTATGGCGTGACCATGGGCATGGTTTGGTGGAGGCATACCGAGCAACATATTATTATTTATTTTTTGTTTTATTTTTCGTGTAGACAGCACGGGACACGAGTTCTCCCCTACCCTCCCCTTCGCAAGCATTCCAGCTGGCCTAACTTAACCTAGACTTTCATCTCACATTATCAATTACAAATTTTTCTCCTGCATCAAATTTGTCTTTGAATCAGGTAAAATAAATCAGTATCAGTAAACTTAATAGCTGCCGGCACAATATTCAATGAAATAATGATTAAAACTTCAACTCGCTGGAGAATGACCATTGTAGCAAAAATTTTGTTTGCTTCTTTTCGTGGTGTACATATACTCATACCATTAATGAATAGAATGTTAATGCTATTAAAGGATCTCGGCCAAAGACCCTGTACGTCATCTTCACGGGGCAGCAACAAACTTCATGGAATTATTAAGTGTTGCAAATGTTACACGATTCATTTTTTTTTTTTTAATGTATCCGACTCTGGGCATAGGCTTCACAGCCTGCTTCCAAGGCCCAGTAGTACTCCTACATACCATACACCTCTACATGTCACCACTTCGGCATTAACACCCACCGTCCATATTGAATACATGCTAGGGCTGTCTCATACAGGACTGGTGTATCGGTATTAGCGGGGAGTATTTTTGTGACATGTTGGCAAGTCATCTGGTAGATTAGTAAAGTCTGCATTATTAAATTCAAATACTTAAACTGTTCCCTAGCCCAGCGGGGATTTGAAACTGGGTCCAGTAGGACTGCAGGCCACCTCTCTACTGACTGAGCTACCGCCTACGAAGTGTCTTTTGTACATTCTCTTTCGGCTACTGTCAGATGAATTTAGTATGGCCAAGAGAAACCTGTGGCAAGGAAAACGTTAATTATGCTCACGATTTGTGCTTGGGTTGAGTGTGAAGAACTTGTTAATCTGTTCCAGCTTACAAGGAACATTTATTTTGTTTTGCTTTGGATCAGTGGTATTCAATCCATTTTTTTTCTTTTTTTTTATAGAACACAGCAAAACAAAATCAAATATGTACTTGGGTTTGAGAGTCCAGTCATTATTGATGTCTGTTAGCTTCTCATCCTCGCTGAAACTATGTTGCTTTTTGTTTGGTGGATCATGAGTAAATGGACTTCTCAGCCAATTGTAACTTTCAACACATATTTGTGAAATAGTGCTCAATTCTCTTATCTAGGTGTCCAGTATTTATTTTTTTTCTGAAGATGGTCCATCAGCAGTCCAGTATGAGGTTGCTTACATCAACATGCACGATAATCATTCATAACCAGTCACTATATATAGGAAGATGTGACAATTTACAACAGTTGAACTGTACAGACTTACTGTACATCTGCAAACTTTTGCGGCACACATAGTATATGACTGTGGCGCACTAGTGTGCCCAGGCAATCAGTTTGGAGATCACTGCTTAAGAAACATATCGCTGGCAGAGTTAAGTAAAAAAATTAAAAAAACAGTCGGCACAATATACAAGTTAGTCCATATAGCCTACTACGCTCTCCTTGACACACACCTGGTGGTAGCTTTTGTCCTGCGGTGACAGGTCAGTCTACTGTTGTCTGAATGGGAGTGTGTTACCCCTGTGGAATTAAGTGAGACAGAAACTAATGAGTTACTAAAGCAATCACTATGGCATGGAAAATTATGTGTGGAGCAAAAAATGATGCAGGGTAATCACGGTAATACTGGATGAATCATACCAGCAACAAATTAGAACTCGCCACTAGTTTTTAGGGGAATGCAATATTAGGACCACCCCGTTTCTGCGTGTGTGTGTGTGTGTGTCCTGCCATTACTGTGCCGTGGATTATGTGAATGGAAGGCTTTATGCTCACATTTCGCAGAGCTGCTCAGTAGGAAGTTACAGTCAAATTGGCTGAATCTGTTGTATCTCCCCAGTAAACGTTTCCTAATATGGGTGTAATTCTTCCATTACAGTATCTTTTGTTTTAACTCAAGGTCTCACTCTATTAATTTACTTCTTTCTTTTCCCATCTGCTTAATCTGTTAACCCCTAAAGACTGCATTAATTTCAGGCAGGGTACCTCCTCCCACAACCGCAATTTGGGGGTGTTTGGCAACTTTCACCATGGGCAAACTGACTGTGTTCTGGCTGAAGAGGAAGAATTTACACATTGACAATGCAATCCACACACCCCTAGGCCAAATGGTTACCGCACAATTGCATGTCAAAGTTTAATAAAGTTTATAATAGTTACTCCTCGAGAACATTCTAAAAGGTGAAAATTTTGATAACTACCTATTTTTCGTATTGAAACAGGTCATTTCAAAGTGTTTTGTCACACCAACCATGAAAACAGGTGTATGTAGGTGTGGGGAGATTACTGGGCTGTGGGCTGATAAAGTATGCTGTGGGGAGTAGGCCTCTAGGTATGGGGTTTGGAAAAATAACCAACTTTTTGCATGAAGAGAAAGCACTTCTGTGTCTTCTGTAATATCTTGGCAATTTGATACCTCTCGGAGGTCTGAAGGGGGTGGGAGGGTATTGAGGGATATGGAGGGAGGGATGGGGTGGGGTTCAGGGGAGACACAAGGCTAGCAGGGTGGAAGGAGGGACGAGAGTGGGTGGGAAGGGACACAGGTGGTGGTGGGAGGAGAGATGCATATGAATGGAGGGGTGAGAGGGTGATGGGGACAAGGAGGGAATGAGAGAGTCGGGTAGAGGGTGGCATGGAGGCACCCCAGAGGGGGGGTGCCCCCCCACCTCCCGGGTTGGTCCGATCCCCCCCTCATGCCACTCAGGGGTGAGTTCTCATTGTTATAACTGGGATGGAAGAAGGTCTCTGCACTTTTTTATAGGCCCCGCTCAATTGATGTGATTGGGCATTTTGGCATAAAACTCAAATCACATCAATTGATGTGATTAGGACTTTAGGGGTACTCCATACAGGTCTAGATGAAATGGTAAAGTGCGCAGTATATGATGCACCCTATGTGTGTCTCTGTTTCACAACTAAGGTTACATATTCCGGTAATTGTTATTGTATTAGTTGAGATCTTTGTCTATTTTTTTTTATTTTTTTTATTTTCTTGCTCATTTGCAATACACAAGAATTCGCCAGGTGAGTTGCATGGAGGGAGGGCAACTGTGGAGCAATAATTGATCCTTTTTGTGTATGTTCCATCACTAAGCCTCTATCTACTTCTCTGTTTATGAACTGACTGTCTATGTCTATTTATCTGTTTCTAAATTTTTGAACTATCCATTTATCTCCTCCCATAAATTACCTGTCTAATCATCTATGCCATAAACATGTTGTCTATTTGTTACTTCTGCCACCCTCTTTTGTGCATCCACCCTCTAAACTCCATCCATCAGGACTAAGTAGAGAAAACAGAGAGAGTCCACAAACCGAGAGAGCTCCTTTGACTCAGCATCACCATATATTGAAGTCCCACTCTCTTCCAAAGCTGCCATTCCAATCCCTCCCCCTCTCTCTGCCTCTCCTCCTCCCAGGTCTTTTGCCTTGCCTGGGAAAGCAAAAGGAGAAGAGTGACGTGTATCAGTATTTACGTCAGTGTTGTGGAAGTTACGTTTACATTTATGACTTCTCTGTATCCATTTGGACATGTGAGGAAAGTTACGAGGGGAGTTATGATTGTACAGACCAATTTATCGGAGATGGAAGAAGGGACAGCTGAGGCCGCATATACGAACCTGCTAGAGTTTGTATGTGTGTGTGTGTGTGTGTGTGTGTGTGTGTGTGGAGAGAAAGAGAGAGAGAGAGAGAGAGAGAGAGAGAGAGAGAGAGAGAATTAAACTGATATCTGAAACCGTGATCAGGCTTTAATGTTAAATATGAGGAATAATAGGGCAAAAAGGTTTCTTTCCTCCCCCTTGAACTAAAGAAAGTTGTGTATGTACATGAATGCTTGTTTATTCTTTTGCTTTCCCTCATATGGTTGCAAAGGACGACAAAAATAAATATAGCGAATAATAAAGTCACAAAAGTGCAAAAATAGACAATTTCTTATGACAATAAACTAAAATGGAGGCTTGTTTACCCAGCAAACTGATAACACTTAGGCTGCTGTGATTCACTCTCAGCCGAATATATCGTCCAGCGTTAGCTGGAAAAAAGAGCAGCATTGTCCCGATCATGAGGGGGTTAATGGTAACACTTAACAGTCTGAAGGCTCTATGAATCATTCTTAGCTGCATAAGTCGTCGGGCATCAACTGCCACGAGAATTACTGGTCCGGCCACGAGAATTACTGGTGGCAGTAAAAACTCTACCGCGTTCTTAGGATTTATTCTTAGGCAACTAAAATGGTCTGGCGTTAGGTTAAGCAGAACACTAGAGTGGTCCTGTTCATGAGATGTTTTTACGTCTTCAGTCCTGTGATGTATTTTAACTTTCATTAAGAACTACAGTAACACAGAACGGCTTTATTGGATTTTAGAGAAACATTTGTTATACCCAGTTTGTTTTCAGCTGGCAAAGCACTCTAATTCTGTTGAAATTCAATGAATTTCCTACAGCCATGACATATTCAATTTGGAACATTACCTCAATCCCACGAGATAAAACACTCTGTCATTAGTGCAAGGAATTAATGAATTGTAAATCTAAACATTCCAGTTTCAAATGTCTCCTCCGAAACTCGATAAAAGCGTCCGGTAGAGGCATGAATAAACTGAAAAATACGTCATTAAGGTGAACTGGCTAAGATCCTTCATCAATACGAATCCAAGGGCAAAGTGTGTTCCATGAAATCGTTCGCTTAGAATATTAAACTTGGGCTGCTGCGCAGTCTCCCTCTCTCCTTGTGTCGTTTCTTCCCCTTTATCATCTTCTATATTGCACACTACTGCTAACAGTTTCTCTGAATTTGTCGCTCTTCCTTCTATATTGCACACTATTGCTTACAGTTTCTCTAAATTTTTCACTCTTCCATCTACACTGCATGTCTTAGTATCTTTCATCTTTGTGCAGTTTATCACATCTTTCTCTAGATTATGTATAGTCAGAAGCATAAGTCCTCCCCACTTTTTTTTTTTTTTTTTTTTTCAGTTTCCTTTGCTGTTTTATACTGGCGAGCATAGAACGGTTAGGTATGCTTCTCTGCCAGTAAATGAATCTCCCTTATATGATGCGACAAACAGGAAAGGGAGATGCTCAAAGTGTGAGGTAGCTGCTGTTCCATACCAAGCAAACATTTGTCCCTGAGCGCATCTACACGCTCCTAACCTTAAACTATTTTTTCCTGTGCGTCTGCCATACTCAGTTTCACTCTTTGAAAAATCTTGCATCAGAACAAGTGTTATATAATTTATTCTTGCTAATACCAGACGTTTGTGTTTGATATAAGGAAGCCTCTGCTGGTAAAAGGGTTAGGGCGCGTCCGCACCAAATGTTTGCTGGTGCTGATCACTGTACCTCAAAGACTTTCTCACCCACACCCGCCACTTCCCACTAGTGCCACTTAACGAGCTACAGTAATACAGAACTCCGGCCCCCGCTAGCAAGCATTTGGTGTGGACGCAGAAACTCAGACCCTCTGACACAACCAGTCTGCCCTTTACCTTCTCACCACCATCACCATCACCTCAACCACTACCTCTGCCACTGTCATACCCACCACTGCCACTATTACTATCGTTGTTATCTCCACAAAGTCCAGCACCACAACTACAACAGTCACGACCATCACCATGAAAACCACCACGCCATCGCCACATCTTCAAATCCTGTCACCACCACAATCATCACCAACGTATTTTCTGCACGACCACTAGCACTCACTACACCACCATCACCACTGCCCTCAACTCTCTCCATCACAACTATATTTTCTTTCCCTACACCATTATCTCTCTCTCTCTCTCTCTCTCTCTCTCTCTCTCCCCCAGCCGGTGATTCAATATGGAGGCTGGGCTGCTTCGAGCTCTCTACATATATTCATAAAGAAGTAATGAAAACTCGGGCTGGGCTTTTACGTTCGTCACAGCGGCTGTATGGGAAAGACCGGAGAGAGAGAGAGAGAGAGAGAGAGAGAGAGAGAGAGAGAGAGAGAGAGAGATTTTCATAAATGAATTGTGCAAAATGTCATGGGCGAATGAAAATGTGGCGATAGGGGACACTGGAAACATGAAGAAAATAAAGGGTAATAATGAACAGATATATATGCAAATGATATGTAGCCAGAGAACGTTTTTTTTTTCCATTATAATCGTGTTATCCACAGACGATTTTATTCAGCGTGGGATACACATCTGAAACACATCCTGTTACACCCTAAGATGTAATACTTTTTTGTTAATTATTTTTTTTGTGTCAGAGGGTCTGAGTTTCTGCGTCCACACCAAATGCTTGCTAGCGGGGGCCGGAGTTCTGTATTACTGTAGCTCGTTAAGTGGCACTAGTGGGAAGTGGCGGGTGTGGGTGAGAAAGTCTTTGAGGTACAGTGATCAGCACCAGCAAACATTTGGTGCGGACGCGCCCTAACCCTTTTACCAGCAGAGGCTTCCTTATATCAAACACAAACGTCTGGTATTAGCAAGAATAAATTATATAACACTTGTTCTGATGCAAGATTTTTCAAAGAGTGAAACTGAGTATGGCAGACGCACAGGAAAAAATAGTTTAAGGTTAGGAGCGTGTAGATGCGCTCAGGGACAAATGTTTGCTTGGTATGGAACAGCAACTACCTCACACTTTGAGCATCTCCCTTTCCTGTTTGTCGCATCATATAAGGGAGATTCATTTACTGGCAGAGAAGCATACCTAACCGTTCTATGCTCGCCAGTATAAAACAGCAAAGGAAACTGAAAAAAAAAAAAAAAAAGTGGGGAGGACTTATGCTTCTGACTATACATAATCTAGAGAAAGATGTGATAAACTGCACAAAGATGAAAGATACTAAGACATGCAGTGTAGATGGAAGAGTGAAAAATTTAGAGAAACTGTAAGCAATAGTGTGCAATATAGAAGGAAGAGCGACAAATTCAGAGAAACTGTTAGCAGTAGTGTGCAATATAGAAGATGATAAAGGGGAAGAAACGACACAAGGAGAGAGGGAGACTGCGCAGCAGCCCAAGTTTAATATTCTAAGTGAACGATTTCATGGAACACACTTTGCCCTTGGATTCGTATTGATGAAGGATCTTAGCCAGTTCACCTTAATGACGTATTTTTCAGTTTATTCATGCCTCTACCGGACGCTTTTATCGAGTTTCGGAGGAGACATTTGAAACCGGAATGTTTAGATTTACAATTCATTAATTCCTTGCACTAATGACAGAGTGTTTTATCTCGTGGGATTGAGGTAATGTTCCAAACTGAATATGTCATGGCTGTAGGAAATTCATTGAATTTCAACAGAATTAGAGTGCTTTGCCAGCTGAAAACAAACTGGGTATAACAAATGTTTCTCTAAAATCCAATAAAGCCGTTCTGTGTTACTGTAGTTCTTAATGAAAGTTAAAATACATCACAGGACTGAAGACGTAAAAACATCTCATGAACAGGACCACTCTAGTGTTCTGCTTAACCTAACGCCAGACCATTTTAGTTGCCTAAGAATAAGTCCTAAGAACGCGGTAGAGTTTTTACTGCCACCAGTAATTCTCGTGGCCGGACCAGTAATTCTCGTGGCAGTTGATGCCCGACGACTTATGCAGCTAAGAATGATTCATAGAGCCTTCAGATTGTTAAATGTTACCATTAACCTTCTCATGATCGGGACAATGCTGCTTCTTTTTTCCAGCTAATGCTGGACGATATATTCAGCTGAGAGTGAATCACAGTAGCCTCAGCGTTATCAGTTTGCTGGGTAAACAAGTCTCCATTTTAGTTATTTGTCATCAGAAATTGTCTATTTTTGCACTTTTGTGACTTTATTATTCGCTATATTTATTTTTGTCGTCCTTTGCAACCATATGAGGGAAAGCAAAAGAATAAACAAGCATTCATGTACATACACAACTTTCTTTAGTTCAAGGGGGAGGAAAGAAACCTTTTTGCCCTATTATTCCTCATATTTAACATTAAAGCCTGATCACGGTTTCAGATATCAGTTTAATTCTCTCTCTCTCTCTCTCTCTCTCTCTCTCTCTCTCTCTCTTTCTCTCCACACACACACACACATACAAACTCTAGCAGGTTCGTAAATGCGGCCTCAGCTGTCCCTTCTTCCATCTCCGATAAATTGGTCTGTACAATCATAACTCCCCTCGTAACTTTCCTCACATGTCCAAATGGATACAGAGAAGTCATAAATGTAAACGTAACTTCCACAACACTGACGTAAATACTGATACACGTCACTCTTCTCCTTTTGCTTTCCCAGGCAAGGCAAAAGACCTGGGAGGAGGAGAGGCAGAGAGAGGGGGAGGGATTGGAATGGCAGCTTTGGAAGAGAGTGGGACTTCAATATATGGTGATGCTGAGTCAAAGGAGCTCTCTCGGTTTGTGGACTCTCTCTGTTTTCTCTACTTAGTCCTGATGGATGGAGTTTAGAGGGTGGATGCACAAAAGAGGGTGGCAGAAGTAACAAATAGACAACATATTTATGGCATAGATGATTAGACAGGTAATTTATGGGAGGAGATAAATGGATAGTTCAAAAATTTAGAAACAGATAAATAGACATAGACAGTCAGTTCATAAACAGAGAAGTAGATAGAGGCTTAGTGATGGAACATACACAAAAAGGATCAATTATTGCTCCACAGTTGCCCTCCCTCCATGCAACTCACCTGGCGAATTCTTGTGTATTGCAAATGAGCAAGAAAATAAAAAAAATAAAAAAAAATAGACAAAGATCTCAACTAATACAATAACAATTACCGGAATATGTAACCTTAGTTGTGAAACAGAGACACACATAGGGTGCATCATATACTGCGCACTTTACCATTTCATCTAGACCTGTATGGAGTACCCCTAAAGTCCTAATCACATCAATTGATGTGATTTGAGTTTTATGCCAAAATGCCCAATCACATCAATTGAGCGGGGCCTATAAAAAAGTGCAGAGACCTTCCTCCATCCCAGTTATAACAATGAGAACTCACCCCTGAGTGGCGTGAGGGGGGATCGGACCAACCCGGGAGGTGGGGGGGAACCCCCCCTCTGGGGTGCCTCCATGCCACCCTCTACCCGACTCTCTTATTCTCTCCTTGTCCCCATCACCCTCTCACCCCTCCATTCATATGCATCTCTCCTCCCACCACCACCTGTGTCCCTTCCCACCCACTCTCGTCCCTCCTTCCACCCTGCTAGCCTTGTGTCTCCCCTGAACCCCACCCCATCCCTCCCTCCATATCCCTCAATACCCTCCCACCCCCTTCAGACCTCCGAGAGGTATCAAGCTGCCAAGATATTACAGAAGACACGGAAGTGCTTTCTCTTCATGCAAAAAGTTGGTTATTTTTCCAAACCCCATACCTAGAGGCCTACTCCCCACAGCATACTTTATCAGCCCACAGCCCAGTAATCTCCCCACACCTACATACACCTGTTTTCATGGTTGGTGTGACAAAACACTTTGAAATGACCTGTTTCAATACGAAAAATAGGTAGTTATCAAAATTTTCACCTTTTAGAATGTTCTCAAGGAGTAACTATTATAAACTTTATTAAATTTTGACGTGCAATTGTGCGGTAACCATTTGGCCTAGGGGTGTGTGGATTGCATTGTCAATGTGTAAATTCTTCCTCTTCAGCCAGAACACAGTCAGTTTGCCCATGGTGAAAGTTGCCAAACACCCCCAAATTGCGGTTGTGGGAGGAGGTACCCTGCCTGAAATTAATGCAGTCTTTAGGGGTTAACAGATTAAGCAGATGGGAAAAGAAAGAAGTAAATTAATAGAGTGAGACCTTGAGTTAAAACAAAAGATACTGTAATGGAAGAATTACACCCATATTAGGAAACGTTTACTGGGGAGATACAACAGATTCAGCCAATTTGACTGTAACTTCCTACTGAGCAGCTCTGCGAAATGTGAGCATAAAGCCTTCCATTCACATAATCCACGGCACAGTAATGGCAGGACACACACACACACACGCAGAAACGGGGTGGTCCTAATATTGCATTCCCCTAAAAACTAGTGGCGAGTTCTAATTTGTTGCTGGTATGATTCATCCAGTATTACCGTGATTACCCTGCATCATTTTTTGCTCCACACATAATTTTCCATGCCATAGTGATTGCTTTAGTAACTCATTAGTTTCTGTCTCACTTAATTCCACAGGGGTAACACACTCCCATTCAGACAACAGTAGACTGACCTGTCACCGCAGGACAAAAGCTACCACCAGGTGTGTGTCAAGGAGAGCGTAGTAGGCTATATGGACTAACTTGTATATTGTGCCGACTGTTTTTTTAATTTTTTTACTTAACTCTGCCAGCGATATGTTTCTTAAGCAGTGATCTCCAAACTGATTGCCTGGGCACACTAGTGCGCCACAGTCATATACTATGTGTGCCGCAAAAATTTGCAGATGTACAGTAAGTCTGTACAGTTCAACTGTTGTAAATTGTCACATCTTCCTATATATGGTGACTGGTTATGAATGATTATCGTGCATGTTGATGTAAGCAACCTCATACTGGACTGCTGATGGACCATCTTCAGAAAAAAAAATACTGGACACCTAGATAAGAGAATTGAGCACTATTTCACAAATATGTGTTGAAAGTTACAATTGGCTGAGAAGTCCATTTACTCATGATCCACCAAACAAAAAGCAACATAGTTTCAGCGAGGATGAGAAGCTAACAGACATCAATAATGACTGGACTCTCAAACCCAAGTACATATTTGATTTTGTTTTGCTGTGTTCTATAAAAAAAGAAAAAAATGGATTGAATACCACTGATCCAAAGCAAAACAAAATAAATGTTCCTTGTAAGCTGGAACAGATTAACAAGTTCTTCACACTCAACCCAAGCACAAATCGTGAGCATAATTAACGTTTTCCTTGCCACAGGTTTCTCTTGGCCATACTAAATTCATCTGACAGTAGCCGAAAGAGAATGTACAAAAGACACTTCGTAGGCGGTAGCTCAGTCAGTAGAGAGGTGGCCTGCAGTCCTACTGGACCCAGTTTCAAATCCCCGCTGGGCTAGGGAACAGTTTAAGTATTTGAATTTAATAATGCAGACTTTACTAATCTACCAGATGACTTGCCAACATGTCACAAAAATACTCCCCGCTAATACCGATACACCAGTCCTGTATGAGACAGCCCTAGCATGTATTCAATATGGACGGTGGGTGTTAATGCCGAAGTGGTGACATGTAGAGGTGTATGGTATGTAGGAGTACTACTGGGCCTTGGAAGCAGGCTGTGAAGCCTATGCCCAGAGTCGGATACATTAAAAAAAAAAAAAAATGAATCGTGTAACATTTGCAACACTTAATAATTCCATGAAGTTTGTTGCTGCCCCGTGAAGATGACGTACAGGGTCTTTGGCCGAGATCCTTTAATAGCATTAACATTCTATTCATTAATGGTATGAGTATATGTACACCACGAAAAGAAGCAAACAAAATTTTTGCTACAATGGTCATTCTCTAGCAAGTTACAGTTTTAATCATTATTTCATTGAATATTGTGCTGGCAGCTATTAAGTTTATTGATACTGACTTATTTTACTTGCAAAATGATTCAAAGACAAATTTGATGCAGGAGAAAAATAATATTGTAATTGATAATGTGAGATGAAAGGCTAGGTAAAGTTAGGCCAGCTGGAATGCTTGCGAAGGGGAGGGTAGGGGAGAACTCGTGTCCCGTGCTGTCTACACGAAAAATAAAACAAAAAATAAATAATAATATGTTGCTCGGTATGCCTCCACCAAACCATGCCCATGGTCACGCCATACAACCTCCATGACAGGGCCATGGTGAGTTGAAATTCTGCTAAAGACAAGAAGTGGTGTCGGGCACAGCAAACTCGTCCCCTGCAGTGACTTTAGTGCTGATGAATAAACACAGCAGGATATTGAGTCAAAGATGTCACATATCAAATTTGGAGTAAATCAGGTGAAAATTTACGATTTTATGCCCATATGAAATTTTAGGTCCGACCTCCCTGACACTGACCCCCATACCGATAACTGGGTTACTGGGGGTGAGCCCCCTGATGTAATGAGGCATGTTATAGGATGCAGATTTGAAAGATACACCTCTAGGTTTTGGTTTCATGTTGATACGATGAATATGAAAGGAGTTAGTGCGAGAAAATGATGCTTTCATTTTACATTTTGAGGCCCTACAGCCTGGGCTTTGGCCCAATTCGACCCAAAATGTAATCAGGTGTTCAAAATGTCATAGCCCGTCATCCCTGTAATTTTAGTCATAATCGCACCAGTAGTTTTCACATAAAGTTGTTAACAGACACACAGACGGACAGACAGACAGACAGACAAACCAAGTGGAAACAATACCTGTCCCTGAGCCCCTCCAGGGTGGGGACAGGTAATAAGCAAAGTCAACACTGCATAACCGTGACCTTTGACCACTTGTCCTTGCTGATCCAGTCAGTTCATCATCCCTTCATGCTGTATCAGTGACAAGAATTGGGTCGAAATCCATTGAGAGATTCAGGAGATATTGTGCCCACACCCATATGACCTTGACCATTGACCCCTTGACTTTGCTGACTTCATCAGTACATCATCCTTTCAAACTGCATCACAGACAAAAGTACGGTCGAAATCCGTCAAGAGATTCATGAGATATTATGCCCACAAGGATAAACTAAGTCAACCACAAATGACCTTTATCTTTGACCCCTTGACCTCGCTGACCTAATCAGTTCATCATCTCCTCATACTGCATCACTGACAAAAGTTTGTGGAGCTCTGTTGATGGGTTCAGCCCACCCATGCACCGCTGAGCACACGTATTCTTACCTTATATTCGCAACCCAAACCTCAATATACTGCCATGAAACCTATATGATCTTATTCGTCGATGTTTGTTCTAGCTAATAAGCTCAAAACAAACCAGGAAAACACGAATAAAACTACATTAGGCAGCCCTGAATACACATTTTGCAATGTCAGTTTCACTTCCCAACATCACAAAACAAATGCTTTCCATCATACAGGAAAATGTTATTAGAAGTTTTGATAGGGAATTTCTTCAGCTTTCTAATGAGAAATATCCAGTTGTGGTTGGATTTGTAGTTTTCGAGAAAATAGCCCAAAACTGAAAGCCATTAAAAAAAAAAAAAATTGTACAGGGAGCTTTCCTGCAAAAGTTGTCTCACACACCTTATGATTTTATTTCATAGTATTGTGTACAATTTCCTGAGCTTTCTCATGGCCCAAACAGATTTTCGATACGCCTCATAGTTTCCGAGTAAATCACACAAAAAAAATGGGTACTCACGGCCATGCATCACTTTCGTCATGCACACACAGCAAACGCTATATTCCGCCTTTGTAACAACGACTTTTTATCAGAGATATTACATTTTTATGTCCTGCACATATGTAGAATTTACTGCTCTTTATCATTGTTCGTACAGGAAATCGGTACGTCCAATAGTTTTCGAGTAATTGGCCGACAAAGTGAGATTACTCTGAGCGCTTTCGACTTTTACCACAAGTGAGAAGAAAAACACACTCTGTTCCCCCGCCTTTTCCTACAAAATATGCTCCCAAAGGCTTATAATTTGGTGATGAACATACGAAGAATCTACTGCTCTTTATCATGGTTCTCACAGGAAGTCGATATGTCCAATAGTTTTCGAGTAATAGGACGACAAAGCTAGATTACTCTTCTGATTGCTACCTAGTTTTACCGAAAAAAAAAAACACTGTCTTTCCCCCCTTTTGCCTGAGGACTATGCTCCCAAAGCCTTTTCTCTATTTTTTTTCCTTTTATGTACAGAGTGTTAAATCTCCAAGGGTTGTTTTTTTTTCGTTATAACCTACTAGACATGAACACTACTTTTATTTCTAGTTACTGCTAATGAAGCTGTACTTTCTGTCATATGTGTAATATGTAGGAGAAAAAGATTGTTAGTGTGAAAAATATAGGGGTGTTGATCATAGGTCAATATACATCTCAATAAAATTCGGAAAACTCATTTCCTCCAGGGGTGTTGAGGGGCATGCTTGTTCCAATATAATTATCACAAAGCAAGCCACTATAGCTTTCACACACTATACAGTTTAGGCACTGGCTTTTCTATACATGTATGTGTAGTCACAGCATAGGGCCCAGGGGAGGCGGAGTAGTGAAACCCCCCTACAGTGAACATGCATCTTGCCCTTAGGCCTAATGACTGATAACGGGCACCATTCCATCTTGAGATATATATCTATGTTCCATTGACAAAATCACTTCCAATTAGGCTCAGATATATTACCACACTCAGTCCAATGGGGCTTCGACTCAGGTGGTAGGGCGAGAGTTAGGGTGATTTAAAGGGACAGCACACGCGATGCAGCCTCACAGCCTGGCTTCTTGTGATTGACTGAGCTTTCTCTCTATGGGCAGCCTCCTGGGAGGCTCTACAGTGTTGCCAAGTGTTTACCTCAGAGGAGGAGCATGCCTGCTAGAACGCATCCAAATTGGATGCAAATCGACCAAAAACTTCTTTTGACAGCATTTTTTCTGCTTTTTCACGCGATTCGCGTCAACGTGCGTTTATGTGCCAAACCACAAAGAACGCGATTCGCATCAACGTGCCTGGGAGGGTTAATACCTCCCCCAAAATAGGTATGTGGAGGCATAATAAAGTGGTAAGGTCATGATGGAGTTGGGTTAGGATGCATTATGTTAGACATACAGCAGAGTCATAAGCTGCTAATGGGGAAGGGTTGGTATAGACTGGGTTAGGCTAAAGATTATGTGATAAGCTACAGACGGGGAGGGGATGAGTTAAGTTTGGTTGAAGGTAGAGTGGTAGGCTAGCTATGGGAAAAGGTTAAGTTATGTTCAGTTAGGTAAAAGGTACAGAAGCAATGTAGCAACAGGTAGAAATAGTTGTTGACAATAGATTCTCTAGATACACACGACATCATACACTCAAAAAAGAAACAAAGAGAGAGAGAGAGAGAGAGAGAGAGAGAGAGACAAAGTTCAATAATGTCCTCCCTTTGCAAGGAGAAAGGAGTGAAAATGCCTAATACAATCTGAAGGTAAAGGATGAGACTGGGCAATTTTATCGCTGAGCCTAACTTATGGGGTTTTATCCCCATGGGGCCATTGATGTATTTTTCCACTTCATCTTTGTATTTCCTATCATTATTCAGATAACCAGGGATATATCGAATTGAAAGAGTACTATTTATCATTCACTAAAACTTTTTTAAAGCTGAATAATGCAATCTGAGGATAAAAAAATTAAGTTTAATATGCCAGAGCAGTAAGGTTGTTAATTTTCTTCCTTCACACTACAAATAATATCACGTGGATATGGCAGGAATATAAATAATAATATAATGCAGTACAGTGGTTAATGCCGGACTTTCAGAACAGCATTGGGGGTCGTATTCTAAATGGTATAAAAGGCCTCGCAATACCTCATACCTGTTGAATGATTATATGCATATTGAACCTTGACATGCTCTTGTTGGCTACATATTTCGTTTTACTGTAATATACATAGTTTGCATCAGAAATATCCAAGATGATTTTATAGGGATTAATGTGCAGAAAAAATAACTAGGAAAAAGGTATTACGAAATATCCAATGGCACTTCACATATGATACTAAATTTGATAATC